>NW_024349519.1:20198502-20798502 GCF_902729225.1 Pteropus medius | reverse complement strand
AGCATACCAACATTCCAATCATAAGAGTACCAGAAAGAGGAGAGAGAGCAAGAAATTGAAAACCTATTTGAAGAAATAATGACAGAAAACTTCAAAGGAAATAGACATACATGCCCAGGAGCTAGAGAGTTTCAAACAAGATGAATCTAAAGAGGGCCACACTAAGACTCATTATTGTTAAAATATCAAAGGTTAAAGACAAAGGGAGAATATTAAAAGCAGCAAAAGAAAAGCACTTAATTACCTATAAGAGAGCTTCCATAAGACTGTCAGCTGATGTCTCAACAGAAACTGCAGGCCAGAAGGGACTGGCAGAAAATATTCAAAGTGATAAAAAGTGAGGACCTACAACCAAGGTTACTCTACTGGCAAAGCTATCATTTAGAATTGAAGAACAGATAAAGAGCTTCCCAGGCAAGAAAAAGGTAAAAGAGTTCATCATCACCAAACCAGTATTACCGGTAATGTTGGAGAAACTCCCTTAAGAAGAATTAAAAAGGGAAAAAAGATCAAATATATAAACAAGAAAATGGTAATAACTATATATTTATCAGCAATTACTTTAAATGTAAATGGATTAAATGCTCCAATCGAAAGATAGGGTGGCTGAATGGACAGAAAACAAGACCCTGCCTACATGAGACTGACTTCCAATCAAAAGACGCGCACACACACTGATAGTAAAGAAATGGAAAAAGATATTTCATGAAAGTGAAAACAAACAAAAAGCTGGGGTAGCAATACTTTACAAGACAAAACAGACTTTAAAACAAAGGCTATAACAAGAGACAAAGAAGGATCCAGTTATCTCACTTCAGGGTATTTATCCAAAGATACCCAAAACACTACTTTGAAGGGACATCTGAATCCATATGTTCATTGCAGAGTTATTTACAATAGATAAGATATGGAGGCAACCTGGCTGTCCATCAATGGATGAATGGATAAAGAAGATGTGGTACATATATACAATGGAATATAACTCAGCTATTAAAAAAGAATGAAATCTTGCCATCTGCTGCAGCATAAGTGGACCTAGAGGTTATTGCACTTAGTGGAGTAAGTCAGAGAAAAACAAATGCCATATGATTTCACTTACATGTGTAATCTAAAAAACAAAATTAACAAATATAACAGAAACAAACTCATAGATATAGAGAACAATTTGATGGTTGCCAGATGGGAGGGGGTTGGCTGAAATGAGGGAAGGGATTAAAAAGAACAAATTGGTAGTTACAAAATAGTCATGGGGATGTAAACTATAGCGTAAGGAATATAGCCAATAATATTGTATTAATTCTGTATGGTGTCAGATGGGTACTAGATTTATCAGAATGATCATATGTAAGTTATATAAATGTCTAATTACTATGTAGTATATCTGAAACTAATATAATATTGTGTGCCAACTATAATTAAAAAATAAAAAAATTATTTAAAAAAACACAGATCATTGAATGTTCACAATTTTACTCTTTTTCCATTCTAAGACACTTCTCCAATGAACAATTCTGTTCTTATGAAAAGTTTCCAAAAATGGCCACTGAAATTCCAAACTATCGTTGGTAAAATTACATCATTTAGAAAGAGATTCACATGTATTAGTGTGTAAATAAATGTAAGAGGCAGGAATCTAGCTTGCAGGAGACACACATTTGGGTTTAGTCTGAGAGAAACACATGAAAGTCAGATGATAGTCAAATCAGTGGTTTATTCACCTTATGTCCTTGGGCTCCCCAACCTAATGGCTAGGCAGTCTCCAATGGCAAATCTGAAAAATCTGAAGTTCTTGGAAAATGTAAGGGTTGTACATGAGCTTCCTGCTATCAACTACCAATAGAAAATAAAAAAAAAAAATAGTGACAAAAAGCAATGTTGCTAGTAACAAGGAAGCTTTCCACCAGGCATACTTATTTTCAAATCTGATCAAGTAATCCGAAGATCCCTAAAAGGAAATCTTAGGGGACAAAATACACTTAGCATTTGGTAGCTTGATAAAAAGAAATTGGAACTGAGATCTAATATAAGACTTACCCCATTACTGTAGGCCTTAGTGGTTCCTCCTGTTTCTGAACTGAGGGTCCTGGCTTCGGCAGCAGGAGAGATAGCAGTTGGTTAACAGTGGGACTGGCAGGTCATTGAATCCCCAAAATATCACCAAAAAACCTTTTAAAAAACAAAAGTTTCATTTAGTAGCACTCACTGCAATAAGGGAGAACACCATTTGGAGAGTTACAGCAGTGTCTCAGGGGTATTAAATCAGAAGTCTTTCAAAGTGGGGGATTGGTAAGATTGGGTAAAGTTCATGGTCTAGGAGTTTAAGACTGGTTGATACAGGTAATTGAGGGTCTTGATAGGTAAGCTGTTATTGAGAAGCAGGCTTTTTGCCAGAGCGAGAGCATTGTTTTCAATATATTGATTTGTGGGCATTTCCTGAGGCAAACAGTAGATTTAATTACTAGTTTTTAATTTATCTTTCCTAGGGTAAAGTTTCCTAGAAGGAACAACTAAATCACATTGACATAAGTGGTCTACCTTTTAACTAAGTCATGTTCACTTTTTGCCAGCATTTCTTCATTTTAAATAACAGCAGTAGAAAGATAACATTTTTGAGAGAGGAAGAAAAAAGTCTATATGTGCTTACTACTGTATTTCAAATAAAGTAACACAATTAATATGATATATTTTTTATATATTTTGATCTTAATGATTTTGCAGTCTTTACACTATGCTAGGCCCCAAAGGATCCTGACGTCCGTAGCATAGTGGTTAGACATTTATAAAATTTACTAAGTGACCTCCCGCCCCCATAAGTCTAGTACCCACATGGCACCATACATAGTTATTACAATATTATTGACTATATTGTCTATGCTGTACTTTATATCCCTATGACTATTTTGAAACTTCCAATTTGTACTTCTTAATCCCTTGAAATCTCCTTTTGGTATTCCAAATGAAATCAAAGTTAAGAAACACTGAAACAAGAAATAGTTAAAAAGAAGCTCCAGCTTCTACTTAAATCTTATCCCAGTCTGTCCTTAGCTCTTTCCTTTTAACAGCTTTTCACAGTATCTGAAGACAAATATGGCAAACTGATCAAATATGCATATATCAGTTAGACAGCAGGAGGAGTAATACACTGACGGCATCGGCATCCCAAAACATTTCAACAAGCTGTGATTATGGACTGACTCTGAGAGGATAGATTTAATAAAGATAAATGTCAAGCTCAAATCTTGGGCACACTAAACCAAGTTCACAAATGTAGGGTAATGTAAATGTGACTAAACAGCAGTGCACATGAAAAGTTCTTGAGGAATTTAGTTGAATTTAAGTGTAATGTGAGTCAACACTGTGATTTGGCTGCCAGAAAATAAACTTGATCTGAGCCCGCTTCAACAAATGCAGAATGTCTGGACAAGGAAGACCCTTTCTTCATGCTTGTTGGAACACTTTAAGTACTGAGTCATGTTGTGAGTAGTATGCTAAATGAAGAACATGGAAAAATTAGATTATGGTTGATGAGAGAATTTGGAGCTGTCATTTAAAAAAGAATATTTCTCTGGGAGGAAAGTAAGCATAGGGAGAACATAACAGATATTTTCAAAATATTTGAAGAACTCACACATGGAAGTTAGATTGCTTGTGTGAAGTCCAGAAGTCAAAAGCAATGGAAGGAAATTCAGTAACCCTGGCCATCAAAAAGAGAATGGGAAGCCACAGGAGCAGAGAGCTCCCTGTCTCTGAAAATATTTAAACAAATAAATGGTTGGTGAAGGGAGTTCAGAACTTGTAGAGTTGAATCAGATAATCTCTCTCCATCTAAGATTTTATGATCTGCGTGTCTAAAAGTAACTCAGGAGTCTAGGGGAGACTTTTCATATCTGTACACTGTTGGAAATCACCCCCCACGCCTCGCAAGCCTGGTGGTCTGCAACCTGTTCACTCTGCGCCCAGGAGGGAGACCACGCCAGGTCAATCAACACCAGCACAACTCCTGGGTGATTTTCCCATGGGGAAATGCAGTCACTTTTCTGCAGATGTCACTTCCTACAATATGTTGAACACATGTCTCTCTTTATCAGCTACTTTCTCTTTTAAACCCAACTTCTTGCAGACACTGACACTACTGACACTGTCTTTTTACTGTCCATGAAGATTCTGCCTATTCTTCTCCATCTGCCAGAAGTTTGAGATCCTCAAGGGATCATTAGCATTCATCCCAATAGCCCGCAATGCACTCTGAGGACTTCTGTAGTTCTTGCTTCACCCGGCAACATTAAGTTAACAGACCAACATTAAGTTAATCAGCCGCAGCTGATTCTAAGGTCCCGCCGGGGTCTCCGCCATTATGATGACTTGGTCTTGGACCGTTGAGCACTCCCGGGCGTTTTCCAAATCTTGAGCGAGGCGTTGAGCGCCAGGCGTGGGGGAGTCGGACAGGCGCCCGGGGCTGCGGAAGACAAAGGGTAGCTCCCTCCTCCCCTGTAATCCTACTTTCGCCCCCTGCCACTCTTGCCCAGCGTGGTCACGTCTTCTCAAAGCTGGGACCGTGGACCGCCAGCCCCGGGACTGAACTTGCTGCTCCGGCCGCGGGCCGCGGGAGGGGGAAGGGATGGAAGAGACAGGAGTGGGTGGAAGGTGGGGCGCCAGGGAGGAGGCAAGGGCGCAGGGAGCTCGAGGGAGCGTGCTTCCGAGGGAAAGCGAAGGGGAGGGCAGCACGGCCCGGCACGCGCCCTCCCTCGGCCCTTTCTCTCACATAAGCGCAGGCAGAGGGCGCATCAGCCATGCCCTGCCCTGCGCCCGCCGCGCTGCTGCCGCCGCGCTCCCCGGCCCCGCCGCCCGCCGCCGCGGCCGCCCGGCTCGCTCTACTTCGGGGAAGGGCGGGGAGGAGGGGACGCGGGCCCTGGGGGGTTGGAGGGGCCGAACATCGCGGGGTGTTTCGGCTTTGCCCCCCTCTTCCCGAAAAGCAAAAGCAGAAACGCGGACCGAGGAGCCGTCCGCCCTCGCCCTGGCCTCACCTCGCTGGCCCCGAGTGCAGGGAGCTCGGATGTCCGGTTTCCTGTGAGTCTTGTACCTGACCCCGTCGCCTCCCGCCGGCACTGGCTGGGACAGCGACGTGCGACGTCGGGAACGCCGAGCCCCGGACGCGCTCCCGCCGCCTGCGGCTCGCCCTCGGGGGTCAGCGCGGGGCTCTGCTGGGAGAGGGCGAGCAGGGAGCAGCCGCGCCGGGCGCCCGCGCGCCCAGCCCCGCCGCGCCAGGGACCGGCCGCCGCGCTCCCGGTCCTTCCACCATGCACTGGCTGCGCGGCTTCTCTCTGGCGTGTTCCCTGCTGGCCGCCGCGCTGCTCCCGGGTCCGCGCGAGGCGCCCGCCGCCGCCGCTGCCTTCGAGTCGGAACTCGGCTTCTCCTCGGACGCGGAGCCGGACGCGGGCGAGGCCAAGGTGGGTGCGGGCTGCACGTTTCGGGCTGGGCTGTGAGGGGACCGCGGGGTTCGGGCCGCCGAGGATTCAGAACCTCGCTGAGCAGTGTGTGTTCGGGTGTCACCTTGTGTACGTTGGATACAAAATTTCTGAGCGGAGTGCACGCTTCCTAGGAGATAACTTTTCTCTCTCTCTCTCTTTTTTCACGGAAAGTTGTTACTAAAAAGTTGTAGGACTGAAGGGCCGGTGGAGGTGGCTAGTGACAGAGATCACGTAACGTATTTGAGAGCAATCCCCGCGGCGCGCCTAACGGGTCTTGAACCTGTCTGTGCAGGAGCGCGGCTCTGGGGAGCTGGAGTTCACTCCGGTCCGGAGGCTCTTCTCCCGCAGGTTGGTGGGAGTCACACAGCTCTGGGACTGTTAAGACCAGCCAGCCCCAGGCGTATTTTCCTGGAGTGTCCCATTTTGCGGAGCGCCAGGCGCTGTGCGCAACTTGAGAAAAACGTAAAGGAATTTAGTAACCGGGCTGGAGGACTTAAGACTTCAGAATCACATGAGAAAGTTGGTCAAACTTGAGATGCCACAGAATTTTGTGTAGATCACAATCAGGAGTGACTTTACAACTTCATAAACTTTGCATTTCTAAAATCTGGTCGTAAAAAAAAAGGTGAATTTTTTTTTTTTTAATAAGCGGTCTTTTAACTTCGTCTAAAAACGTTGTCAAGACACTTTTGAGACATTCTGATTTCCAAAGACTTACGTATTTGTGCCTGCTTCTTACATGCTCCTCTAAAGAATGTATATTTACCTAAAAAGTTCAGATATGACATAAGGGTGGATACTAGGTCTCTTAGAGTTTTTGAGCTCCTGAGGAAGTTTCATATTCGACATACTATGGGAAGTCTCCCTTCAAAGAAGTCTCCCTTCAAACACTTGTGGTTCCCTTCCTGGAACTGGACTGCAACGCTTTATTTGAACTGATGGCAAGAAGGGAAGTTGTCAACTTAGAGTTCACTTTATTGATTAACATATACTGAATGTGTAAAAATTAAATTCCCTTCCCAGTTATATTTTGAAATAAGTTTTAAGATTGAGAAGACTAATTTTTAAAAACCAAACTACTTTTGTCTCTAAATTTGGGGAAAATATTTTAAAAATCAGAATATGTAATTCGATACAGGTGTCAAGGAAAAAAACCTATTGAGTAAAGACGTATGTTAAATTGCAGAACAGAGTGCATTATGTGATTTGTAAAATAATTTTTAATGCAGATATTTACAAAAGTGTAACTCTTGTCATGAGAAAGTCTTCCTGTCCTTAAATGCCACAGAAATGTAGCATGAGACCCACTGACACTTCCTGTAATTTCAATGCCTTGGATTTCACCATATCTATTCACTTCGTTTCTGCAAAGTCAAACTATTAAAAGTATTGCCTATGATAACTCACTTTGATTTACAGGAAGAGAGTGCGAAATAGGAGGTAAAATGAGAAACCTTTCCTGATAAGTTAAGAGCTTGTATGGGTCACTCACTGCTGCATCTGTCCTGAACGCAGTGCTCGTGTGTGCACATGCATCTGTGTTTATATATGTGTGCTATGGGTAGGCGTACAGTTTGAAGAGAAAATACATTTTTAATTTTCAAAATTGTCTTTATTGGTGAGATAATCACATTTTCCCTTTGCCATGAAAATCTTTATGCCTTTTTGTTTGCTTTTCATATTTAACCATCTTTTGTGTTCTGTATGGTGAATATGGGTCGATATTCTGTATGTGTTATACAAATTCCTTTTCATGTGATGAAACATCACTTTTAGTCTTTTCGAGTTTCATAGACCACAAGGCAGTGTATTATTCCTGCACTAAAGTGTTCCCTGGTGGTTGGGTAGAGGTTTGACAGGGCATGTGTCATTAATGCCCTCAGTGAAACTGCTATGTCCTTGCCATGGCACTGCCAAGAGACATGGTTGAAAGACTCCATGTCTCTCCCTAGTGGCCTAAACAAGGGCCTCCTTTAGATGTAAACTCTAGAGAGGAGCTGATGGCTAATTTTCTCTGAATTAGGTAAACTCTAAGAAGAGTATTCAGAAGGTAAAAAAAAAAGGTGCTAAATATGCATAATCCCTAATAAATGCAAATTTTTGATAATTTGAACTTAGGAAGTCTTTTTTAATATTTAAAAAATACAAAACAGCACACAAGCTATGAACCAAGGTTAGCCATCCAATACTTCACCCCACCCCCAAAGCTATACAAAAAATTGAAAGTAAAATCACAAAGGGAATCAAGATCGCCTTATTCCTCAACTTATATTTGAATTTATTAGGGTCCTCTTTCTAATTATCTGTGGTTGTATGACTTACTAAAAAATCCTGAAGTGTTTCTCAGAAGGATGTTAGTGCAAGCAAGTCAACAGCAGAAAAGTAAGGTAAGCAAAGTATTCTCTATCATATAATTAAAATTAACTGAGCATGATGGGAAAAAAGAGGAAAAATTTAAAATTATCATCAAACTAAAGAAAACTGCAAAACCTAGGAAAAGCACTAAATTGCTAACTATAATCATTTGCCAACAGGAAATGAGATAGAGTTTACTCTGGTTGGTTGGAGTTGAGGACTTTGATTTTATGAGAAAAGTTGGTTTACAAGAACAACAACAAAAAGGAAGAATTACTTTATATCATGAAATATACTAACAGAACTTCCATTCCATAAAGTAGGTTGGACTGGAGTATAAATACCTAGATCTTCATGTTTTTAGAGAAATAAATGAAAGCAGAGCATATCTTACATGGCAAATGCCTTTGTTAAAGATTGAACTCAACAAAAGAAAGCTTAAAGATTTACAATCTTGTGTCAATTAAATAATCTAAAAGATTAAATATTATTGAATAAACAAATATAACTTATTTTCTGTTTTACACAGATAACTTCAAATATTTCTACATGTACAATTTAAATGCAAAAGAAGTAAATTAGCTTAATATTAACATTACTCACCTTAATGAGAATAGCTATTTTTAATTAACATAATTAAAGCACATGTGGTTTTTGGTGACTAGCACAAAAAGCTTCCTAATAATGGCAACTAGTTTGCAACATGCCAGATTTTCTTTCACCATCTTTTATAATTTGGCATACTTTTGTATGTGTTTGGTTTTTGCTTATTGTTTCAAATTAATCAGTGGTGATGTTTTCCAAATACCATCTGTGTGCTAAAGGCACCAGAATTCTCTAGAGGTTTTTAATTGTTGTGTTGTTTTGTTTTGTTTTATTTTGTTTTGTTTTGTTTTCTTACTTGATATCAATCATATCTCTAGGCTCGGGTCTAGGAATATACATTTTTAACTAACATTCTAAGTCATTCTCATGCACAATGATAGCGTTAGACACACTGATCGATGGTATATAACAATGACTAACTTTGTTGGTTTTGTCATCTTTGTTATATAATTGTTGAGTTCGCAAGTTAATCTGTTAAGTGTGGGGCATCTTACGAGACATAAGCAAATTTGACCAAGAGTCCTCTGTGAGGCCTCGTTGGTCTGGGTGCCTTGACATAAGGCAGAACTTGAGTTGTAACTTGGATGAGAATTTCCAGCAGATGACTCCATCAAGCTCAGGGATCCCTGAGGGAGAAAAGGTGAGAAGGCAAATAGAACTGTTTGATTGGAGATGAGGGATTCTGTAGGGTGACAGTGAAGGCTCTTAAGTAAGAATCAATTTGTAAAGACGGATGGGGTCCCATGGTTTGTGGCCTGAGCCGGTTTAAGGAATTTGACCATCATGCTGTGAGTCAAGAATAACTGATTAATATGAAAGATAAGGGAGTGGGAGAAATTAACCTTGGCATCAGTATTTTAATCATAGGACAATGTTGGTTCTACTTGTAGGATTCGGGCATTTCAGAGAAGAGAAGAGGCTGGTTTTCATGGATGAATGACATGGATGATGAAGGCATTATTTACTAAATCACTTCAAGATTTTACTAAACTTAGGAATCTTTAGAGAAGCAAATTAAGCTTTACAAATTTACATCCCATTAAAAGAAAATAATTGTCTAGGATCAACAGGATTTAAGCTGTATAATGTACTGAAAGTATTCAAGCATTTGACAATTATTATTACAATTCCTAAAGGAAAATTAACAGTATGAATTTCCCATTACCCTGCATTAGAAATGAAAAGGTAAATTTTCTTCAAGTAAAAGAGGCCATAAATGTGGCTGTAATATTTAGCCATTTACTTGCAGCATCATCTGTGCTTGTTGTAGTACCTAGGGCATTTCTCTGATGTACTTCAAATTCCCATACTTTTTTGCAACAACCAACCATCAATCTTTAGAAGGGAGATTCACTATTAGGGAAATGTGAAATGTTTGTAAAAGTGAAAATCTTTGAACGATCTTCCTCTCTTTACATCACTCTGTTATCAATTCATGTTAGAGGCTCAGCATTTGACTCCGTAAGAGCCCCTTCTGAAGAGGGCAGAGATTTTTAACTGAAGGATTGGATTCTTGTTCCCTTTTCCGATGTATCTGATGCTTTAATGGTGACTCTATAGCTGTTGTGTTAATTTCCTTTGGAGGATATGATTAGGTGCTTCGTCACCCTCCTGTCTTTTTAGAAATTTCTGACACCACACTGAATGATGCTGGGGATTTATGGCTTTGGACATAAAAAGCTCAATTCATGTTTCATTTTGGTTTCTACTTCTTTGTGTTCTTCCTTCTGAACTGTGAACACCCAATCGGCAGCTATTTGTTCTTGAGACAGTTATCATCAAAATTGCTTTATAGAAAGCAGTTTGTTACTAGTATCAGTGGCATACCATGGTCTTCTAAGCTGATCTGAAGAAGGTGGAGGGTGTTGGATTTGGGAGAGTTCTTTCTTGACATGGGGCTCCAGAGAGGGGTCTTTTGACTTCCTGTTCTCAGCATTGATCCAACCTGGAGTGCTGTTTCCCAGTTCTCACATGGATATTTTGGGACATAAGAGCTGGTATGAGAGGAATGAGAGTTTCCTTTGCCCCTAGCATGGTCACCTCTGGCAACCAAAGGATCTTTACAAATTCAGATCATCCTCTAGATACCATGCATACCTCTGTATATTGAGAGAATGTATTTCCATTATAATTAGGTTATATCTGTGACATCCTGAGTGCTAAGTGTGCCATGTATCGTGCTAAGCACTTTATAAGTTAACTTTATTTTCTTTTTCATTACACCTCCATAAGACGGATGTTTATTATATTTCATTAAAGGTAATGAACCTAAGACTCAAATGACTTAACCAGATGCAAGAATACAGCTGTTTTCTTTGAAAATTCTTCTTTTTAAATTTTTACAGCATAGTACACCTTTTAGTGAAATGTGATAATAAGTTTGAGCCTTCAGGGTTTCCTAAAGACCCTGAGCAGTACTCCTTTTTTCCTATAAGTTGTAGCAGAGTGCAAGAAGACAGAGAGTACAATTACTCTGTAGTGAGGGCCCCTTGCTACGTTTATTTATGTCCCAATTCGCCACAATAGGACAATCTTGAAATAAACTTGGATTTTCTTCCAGGGTTTACCACATGATGCCCCTCTGACTAAGGATAGGTCATAAATGGCCTAATCCACACTAGTGTTGTAATGATGGCTGCATAACCAGAGACCTAACAGGATTCCCTGACAATAATTAAACAGTTTTTATGAGTTGCACTAATATAACTTCAGTGAAAGACTGTGATCATACCTATGCCAAATGACCTTTCACAAATAATTGGATTTGAAAAGAACGGACTTTAGTTGGCAGAGGCATCACACCTCTACCAACTTCCAAGCCTATGTTGTTTCACTTTTTACCAGTTACAGTAATCCTGATAGATATGCACTCTATAAATAAGACAGAGGCCTACGTTTTATTGCAAAAAACATTTTTGTTCCTTCAGATTTGTATAAATTGTAAATTAAGGTATGAGTTTTTACATTAAAAGAAAAGATATAGCAGAGAGCTTTAAACAATGAGATGATAGTTCATTTGATTTATAATGTAATTCTAAAAATTACTGTAAATATTTTATATTTGTCTGTGTAATTTTTTTCTTCCAAAATTTACTCACAGAAATAATTTGGTTCCTATACTCAGTTGATTTACTTTTTTTCAGGGTTTGTAGTTTATTGTAGAGAGAAGAGATTATTATTCATTTTGCTTTATTGGGAATCCATCACAGAATCAATCAAATATCTGCCTAAAAATACATTTCGCTGGTGGATTCTTACTGTTCCCTTCTGCTGATAGTATCCTAGTGGCTTTCCAGTGTTAAAAGAGATTTATGATTCCTTTTCTGCAATCCTAAATTCAAAAGCTTATTTTCATAAATTATTTGGTGCTATAACCCTGATCTGATCTGATATAAAGCTATTTAAAGTCTTTATCCTCTAAGTTTGACTATTTCTAAACCTCACTGAAGAAAGAGTAATGTATTTATTTATGAGATGCTGCTGGGGGTGGAGAATGAGTATTAAAATGTATATGCACTGGGTTTCCTGAAAACTTCTGGGATCTGAAGTTCATGCAGTCCCAGGGGCTATGGTAAGAGACTGGACTGTAGAGTTGTTCTTTTCTAAAGGTCATCCTTCGTCACCAGACTGCCTCAATAACCACCTAGAAGGGAAATCGAGGGACTAGAGAGGGAGGCCTTGTGGATACTGCTAACTAACTCGACCTTACCCATTAGTTTCAGGTTTATGTACCTTTTACTACAAATTCTCATATTTAAAACAACTTCCCTTCAAGGGCATTTTAATTAATTCTTACTAGTGCTACCTTCAGTTCTAGGAAGGAAATTACAATGCAGTGAATGATGCAACAACAACAACAAACAAATGTAGCATGAGTGATTCCTGTGTATACTAAGCATGTTGTGTTTTTTGAGAAACAAGAAACTTATTCATTAAAATACCAGAAATGAGTTAACCTATAAATACCAACAGTATAAGAGATTTTGTAAGACAGTCCCCCTACTTACCAGAAGTTGTTGGCTAGGCTTCTAGAGGTTGAATGAGCAGGTGTGGGAAAGGTGAACTGGTATAAGGTCACCTGTGAAAAACGAGCAGCTACTGGTCACAGAAACAAGGGAGGAAGGACTGTTTTGGATGTTGAAGTATGAGAGCAAAGTCTAGAGGTAGTAATGTCAATGTAGTCAGGGGAGTTTGGGGAACTGGGAGCAGAGCTTTAAGGAAAACAGAAGGAATGTTATGGAGAGTGTAGGAAACTAATGACCGAAGTTTGAGTTTGGGTTGAAAGTGGCAGGAGCTGCTGAAGATTCTTCAGTGATATGCCGAAAATGGGGTTTGAAGGAGCTTAATCCAGTATCCTTGTGCAGATGTGTCTAAAAACAAGGGTATAGGAAGCTAGTCAAAGCTTCCCTGAAGCCATTTGCAGCTGCAGGCTTCCTTGGAGCGGCTGGCAGTGACTGTGCTCTTCTCATCCTTTGGCCACCCATGTATGGTTGTTGATCTCCTTTATATGGTCCTGATTTCTGATGATGACAGTGATGACTACTTCTGACTTATGTAAACACCCATCATGGTACTATCTGGAAACATTTATAACATATATTAATAACAGACATCTTTGCTATTACGGCCGCATTCCAAACAGAGCAAGCAGTGTAAACAGAGGTCATGCTTAGATACACACGCACATTCACCACACTCACCTCTTAATGATTCTTCAAACAGCTAACCGAGGCTCATGTATTTGCCTAGCTAAATATTTTTAGACAATCCATTAAAAGAGAATATAGAAAAAAATTACAGCATATGAGATTAGATTCTCCATAGTTTATACACTTAATTGTAGGTCAGCTGGCAATTAAGAGAAAACAGAGATAACTCTAAAATGTCCTAGCAATCCCTTCTTTTTAAAATATACTTACAAGTATTCTCACTAACAGTAAGACTAGAAAGAGGGGGCAGAAATGAACTATCAAGTAAATAGTGTAATTACTTCGTAGCTCCTGTTTTAAGTGTTTTTTAGTGTGGCAGAAAATTTACTTAAACTCAAAGATACCTGATATACTGAAAGAGGAAGTTGGCAGATGTGCAGCTTTGTGTCAATAACAATGCTTCAGAGTTTAAGAGGCTGACTTCACAACAAGTTCACCTTCAACGTTGTCCTTGTTTGGACAGGTGGGGAGAAGACAAATAGTTTGGAGTAGATCAAAAAGATACATTTTGCAATTTCTGTACTTGTAAAGATTTTTAATTAATCATTTATATTGTAATTCATTTTACCTTAAAACTTGGTCCCCAAATTACTATTTTTCCACCTTTTATGCAATAGTAATGCATACACTTATAAATGGTGAAGGCTAGAATCAAAGCTAGCTCTTTTTCTGATTGCAGAACCCATGCACTTTGCATTACACTTCCTCTGATAATTCCTAGAATATTTCTTTTTGTTTCACTCATATAACTGTCACTTGCTTCAATGATATATCTGTTTAGATAGACATGCAGCACAGTAGAGAAGAGCAAAGGCTCTGGAATATGAGTTTCAGTATTTACGTTCTAGCTATGTGATTTCACATCCTGCCTCTGCCACTTACCACCTGTGTGACCTGGGGCAAGTTACTTTACTTCTCTGTGTTTCCTTATATGTAAAGTGAAAACAATAATTAATGCCTATCTCATAAGTTTATTTGGAGAAATAAAGAACATTTATATTCATTAAAACCATGACTGGCACATAGTAAGTATTCTGTCCATTTTCGTTAAATAGATAGTCTTCATCATCAGAAAAATACTAGAGACATAAATGAATACTGTGTCCTAGGCATATGAAGTAACTGTGATATTCTTCAGAGTGATTCTTTAGCACCTTCTACCTCATTGATTACATATTTTTTTTGTAAGCTTCCCATCAATATTCCTGGTTCCTAAAATATGGAAGCCAGATATAATCTTGATTTTGAGACAGTTGGAGGAAATCTTGTGTGTTTAATCACTAAGTATAGGGAGGTTGTGTATTGTAGTTCTGCTTATGATATGTTTTCACCTCTCCAGTGTGATTTGATTTGTGTCTATCCTTGAGGGTGACAACCCTGGCCATTAGATCATCAAGTCAAGAAATAAAGGGTGATTGTCCTCCTTGACATGCTTATGTCATTGGGAGAAAAGGACTTTGGTATACACAGGATTTTTATAATGCCATATAATCTCACATGAACTCATCCTGAATACTTCCAAGCTTAAGTGCTTTCAAGTTTAAGTCTCTATTAATGGAACAGGCTGATGCTGCTACTTTAATGTGTAAACGTCTTATGTCTTTATATTATTAATTGACACAGGAGAAATATAAATATGCATTCTAAATTTATAGTGCAATCATCCCAGGATATCTAAGAGATGAAAATATACTTTCACTGAATACAGTATTAAGAAAATGTAATGGTAGAATGTTATGGGCAGGAGTTAAACTTGTGTAGATTTGTTTAGGAGTTAATCTTGTGTAGATTTGTTTAGAAAAATGTGATTGCACTGCTTTGCTGGGGAATTCTTCTATAATGGCAACCAGCAAAGTCTGTGCTGTCATTGAGATGAATCGTGGAGTAGATACTTTCCGTCTCCTAGGGTGAGTCTGGTTTACTTGAATGCCCTAATTTGCTCGCAATGGTTGATTTTGTGTGATGATTCTTTTTGCAGGTTTGCCAGGCAGTCAGTAATCACTACGAAGTTCTTGCTACTGAACCCTTGTGGTGATGGTGGGGAATGGGGTTGAGGGTGGGGATCACCTTGGAATTGAAAGGAAGAAGAAATTCAAAATAAGTGGCAGGCACAGTTTTTTGCTTTTCAAGAGCTAACAACATATTTTTTATTCAGTAACATCTTAAAGTATTTACTTCCTTAGGATTCCAATACATATGTTAGTGGGAATATTTTAGGAATGTTTATCAGATACCATATTTCTAAACAGAGAATTTTTTCCTGACTGAATCTGGAACCAAGGGTTGAACAGTAAATAGATATTCAGCCAATGTATAGATAAAAAAGAATTTGATAATACACTCTCTATACAAATCTATACATACCCATGTACATTATCCATACAAATCTATATGCAGATACTAGTATGATCTTTAAGTCATTTTCTTTTTTTTTCAAGATTAAACTGTATATAATTATATAAAATTAAGCTTTATATTTAGGTGTTATTATTTTCAAGTTTAAATTTTAATGTAAAGTGATTTTCTTCACAGTAATTTCTCATTCTCACACTAATTTCTTTTTCTAAATAGAAGTGCTATGTTTATTTTCGAAAGTCAGAAACAAGATTAAAATAACATCGTTTATTTAATATCCTTTTATGTGTAGAGGAATGTTCATGAAATTGATAATACTTTTGCCTCCAACTTGCTAAAATACTTGGATACAATGAAAAATGCCCCCTCCCCCAGCCACCAAAAAAAGCATACTTTGACGTTGTGGTTGTTGGAGAAGATTCTTGCATATATGATGGGTGCCACTTGGAGACAGACCCACTTCCTCCCTCCTGGGAGCTAGCTGGGAATATAGGAAACTGACTGCTTATCTCTTTCTCAGCCAGCTAGTGTTCAAAGCCTTAACGCCTTTCTCTGAAATGGCAAAAGTAAATACCTTGTGCTGCTAACGCCTTATAACCTTTCTTCAAGAAAATAGTGTATTTCTCTTTTCTTCGCATACACTTAAACATGATCTTCTCTTTCCCCCAATGTCCACCATCCATTCCACCAAACAAAGAGTGGGTAAATTTGGCAAATTTAATCAGACGAAAATCTTTAAGAAAATATCCTTGACTTTCTTTTAACTGAAGTGACCACAGAGCTGCCATGAATCCTGTGATTGGAGTCCTATAATCCGTAAAAGGGACAGTCATTTCCTCTCACTCAATTCCTTGAAACTAGCCAGTTAATATCAAATGCCAGATGTGAGGCTCTTTTAAACCATTAAAGTTTACTTTACTACAATATCTTTGCCTACACAGAATATTTTCAATTCTTTTTGTTGTCGTTGTTTGTGTCTGTTGTATATATTTAGTTACTTTATCTTTTTAAAGTCCTCTTCCAAGTTTATGTTTTGAAAAATGGATCACTTATTTAGATTTATGTTTGCTTATGGGTCATGATATTTATGACTTCCCTAAAAAAAAACAAACTGATTCTTTTGTCTCAAAGCCAGATTTCAGTTTTGGGATGATAGTGATTCATTGTTTGTTCTCTTTGAATCCTAGGTCTTTCTTTTAACTTTGGTGTCTCCATCCGTGCCAGATTAGAATTTTATCAAGGCCAAAATTATTCATGAGTCATGACCATCACACTTAAAATTGGGTACTTTGAAGCTGCTTAAGATACACAGATTAAGCAAACAATGATGTCATAAATTTTAGTGCAAATTATATTTTTTTCCCCTTCCTAAACATTAGCAGCAATGAGGCCTGCTCTGTTGGAGATGAATGATGTTCTACTTTAGAAAACACACCTTTGTGTCACAGCCACATGATAGCATATTTATATTACTGTAATACAGCATAATGTGACACCTAAGTTAGTGAATTAAAGATGAAAATATTTAAAATCAGTTACATTTCTGTGTCATGCTTACTTGACCGTACAGTCTCTTCTGCAGTCTTTAACTGGGGATAATCATAGCATGACTAACTCCAGTCACACTAAGGACCCTCAAGCTTCCTCTAGCGGAAAATAACTAGAATTCAAATTTTGCATTCATATGCCAGTTTTTTAAATTAAAGTTGCTCTTCACGTTGATTTTAACTGTGTTACACCTCTGTAAAGTGCCTGCAATGTGGTAGGAGGGAGGAGAACACATATGCCTCATTTGTCTCAGATCAGTTCTACTCTCTTAGGGTGGGACATGGTTTTCCTCCTCCCAGGGCTGACTTAAACTAATATAAATTTCTTTTCTGTTCAAAAATTGAATGGTAACTTGTAAACAAAAACCTTTATGTGATAAAATTAAATCTTTGATATTCAGATGATCAATATGCTATACTGTATGCACTGTGTGTTATACATAAGTACTAAATACTTGCTTAGTGAATGGGTTATAAATGAGTTTTACCAGATATCTCTGTAAAATGCCAAGCAGTCATTTGCCATTTGCCATTATTTTACAGATATCTCTGTAAAATGCCAAGCAGTCATTTGCCATTATTCTAAACTTTAAAGAGTCCCAGTTAAATATATGTACATGTAAAATTTCAATTTTTAATGCAGTGTCACCAAAATATCCTAAATATGATTGCGATACTTGTTGTTATGGTTTTCATTTGGACCTAATTGTACATGAATTTCTGAAGCTGCATGATTTCACTGGTAGTAGATTGGAACATTGTTTTCTATCCTTTTTAAATTGACACTTTTCTATGTGGGTGCTTGGCTTTCCCATGACATGAGTTAGTGCTGTCCAGTGTGCAGTCAGAAAAATGTGCAGGAATTCCAGGATCATGGTCTCCCTTGAAGGTTAAAAGGACTCCTGATTTAGAGAATAATGTCTGACTCCAAAGCAAAGTAGCCCACTTGATGACCGTGCCCCTAGGTGCTGATAGGTATGAAAACACCTTTTTTTTTTTAGCATTTAAATATACTTTATTTATTCATAATAATTTTTTTATTTTTCAATTACAGTTATTATATTATTTTCAAATATACTATATTGTGATTAGACATTTATATAACATAAAGTGATCACTCCAATAAATTTATTACCTATTTATTTAGTACCATAAGTAGTTATTACATTATTGACTATATCCCTCATGCTATATTTTACATCTCATAACTATTTCATAACTGCCAATTTGTAATTCTTAATCCCTTCCCCTGCCTGTTTCACGTACTCCCAAACCCCCTCCCACCTGGTGACCATTAAAATGTTCTCTGTATCTGTGAGTTTGTTTCTGTTTTGTTTTGATTATTTTGTTTTTTTAGATTCTACATGTAAGTGAAATCATATGGCTTTTGTCTTTCTATGTCTGTCTTATTCCACTCAGCACAATACCCACTGGGTCTATCCATGTTGTTTCAGGTGGCAAGATTTCCTTCTATTTTTATGGCTGATTTATATATATATACATATATATACATATATATATACACACACATATATACATATACACACACATATATACATATATATACATATATATATACACACACATATATACATATATATGTGTGTGTATATATATATGTATATATATATATAAATGTGTATATATAAATGTGTATATGTATATATAATATATATATATTACCTCTTCTTTATCTATTCATCCATTGATGGACACCCAGGTAACCTTAATATTTTGTCTATTGTAGATAATGTTGCAATGAACCAATGGATTCTCATGTCCTTTCAAAGTAGTGTTTTGGGTTTCTTCCAATAAATACCCCAAAATGGGATAACTGGATCCTTCTTTGTCTCTTGTTATAGCCTTTGTTTTAAAGTCTATTTTGTCTTGTAAAGTATTGCTACCCCAGCTTTTTGTTTGTTTCCACTTTCATGAAACATCTTTTTCCATTTCTTTACAATCAGTGTGTGGGTGTCTTTTGATGAGAAGTCCGTCTCATGTAGGCAGGGTCTTGTTTTCTTATCCATTCAGCCACCCTATCTTTTGATTGGAGCATTTAATCCATTTACACTTAAAGTAATTGCTGATAAATATGTAGTTATTACCATTTACTTACTCATATATTTGATCTTTTTTTGTCCTTTTTTTTTTCTACTTAAAGGAGTTCCTCCAACATTTCCTATAATACTGGCTTGGTGGTGATGAACTCTTTTACCTTTTTCTTGCCTGGGAAGCTCTTTATCTGTTCTTCAATTCTAAATGATAACTTTGCTGGGTAGAGTAATCTTGGTCATAGGTCCTCACTTTTTATCACTTTGAATATTTCCTGCCAGTCCTTTCTGGCCTGCAAAGTTTCTGTTGAGACATCAGCTGACAGTCTTATGGAAGCTCCCTTATAGGTAATTAAGTGCTTTCCTCTTGCTGCTTTTAAGATTCTCCCTTTGTCTTTAACCTTTGGCATTTTCATGATGATGTGTCTTGGTGTGGGCCATCTTGTTTGGAACTCTCTATGCTTCTTTGGCTTGTATGTATGTTTCGTTTGCCAGATTAGGGAAGTTCTCAATTGTTATTTCTTCAAATAGGTTTTCAATTCCCTGCTTTCTTTCCTCTTTCTGGTACCCCTATGATGAGAACGTTAGTATGCTTGATGTTGTCCCAGAGGCCCCTTAAACTATCCTCATTTTGCTTAAGGGGGATTCTTTTTTCTTATTGCTGTTCTAATTGGGTATTTTCTGCTACCTTATTTACTAAATTGTTGATTTGATCCTCTGCTTCATCTAATCTACTCTCGATTCCTCCTAAGGCATTCATTTCAGTTATCATATTCTTCACTTCTGACTGGTTCTTTTTTGTGTTTCCTATTTCTCCATTAAAGTCCTCACTGAGTTCATCTACTCTTTCCCTAAGTTCATTGAGCATCTTTATAACCAGTGTTTAGAACTCTGCATCTGGCAGATTGTTTTTCTCCATTTTGTGTAGTTCTTTTTCTGGAGCTTTGTTCTCTTCGTTCATTTGGGACATGTTTCTTTGTCTTTCCATTTTGGCTGCCTCCCTGTGTTTGTTTCTATGTATTAGGTAGGGCTTCTATGTCTCCCAGTCTTAGCAGAGTGGTCTTATGTAGTAGGCGTCTTGTGGGCCCAGTGACACAGTTGCCCTAGTCACCTGAGCCAGGTGCTCCAGGTATGTGCCTTGTTTGAGTTGTGTATGCTCTCTGTTGTAGTTGAGCCTTGGTTACTGTTTACACATCAGTGGGAGGGATTGACCCTTGGGCTCATTGGTTGTGAGAACTGGCCATGACTACAAAGAAGGAGCTGTTGTGCAGTGGCTGGCCTTACAGTGTAGTAGGATTTCCATTAGCAGGTTTGATGCCTGCTCAGTTCACACTTTGGGTGTGTTGTCCTTGGATGTGGCCTCTGGTGGTGTTTAGACTCAGTTCTATGCCCTGCCTCAGCCACCTGCATGAGCCACCAAGCAATCCACAGATGGTCAACACCTATGTTGGGCTCACAGGTGCTTAGGAGAGGCTAAGCCGCAAACCCAAGGCCCATCAAGAGGTATGGGGCACACAGAGATCAGATGCTGCTTGTTTGGATTTTGTGAACTTTGAGAGATTTTAGGAAAGTCTGCAGCATGAGCCAAGACTGGCAGTTTGAATGGAAATCCACTGAGAGCAACTTGCATAGGCCCATAAGTCCACTGTGGCGGGATCTCAGGGAATCACCAGGGCAAGGCAACCAGTGTTAGCCAGGGTGATAGAGACTCAGATGCAGCTGCCTGCATCTGCACACCAAGATGAGGGCTCAATAAAGAAACAATGGATTCTGCTAGCATTTCTGTCTGGGATATAGCTGCCCCTCCAGCCCTCACCCAGAAACCAGACAATTCATTTACTCCTTGTGTGTCCCTGGCGTCTTTCGAGCTGCTGCCCCCAGTAGTAGAACTCAGAACAAGTGAGTCTGTCACTAAGTAAGTCTGTATGCAGGCCCCTTAAGAGAAATATCTATGACTTCAATGGCCCTCCAGCTCATTCAGCCACAATCTTTACTGGTTTTCACAGCCAGAAGTTGTAGGCATTAACCTTCCTTGTACTGGAACCCTGGGCTGGGGAGCCCAGTGTGAGGCTGGGACCCCTTGCTCCTTCGGAGGGAGCTCTGCAACCAAGATATCCCTACTAATTCTCAACTTCAGGTCCACCCACAGACAGTGTGCCTAGGGATGCTTTGGCCCACCCTTCCATCGTCCCATCTGCCCCTCCATCCTTGTCGAGGAAGAAGTCAAAATGGCATCCTTCACCTGGTAGAAAGAGGTCAATTTGGGAAACTTCAGACACCTGTTGGTCTGTATCTGACTCTGTCACTTATTAGCTGTGTGATCACCTGTATGAGACTCAGTTTTCTTAATTTTGAATGAGTATACAGGAACCATCACGACCAGCCCAGGCAGAAAGGTGAAGGCAGGTGGGATGAGCCTATTCCTCACCTCTGCCCCACCTCCAGTCTCGAGGCGGCCTCTTCTGTGTGTCCCCAGTTGCAAGAATTCTGTTCAGCTAGACTTAGGGGACTTTCAGTTATGACTGTTCTGTAATTTAGTTGTAATTTTGATGTGGTTGCGAGAGGAGGCAAGCACAGCATTTACCTATGCTGCCATCTTGACTGGAAGCTCGGTAACATTCTTTATAAACCAAAATTTCAGACACATTACAAACTCTTCTTTTTTTCTTATATATTATCTTATTTTTCTTTTAAATTTTAAAAAGTTTCACATTTATACAAACCGTGAAGCGATCCCCCCGATTATGCTAGTACCTATCTGGTACTACACACAACCATTACAGCATTGACTGTATTCCCTGTGCTATAGTCTAAATCTCCATGACAATTCCATAACTATTAATTTGTATTTCTTCATCTCTTCACCTTTTCCACCCAGCCCCCAAACCTCCCACCCCTCTGGCAATCTACACTTTGTTCTCTGTATCTGTAAGTCTATTTTCATTTAGTTTTTTTGTTTCTTTTGTTCCTTAGATTCTGCATATGTGAAATCATATGGTATTTCTCTTTCTCTGTCTGACTTATTTCACTCAGTGGAATACCCTGTAGGTCCATACATGTCGTTGCAAATGGTAAGATTTCATTATTTTTTGTAGCTGAATAATATTTCATTGTATATATGTACCATAACTTCTTTATCCAGTCATCTATTGTTGGGCACTTAGGTTACTTCCATATGTTGGCTATTGTGAATAGTGCTGCCGAGAACATAGGGGTGCATGTCTCTTTACCAACTAGAGTTTTGGTTTTCCTTGGATAAGTACTCATAAGTACAATTGCTGGGTAGTTCTATTTTTAATTTTTTGAGGAACCTCTAATCTGTTTTCCAGGGTGGCTGTACCAATTTGTAATCCTACCATCAGTGAACGAGTGTTCCGTTTTTACCACATCCTCACTGACATTTGTTGATGATAGCCAGTCTGACAGGTGTAAGGTGATACCTCATTGTGGTTTCAATGTGTGTTTCTCTGATTAGTGACTTTGAGCATCTTTTCATGTGTCTACTCGCTATCTGTACATCCTCTTTGGAAAAATACCTATTCAAGTCTTCTGCCCATTTTTTAATTGGATTGTTTGTTTTTTCATTGTTGAATTGTATGAGTTCTTTATAAATTTTGGATATTAACCTCTTGTCAGATATATCAAGAGAAATATCTTCTCCCATTCAGTAGGTTACCTTTTCATTTTGTTTATGGTTTCCTTTGCTGTGCAAAAATTTTTTAGTTTGATGTAGTCCCATTTGTTTATTTTTTCTTTTGTTTCCCTTGTCTGAGGAGATATATCAGAAGAAAAAGAAATACTAATAGCAATATCAGAGAGTTTACTGCCTGTGTTTTCTTCTAGAATTTTAATGTTTCTTGTCTTACATTTAGGTCTTTATTCATTTTGAGTTTATTTTTTGTATATGGTGTAAAAAGGTGGTCCATTTTCTTTCTCTTTTTTTTGCATGTATCTGTTTGATTTTCCCAGCACCATTTGTTGAAGAGACTCTCTTTACCCCATTGTATATTTTTGCCTCCTTTGTCATAGATTAAATGACCATAGATTAAATGACCATTAGTTTAACATCGGGTAGTGTGATACCTCTAGCTCTGTTCTTCTTTCTCAAGATTGCCATAGCTATTCATGATATTTTATGATTCCATATAAATTTTTGGATTATTTTTTCTAGTTCTTTGAATGTCATCAGTATTTTGATAGGGATTGCATAGAATCTATAGATTGCTTTGGGTGGTATGGCCATTTTAATGATGTTGATTCTTTCTACCCATGAGCATGATATATTTATTTGTATCTTCTTCCATTTTTTTTGTATCTTCTTCAATAACACAAACTCTTCTTTATAAATTTCACATTCTTTTCTTTCCCTTTATTTTAGCTTTTTACTCTAGTGTAATATTTTGCAGTTAAATATTTTTAACCATACTTCAAACAACTTTGCTCATTACAAAATACCGATGTTCACTATTGCCAGTAATTATTTATTGTTTATACCACCATGTACTGCAATGTAAAATATCATCCTACAAAGAATGTAACATTCACATTAAGATTAGATTTTCTCTGAGTACATTTAAATTTGAACTTAAATTCTTTTGGAAAATCAGGTTCCAAAGACTCTGTTGTCTTTTCACCTCAATATATCTTCTTGCTGTTTTGATGCATAAATTATGCTTTAAATTACGGTGGCTTTGATTTCATTGTAATGTTACCTGGTCTATGGCTTGAAAAAATTAGTATATATACTGCATCCATAAATACAGAAGTATACGCTATTTATATAGTATGTGCATTTAGTGTGAAGAACCAGATTTTTTTCCAAGCTCTCATCGGTTCCTTTGTTGTAGTCATCGTCGTTGTTGTTGTTGTTGTTGTTATTTTTGTTGTTGAACTGATTTATTCCATTGTTACAGCTTAAATTCAGACATTTTTTAGTGGTACATCTAAAGTTTATGAGGACAGAAAGACTATTTGAACATGAGACACTTAGGAAATTGAGAAGGTAAGTTCCTATGCATGTAGAACAGTGGATGTTTTAGATCAAAGCAGATGTTTTGCAGCAGGAGTTGAAGCATAGTTAAAATACATCTGGGTCATGTCTAATTAAAACTTGACATCTATTCAGTGAGACCGATAATTAAGAAATGAATATAGCTCTTATAAGTCTTGCTTAACAAAATAACTTGCTTTCAGGGCCAGATGATTTAGTCAAAGTTGTTTAATAAGGTAATTTCTACTTGAATCAATTTGATTAGAATAATGTCATAGTGCTAAATAATTTGGTATTACTGTCTTTAAATTTTAGAGAAAGAATACTTTTATTTAGGGCATCATAAGGAACAATTTTCCCTCCACTAGCATTCTTTTTTAGAAGAGTGTGCTATTAACTTATTTACTTTTTTTCTAAATATATTTTTCTTTATTTTTAGCATTGTTTTTCTTGCTTTTAATTATGTGAGCAAACATCAATAAAAATTTTTTGTAACTTTCAGCATGTTTTAGCCATCAGTGCTAACCAGCAAAAATATATCAACCATGAGGAAACTGAGCTGGCCACAACTAGACCATAGGTTTTGGAAGTCATATTGTCTCTCTGTTCCCCGATGTTTTTTTTTCTATTTATGTATCATTCAGATTAAAGTTCAATATTTTGGTGATTATAATTGTAGGCAAAATACAAATTTATTTCATTTTGAACTATAAACAGAAAAGACATCAAGTTCTTAAATTTGAAGCATTACTTAGACTTTGATTATAATTTCAGGCAGAAAAAGCAAAGAACTATATTTCTAGGCACATTCTGACTATAAAATAGTTATCTTACATATATCAAGACTTTTATATTTGTATCTGTCACTTTATAATATTTATTACTTTGTTCACCAAGTAGTTATTGCCTCAGGTGTACCAGTTTAGGGTATTAGATAAAATTTGAGGAAAATAATTCTATAAAATTTCAAGGTGTAAACTGTTTTATACATTTTAAAGTTTCATATGTATAATACTGATTAATTTTTTAATGGGACATAAATATAACAAGAACTTAGACTTAAGCAAAAAATAACAACTAGTTACCTAACCAGTGAAAAAGCTATTACAAAGCTCATGCAGTGGTTTTTAAAATTCAATGAATTTACAGCACCTCCTTTTCCAGTGATGCCAAATAATAAGTATCAAAGTGTGAAATATTTTTGAATGAAACAAATAACTCTAACTAGGTTTATTCATAATTTAGGACATTGATTAAAAAGATAAATAATCTAATAACTATAAAAGTAATACTTTATGAAACTTTTATAACTTAATAAGTCTAAGTTGTTTGTTCTGATATACACAAAAAGACAAAACCAAACGAAATAAAACAAAACCTGTTAATAATTTTCTATTTGTGCCATAAACATTGGGTCATAACATCACATTTTATTTAATAAAGATAGCCCTGGAGCTAAGATTTGGTCCACTGGGGATCAGGATCAGGCAAATATGATTCTTTCCTTCCATATTCCCCTATTTCCTTGCTGCAGTTCTTGTAAGGTTAGTCTATGGCTTTGGCAACACCTGTGAAATACCTCAGAGCACAGAAGTACTGCTTTTTTCTCGTCACAGACCTGATCATATGTTGTGTCTTTTGCCTTGTGATCTTGCCTTAGCTCTGCTGTTTCCTATTCACTTTCTTAGTGTAATTCAAAGGATTAAATGGGAATTTTAAATGTAGTTGAAACCAAACTGTGTCTGAAGTCTTGTGTAGTCAGTTAGAAAAAAGCTTATTTCCCAATTTTCTTTGCAGCTAGTATTGCAATAGGATAGTTCTAACAGGTGAAATATAAGACAATATGGTAGGGATTTATGGGAAAACTTGCTTTTCTGATAAGGAACTGTCTTCCTATTTTATTATCTTTTCTGGAACTCAGAAAATCCCGTATAATTAATAATAATAAAAAAAAAAGACTATGCTTATCAAAAAAAACTTTTAGACTTTTGTGGACAAAAATTTTTATAATTATTAATGTTGGCTACTGAGTATAGAGTGACTTCCTAAAATTTTACTATTCTTTACTATTTTAACTCTGTTGCCCCTAAAGTTAAAATACTTTAATATTTAAATTGGATATAATCTTTATATCCAACATCCTTTGCCTGCCTGATGGATTCTTTTAAAATATTATGTTTATATTTTGTAACTACTTTAAGAAGTAGCCACATTTCAAATAAATAAAAGTTGTTTCTTAGGAAGGCTGTATCTTTTGTCCCTTCTTGGTGTTAAAAGTGTTTCTAGCTTGGGAGTGACCCCTGACCAACTTTAATTGTTTTGAAAATGGTAACGAAAGAGAATATAGAGAGAGAATTCTCACAAGATTTAGAAAGAGTAAAAGAGGATTCTCAGGACAGAAAAAAATGTGCAAATAAAAAATATTTTCATATCTTCATTCAGATTAATGAATAATTAGGCACCTGGACTATTAAAAAATTGTACTCGATTCTAGGTTTGTAAAGCCCAAATTTGTCATCATAGGATCGACATGGG
This sequence comes from Pteropus medius, assembly GCF_902729225.1. NCBI lineage: Eukaryota > Metazoa > Chordata > Mammalia > Chiroptera > Pteropodidae > Pteropus > Pteropus medius. The sequence goes on along the minus strand of NW_024349519.1, from coordinate 20,771,886 downwards.
AATTAGGAAAGAATGCTAATTTAAATTTTAAACAGCTGGAAATACAATACATAGAATATATGCCTATCTTCTCATCTGTCAACAAGTGCTTACAGATGCCATATGAACTGTTTTAACTGCAATTATAAAACTGAGAGGAATGTTTAGAGGTGATTCCAAAACTGTGATTGTCTAACATACAGAGTAGTCATTCTTAAGAAATGCTCTGTCCAACACAAAATATAAATGTGCACAATCCTTTATGCCGATAGAGTTTCAAGTTAACATTTGGGGGCAGAATTCAACATCAAATAATAAATAAGAGATATATAACCTTAGTTTAAGTTATTTATTTTAATAATAGTTTATTTATAAACACATTTCTCCTTTGGTTAGGTTTTTTTTTCCTCAGCTGTAAAATTTTGGAGCTGGAGCCCACAGGCCAACCTGTAGTAACCAGGAATGATTAAAGATTTTATACGTGAGGATCCCTTTCCCCGAAGGTTACTTGCTTCCCTCTGGAGCTGTGGATTTATTTCCTCCTCTCCAGGGTAAATGTCTTAAATTTACTTCTACCATGTTATTCCCCATGTGGTAGATTGTTAGACTGTCTCTGAGGCAGCACTATTTGTGCAGGGCTCTCCCTGTACTCAAGGCACTTTGACCATGTCAGTTATTTAAATCTTGGCTCAAATCTATGGCTACACCAATTGACTTCAAGGAGAGTCTTCCCTGACAGTCTAAAGAATACAAATCCAGATGTGTCGTGTGCAGGAAACAACATTAAGTAAAGCATGTGTTCTAATGTATTTCTTTAAGACATAATCTGGACCATGAAGTGTAGTTTTACTTACTGAGTTTATATAGGGAGATCGTTTTCATTTCTAGACTTGGTCATATTTTTACATTTCTTAGTTCTTTGATGTTTAAATTTTCAGTTTTATATTCTTCTGTTTTACATGCTGTAACCACTTCATATATGCAAAGATTTTTTTTTTTTTTTTGCCACAAACATAAACATTGGACAAGCTCAGCACATATAGACTACTTGCCATAACTAAACACAGTTGCTTAGTCCCAAACAGAAATACATGGTGACGGGAGACTAGGCTTCAGATGACGAGCACACAATAGAATATATGGATGTCATAAAGTTGTACACCTGAAATTGATATAATGTTATTAACAAATGTTATCTCAATAAATTTAATAAAAAAATAAAGAATTCTTTGATTCTGGCTTCTGAAGTTATTAACTATATATTACTTTTATCACCTTTAAAACCTAATACTTATAAAGTTAATTTTTGCAGTTATCGTCAAGTTTAATAATTAAGTGATATGAACCAGAATTTTTATTTAACATGCAATTTCATTCTACTAAAAATAATATGCTAAATTATATATTAAGTAGTCTTGACCTAAAGTACTCAGGATTTGTAAGTAACGGCATGTAATATATCAACTGTACAATATGTGTCACTGATTTTATTTTTTTCCTAGCAATGTGCTGTGAACAGGTAAATTCCACAAAGTACACGCCATTTGTCACTTATTCAGTATTCTAAAGAAGTGAGGTTGTCTTCATAGGTGAATTTCATAGACCCCTAAAACTTTCACATTTTTAAGTATAACTCAAATTTTTATTGTGTTGATTAAAGTATATTAAACATAACCTCCTCTTAATGAATTGCTATAATTAAAACAAGAATTATTGCTACTTCCAGTTGCTCTTTCTACCATATTTACAGCTGCTACTATTTGCAGTTGTCTTTGTACCTTTTTAAAAATTTGCTTTTATTTTCCCTTTTGTTTCCTTCTCTTAAGGCTTCTCTTATACTTCTGTTCCTTGGTTCCAGGGAGATGTTTTTTGTGTGTTTTGTTTGTTTATTTGTTGTTTATTTTTTGTAGCTATTGCTATAGCATAAAATAATTTTATTTCAGCCTCTGGTGATCTCACCAACTACTTTGAGAGCATTAGTCAAAATCTAGCTGTAGAGGCTTAAGCAAATGAATTTATTTTTCTCTTTGGTATGCCCGTATGGGCTGGTGCAGCCTAGAGCTCCAATTTGCTATAAATGCCCTGGACTCCCAGGTTTTTGTCCTCTCATAGTTACGACAAGGCTGATTCCTCTCCAGAATTATGTCTGAGTTCAAGGAAGGAAGAATAAGGAGACAGGAGGCAGGTGCCTTAACAGGAAAGCAACAGCTTTATCATAAATCCCTACTAGATTTTCACTTACACTTAATGCACAGAACTGTCTTTGGGCCATCTAGCTGCAAGAGAAGCTGTGAAATAAAATACATGTAACTTCAAACAATATTGGAACTCTCTTTGCAAGGAAGAACAGGAGAATGGATTTTGAGTAGCAGTGTTTATAACATTGTGTCAATGATTTCTAGATTTTTTTTCCCAAAATTTTCCATCTTTTGCCTTCAGGTTTACAAGCTTGGTGCATTCCTTGTTTATGCATCTGAGAGATTAATGTTTTTAATCCAAAGGATTTAAAATCTAGTTTGGAGAGAGAGTTCTTATATGAAACATTTATAGAACATGAGAATTTAAACTTGCTAATTTTATTGTGTGGATAGTAAGTGTAGTAACAGAGAAGGGAAAATCTTGGGAAAGCTAGTGCTCTTGAAAAATATTCAGGTAAGATTTCAGTATAAGACAAATTAAATAATACAAAATTAAGTAAATATAATATTTTTTAAAACTTTAAATTTTTAATATATTGACTTTCCTTTTACACTCTATTTTCTATAAGGTTAGAAACAAAATTTTCGTATTTTACTTGACTTCTTTCTGATGGATTCATTTCCATTGCTTAATGTGTAAACTGTAATAGGGCTTTCTTCAGTCAACATGCTCATTCTTTCCTCTCCAAAGAGCGGTACCTTTTGTGAGACCAGTTTGGTATTGATGGAAATTTCCATTCTTTTCCTCACACAGTGTCTATATGAAAATTGGATAACAGCTATTGTGAGATCATATGCTACTCTGATAACAGAGAATACCACAAGCCTGACTTTACTGTGTTGATTTAAAGATTACATACCATGTGATAATGACAAAAACAAATCATAAGAGGGAGATGGATAATTAAAATTTCTTCACACTACCACTAAAACCCATGGTATATATTCAGCCTTTGGTGTCCTCACAGAGGAAAAGTAGCAGTCACTTCTCTCGGGTGGAGCATTTCTGCCAGATGCGAGAAACTTCACGTGTGTCCCTCCTCATGTGTCTTATGTATTTACTCATTGAGAAAGAAAAATGGGAAACAGCTCGTAAAAATGTATTTAGTGCATTTCTGATGCTAATGTAAACATTTCTGTAATTTTCCCATCATCCTTAATATTTTACCCTCTTGATTTTTTTATTCAAAATTGTATTCATATGAATATGTTAAACACATTTTTGTCAATAAGTTGGCCATGTATCAAACTTAATGGAAATTTGACATGAAAAGACATTTCAAATAGTGAGGAAAACAGCTCTTAGGAGTACTTTACCTTCGAGTATTACCTTGTTTAATTTCCATAGATCATCATCTTATACACTAATAGAATTTGACCAGTTTATCTTATTTCAAAAATTTTTCCTTGCAACTGAATTACTTGCCCTTAATGTTTTGAATTGTTCTTTTTAATGTGCCTTATGGCTATCGTTACATATGCTGATATGTCACAGTAGTCAATATTAGAATTTAACTTGATTTCGAGCACTGATTTTTTTAAAAAAGTAAATTTTATTTAAAAAGGTACATTTTGCATGTTTATTGGTTATTTGCACTATTATTTAAATGAAAGATGAGACTATGTTGTATTAGGGCAGAGGGAGAGTAAGAATGGATAGTCTCATGGGTACCTCAGAAATCAAATCAGAATCAGGCACTCTAGATGATTAAGGGACAGTGGAGAAGTTCCTCATCATATGGAAAAACAAGATTATATAACAGTCTTAATATATGGAATTCTCATAGCTTTTATTGAACTCTATATCCTAATCACTTTAAAACAACTCAGGAGAGTGTCTGTTGCTAAAATAGGAGCTGTTATTTTTCAGGGGCAGTGGTCCAGGGTATACTATGATAGATAATTTTTAAATTGAAAATATATTAGATACTATTTTAATTTTGTTTGGAAAGTCTGCTTTGAAACTGTATTCTGTTCTGCTTTCTCAAGGAAATATCCTATTCAGGTCACTGGAAATAACATGTCAAGTTTGAAAAAAGACTTCATATATAGCCAGTAAACCTGCTAAATATATTTAGAAAATCATTCTAGTGACTAATACCTTGAACTGTTTCCACAATAACAGTTTTGCTAGTATTTGGATTTACCCTTTTGCATTGGAAATGACTTGTCGGGTCTGAAAAGAGACTTTATGGGTAGCCAAATACACTTGCTAAGTGTGTTTAGAAAAAATTTTTACTGACAAAAAGTTTTTTTTATAGTCTATTAATTTTAAGCAGTAATACTGATTGAATTCATTAGGTAGCTAGGAGAGAAGTCAACCTGCTTTTTGTTAGTTTAACTTTTCTAAATATTTTCAGTTTAATGAGAAAAGAGGAGTAAGATCCAGCTAAAAGTGCAAGTTTGAATATTTAACCTAGTCAAATTTTGTTTTTCAGAATTAGTTTTCAAGATCATATGTTCACTATCAGATTTTTTTTTAGTTGCCTGGAAACATTTCTAACAAATAGACATTTCTTCCCAAGCTTTGTAGAAATATGTTTTGTTAATTTCCTTTTAGCATGGATTACTAGAAAATACTATTTTTAGGGACTACAGGGGCCAGATTTGATTGTCAGATAATTCAAGAATGCCATCTTTAATTACTTTATCATATTTTATTGTTAGCATCGGTAAGTTGAAGCAGCATGGATTTGGGATCAGAACTGGATTTGAATTAACACTGTACCTTAAGAACTATATGATCTTAATGCTTCTGAGTTAATAGACTATAAATTGGGGGAAATAATGTATACCTTCAGCATTGTTAGAGATCTCATTCAAAGCACTGCCTCTTATTAGCTACTGATAAAGCATTAGTTCCCTCTCTAGGGCCAGTCAGAATCATTAACTTCATCACTGTGGTTCACACACTTGCCTTTAATTAAAGGTCGTTTATTGAGGTTTTGTGATCAAATGCCCACAGGTGAAATAAAATTTACCTATATATCCATTTAGTAATGCAACATCTGCTAGCTAAATACATATTAAATAAATATAAATATCACATTGCTCTTTTCAAGAAAGCAATGACCTCCATTTTGTTAAAGCCAGCGTACAATGATCAGAACTCCTTGTTCTGTGTTCTTTTATGAGATGATCATTCAGGTGTGGCCACATGAGGAGACCCAAGAGAAGCACACACGCAAAAAAAGTCTCATACAGAAAGGGGTCACTGCATACCATGCAGGGTCACAAGGGAAGGTTTGGGTGAGGAAGCAGAGAGCAGGAGCAAGGGGAAAGCTGAGGCTACAGCCTTCATGGGGGTTTCTAAGGGAAAGAAAAGCAAGGCAGGGTGAACAGTTTAGGAGTGGAAGTTTGAATAATTTCAGAGGGCTCTAAGCTACACGGGTGGTCTCTAGTTGCCTGGTACCTGGCCTTGGGATGACTAAGACAGAGGAATATTGCCTCTTGGAGTATCTGTGCCAGATAAAGGAGGTCTAGCTCTAGATGCTTTGTTTACATATCAGTGGCATGTTCCAACCAAGCTCTTCCCTATCTGTAAGAATTGGCAGTCTCTTCCAGGTTTAAAATGTCAAAACATCATAATACACAGAAAACAATATGCCCTGTCACTTTATGTAGCAACATTTGCAGCAGTTGATCATTCCTTCTCCTTGATACACAGTTGTCACTGGTTTTCTTTGCCTCACCGGTTGCTCTTTCTTTACTGCTGGCTGTTTGTCTTCCTGAGCTTTTAATATTGAAGTGCCCAGGCTCTACCCACTGTCCTCTATTCTTCTGATGTCCATTCACTCTCTTGGTGATGTAACTCAATCTGTGGTTCTAAATAGTTCCAAATTTATTCCTTTGATCCATATCTCTCTTCTGAACTTTAGCATGTAACCAACTCTCTTTTCTATTCTCTATTTGTCATTTCTACTCAGACGGCTAACAGACATTTCAACTAAACATTTTCCAAAATTGAACTTCTGATCTCCTCCCCTGACCAAATCTGCTCTATCTACAGCCTTCCCTAATTTAGTTAATGGCAGCAAGTCGAGTTGGTCAAGTCATAGTCCATGGGGCAATCTGTGACTTATTTCTTTTGTGCACCATATCCAAATTCATCAGGCAACCCAGTCCTTTTGGATAAGCCTTCGAAGTGTATCTAGAAGTTAACCACTTCTCACCACATCTATTGCCACTTCTCTGATGTGAAAGCCACCATTGTCTCATACCTGGATCACAGCAGTGGTTGGGTTTGGTCTCACTGGTTCCAGGTTTAACCCCCTCATAGATTATTCTCACCAGAGCCAACGGAGAGATCCATTTAGAATGTAAGTCACATTACAGCTCTCTCCTATTTGAGGCCCTAGAATAGCTCCCTATTTCGCACAAACTAAAAGCCAAAATCTCTGCAAAGAAATACCAGTCAGGCTACTGGAAATGTTTTGACTGAAAAAAAAATGTAATGACTAATCCATTTTATAGAGGTGTCGGTGTTTATGAAGCCCCCAGAGACTAGCAACAGTGGGAAGTCCTAACGCTCTAGTCTTACAGGGACTTTTTAGCTATATATCTTTTTTTTTAATTGATTTTTAGAATTTCATTACACGATTTGGATATCAGACTTTCGTGAGGTATATACATTGCAAATATCTTCTTCCATCTCCTACTGGCCTTTTTTTCTTTTCTTTAATTGCTGGATTTTTAAAATTTTTATGTAATGTTTCTTTTTCCTTTATGGTTAATACTTTTTTTATCTTGTTTAAGAAATCTTTGTCTACTCGGTGTCATAAAGATAGTCTTCTAGAAGCTTTATTGTTTTACCTTTCACGTTTAGATTTATAATCAACTTGGAATTGATATTTGTATAGGGAGGAGAGTGTGAATGAGGATTGATTTTTTTTCCATTTGGAGGTCTATCTCAGCATCTTTTCCCAATGCTCTGCAGTGTTACCCTGGCCATAAGTGATCTCTGTATACATATAGGTCCTTTCTAGGTTATCCGTTTTACTATTTTATCCTGTTTATCTTTGATCAGTATCACACTGTCCTAAATTCTGTAGTTTCACAAAAAGTCTTGATACAGTCACACATACTTACAGCTTTTTTAATATTGCCTTTGTTCTATATGTTGGGATTGCATTGAATCAAAGATTGATTTGGATAAAACTGGCACATTAACAATTTTGAGCCTTTTATTTAGGTCCTCTCTCTTATTTTTATAAGAACTTTTAAGTTTTTCTTTTTGTGTAGAGGCCTTGTATATCTTTCTTAATGGTACCTAGGTATTTGACATTTTTGAAACTATTGCAAAGGGTATTTGATTTCGCATTTCATTGTCTGTTTTCTGGGTACAGTATGCTAGGTTGGCAATTATTTCCTTTCCATATTTTACAGCTTTTTCCACTATCTTCTGATTTCCATTGTTTCCACTGTCATTATTATTCTTTCGAACAAGAATGATTTTTGGTTTTGGCTCTAAAGGTTTCTGTCTTTGGATTTCAGTAGTTCTATTACACTTTTCGGTGTAGCTTCCTTTGTATTTAATCAGCTTGGAGTTCATAACAATTCTTGAATCTGTAGCTTGATGTTTTTTATTATTTTGAAAATTCCCAGACTACTATTTCTTCAGACATTCTTCTATCCTGTGGTCTCTATCCTCCAACTGAATGTATGTTGGATCTCTTCACTGTCTCCTCTGTGTCACTTTTCTGTATTGTCTATGTCTGTTATGTTAGTTTCCTCCAGAATTATTCTACTGACCTATCTTCCGAGTCACTAATCCTCTTTTTTGTCCTAATACTATGAATCCAATCTATTGAGATATATTTGTAGTTATTACATTTTGCAGTTCTCAAATTTCTTGGGTTTTTAAAATAAATTTTGCTCCTCTGATAATATTCTGCATGTTGCCTTCTGTTTTCTTAAACATATTAGTCACAGTATTTTATAATTCCTGTTTCAATATCTGGCTCATCTGTTTTGTTTTGTTTTTTTATTGTCTATGTTTTCTGTTTTTTTGTTAGTCATATTTGTAAGTATGACTGAAATTTTTGAATGAGTGCTTGATGTTGTCCCTACATGAAATATAAATACAGCTGTAACAATGAAATGAGCTACTTTGAAATAAGGTATACAAGTAGCCCAGTGCTTGTTTATAGTACCTTTTTAATAAGTGATGTTGTATATGAAAACTTATAACTGTCTGAATTATGCTGTTTTCTTCCAGAGAAGATTTATTGTATCCTCTGGTAGTCATGTAAAATGAGGACAGATCACCCAGTTCAGTCAGAGTATGACAGGGCACAAGGCTTGTCTGCCGTCTTTGTATGGGCAGTCTGCTCTGGTTCACTCGTGTTCCTAGGGAGCTGTCATTCAGGAAATCCATCTCAGAGCCTATAGGTTTTTGCCATCCTTCCTCCTCTGTGGGTCCCAAACTCCAATTTTTTGTTTCTTCAGCTCTATGATTTTTTGTTTCTTCAGCTCTATGAAAACATCCTTGTACTTTTTCAGAGTTTTGCTTGGCTGTTGTGCTTCTTGCCTTGGACAGTATGAAAATTTAACTAATGCCTCAGGAGGAAAACTATGTCAATCTGGTTTCTCTTGTCTTACCTTCTCCCTAGGACCCAAGCCTCTCAAATCCTGACTGTCTCTGCAACCCCAAACTGCAATGCTGTGTCTCTCCACCCTGATAGAATTGCAGGAGTATTACTTTTTAAAAAACTCTTTGTTGTTCTTTGCCTGGATCCTAGCCTCTCACCTACCCTAGGGTGAACAAAGCAAGCAAAACTCAACAACATATTTATAAGCATATTATTCAAGGGGAAAAAATAGCTCTCAAAATGTCATCTCACTTTTCTGAGATTTTTTTTCCTACCCAAGCTCTTGACCACTAAAGCCTTGGCTGCCCCTAAAGTTATATCATCAAATAGGTGTTTGTTATTTATAATTTTATCTCATATTTCTAGCTCTCAGCAGGAGCATTGTTTTGTCACAAGCTGCTCCACCGTGGTTAGAAGTGGAATTCCCTAAATAAGCCATCTTAATAGTTATCATGGGTTAGTGACTAAGTGAACAAAATTTTTGGATAGGCCCATGGTTTAAATTTCACTTTCTGTGTTTGAGATACTTATTCACTGAAAGTTTTATCATTTGTAATCATAAAATCAGATTGTTTTTTCTCCAAATTCCTAGGCCTATGTACTTTGTAAGATTTTTGAGGAGCATTTGGAAAAAATGTTCAAATTTATTACAGTAACCAATACATAGTAAATTTAACAAATAAATAATACAGAAGCCATATGAATGTATAAGGTTAAATCATGCATTTCTGAAATTAGAAATAACAGTTTACTCCCAATGTATTACTGTTTACACACTCATTTGAAGATGTTTCTATTAAATACCGAAGAGATTTGAAAGACTATAATGTATATTTAAGATTTACAATAACACATACATGAGTGTCCCACCACTCAAGTTAAAAATAGAATATCACCAGTTCTTTTGAGTGTTGAATACGTGTGCTCCTTATAAATATGTTGTTGAGTTTTGCTTACTTTTGAACTTCATGTAATTGGAATGATGTTTATGCATTCCTTTGCAACTTGCTTTGTTCACTTAATACCAAGTCTCTTTGATTCATCTATGTTGATGTTTTGTAGCTGTAGCTCTTTCATTTTCCCTCATTTTTCAAAGTAGTAAAATTATATTGTAAATGCTCTACCCCAAATGTGTATTTTCCTATGAATAGAAATGGTATGTTTTCTGATATTTAACTTCGGACTCTTTTCCTTGGAACTGTTTTTGAGTGGATTGAAGATGAATTTCTCTAGAGCAAATTTGTGTTTTGTGGTAGGCACCTGAAGACACTATAAATACAGACCACTTTCAGAGTTGTTTTTTGGCTTAACTCTGTTTGAAACACACAGGTAGACTGTTTCAGAAGACAGTCCAGGATAAGAGCTTTCTTGTGATGATGTCACAAGGAGATTTCTTCCCTCCTTTCACCCAGAACACATTTTGAGATGGTAAATTTCTTCGCTGTCTCCTATAGATGTTAATTTTTTTCTAGTTTTCCCATGGTATTGAGAGGTCACTGTAGACACTGAGGGTTCTAGCTTAAAATAGGGATTCACTACTAGGCTCCCAAATGTACAAGACTTCTGGGCTCTGTCTCCTGTGACATGATCAATTTCACAGCCCAATGTCACCAGCCAAAACTCCTGTTCTCAGAGTGAATATGACTTGAGTGCTTGCTTAGTCTCTAATTTTTCTCTTTCACTTCATTTTTGGCTACCTAGGATCTTTACCTTCTTAGTAGATGTTTACTATATATGGAGATACACACATACAGATACATACACATTTGCACACATATATATATAGGTATGTATGTAGTTAGATAGATGGATGCATTTTTTCAGAAGGAATCTCTTTTACCAAACTGTTAGAAGTAATTAATTCATGTTATATAAGAAATTTTAGGACTGTCCATAAGACCTGGGGACTTTAAGGACTCGTGTTCGTGTTCTGAGTCTATGCTTGACATCTATTGCAGTGGTGCCAGCTGCACAGCCATGGGTACCTTTAGTCATGGGTACAAGGTGAAATAGACTTTCACTTCCTCCCTGAGCTTGGCTGGCACAAAAGAATGGACAATTGTTTAGTCATAATGAATAAATTTATTCTAAATAAAACTAATAGATTGGTCAGAGACAGCTGGGCTTACTCTTTATCACTTTCTGACCTGTCTCTAACTAGATTTTGGTCCCAGGCTTGTGACTTCCTCCAGCTATAACTGAATTCTAGTACACTATGTCATCTCATTTTCTATTCTATACCTTTCTCTCTCCTCTTTGATCCCTCCATCTACTTGTGCTGAGCCTACAAACACTTCCCTTTCTATTATTTTTATGTCCCATAAGATATAATTAACATAAATGCTAAATATATGTTTATTTCTCGGGTGTTATATGGGCTGTATATGATGTGTACAGGGAAGCTGGTTGACAAAGGCAGAGACTACGCACACATAAAATAATTTATTGTTGTCTTTGATGCAATATGCAACATTACAGATTCCTATTATCATAATAAATCTGCAACATAGTTTTTTTGTTTTTTAGGGAGCATCTATAAAACTATTATATTTGCTCCTCAGAAAACTCACATGTGCATATAGTCACTAAAGAGTTTATATGTCCGCTGCTTTTATATTAACTTTTACTAGGTTAAAGATACTTATATTAAAATGTTTGCTAATATGTAAAAAGGTATAGGAAGGAGAGGTTAATGTATTTTCTTATCAATTGTGTCATTTCACTTTCTAACAATTTTAGGACAATTCCATAAAAGATCAGTAATCATAACATTTTTTAGTTTAGATCGATAGTGGGAGCATACAGAACTTTTCACTTTAGGGAACAAATCACATTAAATTCCTGGGATCTCTGACCTTGCTTATTGAGTCAAATTTGAGGCATGCAAATGTCTTTATACTGCCTTTGAGTGATTTTACCATGTGCATAACTGCTGCTGGTACCATGATTAATAATAAACGACATCCTCACTGAGATTGATGCCATTCAGAATTGCCTCAATATGCTGTTTGTTCATTTCTTTAAAAAATAATTCTTTGTTTTCGAATAGCATATTATTAATGAATAGCATATTTCTGGAGGAATAAATAGGACTTTTTCAAACTGCATGCATGGGAAAAATTGGTCAGAGAAGGACTAATTCTTTCATCGCTTGTTTCATAGAACAGCTTTAGGTTGTATGAAAAAAGTTATAGAGTAGATTTGTGAGAGGGTGTGTTGGATAAGAAAAGGAAACAGTAAAAGCTTGTGATAGAGGGGAATTCTTGTTACATTTCCTTCTCACCTGCTACTTCAGTCAGTTGGCTAATCAAATTTATTAAAAAATATATATAGACAATATAACCTGAAAACTTCTGATGAAATCCTCCAATCACTAAAAGGTGGTTTTGCTTGGAGAAATTGTTTATTTGAGGGGACTGGCTATTAGAGACAAGCCTATTATTTAGTAACCTCATTGAAATGTACATATAAAATTCAATTAAAATCGCCTTTATTTTGAATTATTTTCCTAAATACAGAAAATTTATAAGATCTTTGTAGGTAATTTTAAACAGAGATATATTAAAATAATTATCTATAACATTACCATCAGAGTCTTCCATTCTTTGCTCTATACTTTTCCAAGCTGTATTCAGAGAAAATAAAATTATGCTTAAAATATTATTTTATAGCTCACCTTTAAAATGTAATATTCTCTATTTTTCATATCCTAAACTATTATTAAGGATATGATTTTAATGACTGCATACCACATTTATATTTATTTGTGTCCTCCTTGGTGTTACCTGTTTTCATTTTTCTGTGTAATTCTTATTTCTTTACACATTTTCTCTAGTAATTTGGAAGATATGCCTTCTTAAGTGAAACTAATGTTTTACCTTTTGCATTTTAAAAAATATCTTAATCTAGTTCATTTTAACATTCCCTGTAATTAAGTTTATCTCACTGGCAAATAAAGTCAAATATTTGGTGTATCTCCCCACTACAAAAAGCATGTTCGGCTTTGGTGGTATAACTGGAGAATCAAGACTTAGAGTATTTTAATTAAATTACTGTATTTTACAATTTACAACATCTTCATGAAAATTCGAATACAGTTTTACTACCACATTGCACATGTATGTTATGCATATGTAACTCACATGCAATTCACATGTAACTTACATGTAAATGCATTTTATAACCACATGATACATGTGGTTACAACTCCATTGATATGTATTTAGACTCAGTTCCCTGTGAAATTATTTATGAATGTACTATAAATTATTTTATAAGTTCTTTATCTCAGTTGTTTTTGAGTTAGCTGAATGTTTTTGAAACAAATGTTAAAAAATTGGAATATGTGGATTATATTTTTGAATCCTTATACGTGTAAGAGTATTTTTCTGTTCTTTGTTCTCACAGAAATGGCAAAGTAACTTGCAGTAGAATTCATAGCATACAGTATCCCGTACTTTACCCTCCCTACCAACAACAACAGTAAAAAGCTCTGGGAACATTCTTCAGTTCTTCTGTGGCATTTATGTTATCAAACAAATCTAAAAATAGAATTTTATTTTTGTAATTATGCTATTTCCAATTTTGGATGTTTTTAATTTATTTTTTATTTGCTTATTTATTATGGAAAACTCTTCTTAGCCTTGGATTTAAAAATTCCACTGGGACACATCTGTAAATTATTCAGCTCTCATATATTTTGACTAGTCCTCAGACTGGTAAAAAGTGAACATTCTGCCACAAAGCTTTCATGAACTTGGAATTATTGTTAATAATGTTATTATTATCTTTAATAGTCTTTAAATGATGCTTCTTCTCTAGCTCCTCTTATTTTACATGGAATTCTTATCATATTTATTGAATCTCTTGAAATTATTTTTAATATTTCTAATTTTTCTGACTATTTTTCTAAGTTTACTCTTTTCCTCTAAATTCTGAATTTGCAAAATTTATTTTTACTTCACTGATTTTTTTAGTGTGCCTCTTGCCATTGTGAATTAAGCAGTCCAATATTTACCTCCATTTCAACTTTTCTCATTTGCTTTTTTTGTTTTTCTTTGTGAAATTTTTAAATAATCTCCTGTGTTATGAACTAGTTTTATAAAAAGTTATTCTAATTTTCAAAGTGAATTTTTTGAAACTGTTGTATTCTTTCACAGCTGATAATTTTTCTCTGATCCCCATTCTTATAAATGAATGAAAATTACCCCATAGTAGAAGTTGAGGTGGATTTTTATTAGAAGATATTTGCCTGCCTTTTAGGTAGAACATATTATGTTCCAGATATAGCAAAAAGAGTTTTGAATTCTTTCAGCTTTCTGTTCCTTGTTTATGCAATTAGAACCCCCCCTCTCTATTTTTAGATCAAAGAGAATCTTGGCGGAATGGACTTAGAAATATGCACTCAAGTCACCATTTATATATGTTATGTCTAAGATTGTAAAGCAAAACTAAAACAGAGCAAAAAACTAGATATCAATATGAACTGTTTCAATATGCCACTCATTTTAAAGTAATGTTCAAAATAACCTAATGCTTAGATTTTTCCTCTTTTTCTCCTAAGGGAATTGACTGAACTCCAAAACTACCAGTTCTAAGAAGTCTTTCCAAAGGGAAGCTTATCAAATTTAATTTTTAAATATAAATTGAAGAAAATTTATCTCAATTCTAAATTTCAATAAACAGTATAATATAGTTATTGAGTTTTTACCTTAGTGAGATGTTATTTTAGTTTTTTGAGTATTTATAAATTTTTACAAGTCACTTGTGACTTTTTACTGTTTTTTTTTCCCTTTTTTAGGAAGGAAGATAATTTTCGTAACAATGAAAATTGTCCTTCTAGAGAGAGTTTCTTAGCGTTTCAGAAAATCTCCTAATCATTAAAGGGGAAACTCTCCGAGTGCATTTAAAATATTCATTGGTAATGAACTTGAAGATGACTGATCTTGGCTCTGCAATCACTGGGTTTGGATGGGGTGGGATGAGCTCAGAAAAGCTAGGGTAGTACCCAGTAAGTGCTCCTCAAGAGTAAATACATAAAAAAAAAAAAACAAGGGTCTGTTCCAGTAATGGCCATCTGATAGTATGAGAGCAGAAAGAGATTAGCACCTGAAAATCCAAAGAGAAAAGAGATGGGCAGCTTGGATAGAAGTAAAATCTGGTATTTGAATGTAATATGATGGCCTCTAACAACTAGGTTTGGAAGAGGAGCCCATTTTCTGGGGACAAGTTACCCAAAACAAGAAATAGGAACAAGTCCACAATGGTGTTTATTTGGGAAGCTACTAACTAATGTACATTATATCCTCCCAGACTTGGATTAAGATTGATAACCACATTTAATTCAACTTTAGTCAGCAAGAAGGAGGTTTTCTAGCACCAGCTGCCAATACTAAAAGGATGTGCATGTCTTAGCATGTCTGGTAAAATTGATACTTGTACTTGTTCATCTAAGTATGAATTTACTAGTGGGAAATAAATTTAACTGCTGGATATTCGTTTAGTATTTCAGATCAGCATGATGACTAAAGGACTCAGAATGATGAGGAATAAATCTTAATAAGAAAAATTTAGGTAATTAGCTTATTTGTTTTCTAAAAATGAGGCCTCAAATAAATATTAGTGTATTATTTGCTACTGGTTAATGAATCTTTCCTCCCTTCTATCAATAACTATTATTTGAGATTTTTTTTTCTCACTCTGATAGGACCATGTCTAACACATTTACTTCCCTCCTAAAGGTTAAAAACAAAGAGTTTTTGCACATAATCTGATTATAAACAAATGTATATTATTGAATGAGTAATTTACAAAAGATACTGCCAAGATATAGAATATATAATTTCAGGTTTATGAGCTACAGAAAAAGTTCAGTGAAATTACACTTTCATTTTTATGGAAATTAAAGAAAAGGCAATATATTAAATGTAATGAAATAATATTTCCTAAAAAGATATTGAAGCTATAATTAGATTAATTTTCAGATAGATTAAAGAAGACCATTGCTCTTTAAACAGGAATAATCATATTGGAATGAAATGTATGAAAAAAATTGAACCCTGTTGAAAATAATAAAACTAGCAGAAGATATATTTAACTAGAAGAAAGGATTTAAAAATCAAACTCAAAAATGATGAATAATCACAAGAAATGTTAATAAAAGGCATAAAATATAAAGTATTGAAAAAAATTTGCTTGATGCTCCTTCAAATCCTTTAGTCTTGGTGATGCAAACTTTAGAATTTACATTACAATTTAATTTTCTGTGATTTCACTAATGTTATATTAACAGTATGAATCTTGCTTTCTATTATTGTCTATTTAAATTGTTAACAGATCAAATTGTCCAATGCAGTCCTGTGCATGGCATGGCATGACTTAGGTTAGAAATGGATAATGTTATTTCTATATCGATCCAGAGATCCTGTGTCTTTTGAACTCCTGCGTGGCCATTATTTCCTATTCCATTCATTTGGCATTTAATATATGTTACCTTCAAGACTAGTACATATGTGTGAGCATTTATAACCCTTAACATTCACCATGTAGGTATGGATTATAAATGGTGCTCAGAAATAAAGAAAGCGTTAATGAGTAATTTTTCTATCCATGTCATTATTTCTAATGCCTATTAACATACTCTCTCCATTTATTTCTCAATTTACCAGTCTCCCTGTAAATTTTCTTGTCTATCCACCAAGGCCTATCATCTTAGCTACCATTTTCTGAGTGCTTAATAAGTGCTGGACATTGCATGAGGAACTAAATGTGTAATTAAGGAAAACATCCTGGATTTTCATTTTATCTTATTATTTAAACTGTTCAATAATCTATCAGCAAGTCATTCTATGTGCAAGTCAACTTCCCTTCCTCTGCAGTGTTTCCCAAACCTATTTCATTGCATTTCAGCTGCTACCCTCTAACTTAAGCTGTCATCACTTATTTTGATTATTGTAATAGAACCTAATTGTCCTGTCTGTTTCCACACTTTATATCTTTGAATCTAATCTACCTGTGGCAGCCACGATGTGTTTTCAAAATTGTAAGTGAGATACTATCATTCCTCAGTCTCAAACTGCCAATGGCTTCTTCCCATAACATTTAGACTAAAATCCAAACTCCCCAGCATGGACTATAAATAAGAACTATCATGCTCTGGCCCTGACTATCTCTGACTTCATTCTCACTACACTGTGCCACACCCTCTCTTTTCAAAAGACAAGATCCCCAGTTTTTTTTCTCTGTTTTCTCATGTAAACGCATTCTTTCCATAGAGCCTGGAATGTTCTTCTCTAGAAGTGCATGGCTGTCTCCTTTTTTTGTTGAAATCCCAGCTTCAATACCAATTCTTTAGAGACCTCCCTTCCTTACCTATCTATTCTAAAGTAGCCACCCAGTTTCCATCATGACCCTCAGTTTATGGTTATCACTGCCTAATTTTCTTTTTTATTGTTTTATTTTGCAATTGATTCTCTCTACTAGAAACTCCAGGGGCTTTGGACTGTTTTGTTTGTAGCTGAACTCCCAGAACCTAGAATAATGTCTGACATTCTAAAAATGTCTATAAGCACTTAGTACATTTTATTAATAAGGAAATATTATCTCATAATTCTCAGAATATTGTTACAAGTTTAATTCTGGTGTTATAATTTAACAGATTTGAAAAATCAAGGATTTGGGAGGTAAGCATCTTGTCCAGGGTTATCCAATGAGTTCAGTGGCAGAGTCAGAATTTGAACTCAGCTCTGTCAGACATTAGAACTTTACCCATGGTTTTTAACCTTCATACTACATTATGTCCCAGTGTGCTTAATTATTCTTAATTAGTAAGTTAAAATATAAAGGAACATATCTGCAAAATAATCTTTGGCACAGGAATATGGTATTTAAACAATAAATCATGCACAAGTTAACTGGATACATAATACGTCTGTTTAGCTGAATAACCAACCTAACGATTTCAGGCTGGCCATACAACAATCCAGTAATGCATTCATCATAGAAATATGAACTTATGGGTTGAGTATTCATGGTTATATGACTATGACTATGTGCGTATCAATGGGATCGTGCTATTTTTGGTTCTCTCAACTTGGATTTCTCTAGAAGTAGACTGAGATGGGGATTTGAGGCAAGGAATTTATTTGGAAGATAATCCCAGGGTGCACTGGCAAGAAAATAATAAGATGAAACAGTATAGGAGAGGACTCAATGAATGGGACATTATCAAGCAAACTACCTTGATGAGTATCTGAAGTTTGATTCCCCTGGAACTCTGGGAATCATTGTAGAACATGCACCTCAAAGTTACCCTAACCGAGGGGCAAGGAAGCTGGGCTGTTTATATGTGCATACCCAGGTCTTTTAATCTTTGACTGAGGTCTTCTCTGGGGAGCAGAATCCCAGCATGCCATAGAAGGGGCAGAAGGAGTTCTGGCCGTCAGAGCACATGGCCAGCAGTAAAATACAGATGCAGAAGGAAGTTGGACTGGTATTTACTTGAAATAGGGAGGACATGGATATATAGGCAGAGTATTAACAGTCTTCTAAGCCATTCATATATGTATGGTAATTTCCACGCATTTGTGAATATACATCTATATGAATTGGGACCAAAAGATGAAAAGTACTAAGTGAAAACTGTAAAATATTGGAATTACTAAGAGATAGAATATACAGACAATACTCTTAAGTGAATCTGCGTTTCTCTCTGAATGCATATGTTGGTGTAGACCATGTGACAGTCTGTGTTTTAGGAATTATAGGTATGTTTGACAAATTTATTTATATTACAGTCCTCTTTAGTACAAGATATCAGTAGATATCCTAACAAACATTTCTGTTTCCCTATATGTTTATCCACCCCCATTCCCCACTGATATAAGAACATATATTTTTTTGATAACTCAAACCTTCCTGTGTGGTAGGCAGAATAATGACCCCAAAGATGCCCACATTCTGATCCCTGGAACTTGGGAATATGCTACTTCATGTAGCACTGGGGACTTTTCAGGTGTGATTAAGCACCTAGAGATGGAAAGATGATTATCCTGGATTATCTGAGTGGCCCAGTGTAATCATAAGAGAGCCCTGATAAGTGGAAGGAGAAGGCAGTAGAGGTGGATTCAGAGTGAGGTGGTATGAAAAAGACTCCCCAGGCCGTTGCTGGCTTTGGATATGGAATAGGGACATGAGCCATGGAATGTGGGCAGCTTCCAAAAGCTGGAAAAGGCCATTGGATTATCTTCTAGGGTCTCTGAAAAGGAAGACAGCACTGCCAACACTGATTTTAGCCCAGTGAGAGCACTTGGGGATTCTTACTTCCAGAATTGTAAGATAATACATTTGCATTGTTTTAAGCAACTAAATTGGTGGTAATTTACCCCAGCAGTAATAGGAAAATAATAGGCTACCTAATCAAAGACATCAATGAAAGGTCACCCCAAGTATTTTAAAAATCATAGCAATTGTCACCTTACAAAGTTATTATGTTACTATTGACTGTATTCCCTGTGCTGTACATTACATCCCCATGACTTATTTATTTTATACCCAGAAGTTTGTGTGTCTGGTTTCTCTTTACCTTTTCACCCATTCCCTTGTCACCTTCCCCTCTGGCAACCATCAGTTTGTTCTCTGTATCTATGAGACTGTTTCTGTTTTGTTTTGTTTGTTCATTTGTTTTGTTTGTTTTTTAGATTCCACAATAAGTGAAATCATATAGTATTTGTCTTTGTCTGACTTATTTCACTTAGTATAATGCCATCTAGGTCCTTCTGTGTTGTCACAAATGGCTAGAATCACTGTGTTGTACACCTGAAACTAATATAACATCATTTGTCACTATTTTAAAAAAAAGTGTTTGTCACTATTTTTAAAAAAGTGTTTGTCACTATTTTAAAAAACAACAAAACAAAATCATAGCAATTTTCAAATATATATATATGTGTGTGTGTATGTATGTGTGTGTGTATATATCTATAGATAGATAGATAGATAGATAGATAGATAGATAGATAGATAGATAGATAGATAGATGGATGATGAACTTCGGAAAGAATTTGGAATTTGAGAAAGCAGAGCTGGTTTGGAATTCTGCCTAATTACTTTCTCTTTGATCTCAGTCAGTGTTTAATTTCTCAGCTTTAAGTTCATCATCTGGAATGTGGTGACAATAATATATTCTTCTTTCTCTCAGGAGTTTGTTGTAAGAATCCATTTTGATAATCCATGTGAAAGTATATTCTAGGCTACAAAATAATGCATGCAGTCTTATTTGGCTTTGTTAGCAAAAGTAGTGCCAAAGAGTTTATCTCAGAAATGAAAGATTCAAAAGATATAAATTATGCCACGTTATTCTAGTTAATTTATAGGTTTCTCAGTGTTTCTGAATCAAATGAGCAAGTATATATTATATTTACAATGAAGAAGCCATAACTGTTAAAAGATTGACTATTTACTGAGAGTGAAAAATGTCATTGTTCTTTTTCTATCGTATATTTTTAAATTGCATTTTTCCATCCTTTAATTGGAAATGTTTTAACACAGCTCATTTACGTGGAAATAAAGACTGTTTAGTGGACTATCAAATATTGAACTCTGTGTCATCTGCTTCAGAGAAGTTATAAAATTGTATTCTGATTTCAGCTTTTCTAAAACTTTGGCAAAGTAGTATTCTGAGTTTTCCTTTGCAACTGTCTTAATATTAGCAAACATTCTTTGGGGTACGGAAAAGAACAAACGCCTCTGATGAAAGGGTCATCTTAGCTGCTAGCCACCAAAAGAGCTGCCAGCTGAGCAGCTTTGTAACTATTCTCCAGGCTGCCATGGACTCACGGGTGAGGAATCCACACAGCTAATGAATTCCAGAAGGTGTGGTTGCTGACTTCTCTCTTCTTAAGCCCTAAAGATAAAGCATTGATGTTCAGGGTTCTTATCCTGTAGTTTATACATCACTCTTTGACACCCCCTGCTATTACCCGCCCCTACCAAAAATAAGCCCCGAACAAAATAATAATAAACAATTGGCTGTTTGATTTTTAAACCACACTGCCATCAAACAACCCTTAAGAATGCTACAACTGCAGCCTGTCACAGCATTTCAGCAGGATCCGGCTAGAGGTGGAAGAGAGGCAAGGAAGGCCAGGGTACGTCAAACTTTCTCCTTATGGATCTTAGTTCGTTGCTAGCAGTGCCAACTAGCTGTTTTGGACCTGTCTCCATGTATTTAGTTTCTGCCTTCCACCAATAAATTGTACTGTAACTCATTCATTCAACAAACTGTATGCCGTACACTGTAGTTTTGGTCTTTAAAGTAACATCAGACCATAGGTAGTATTTTCATTTTATAAATGAGGAATTCCAGACTTCTAAGTCACTGATCCAGCTAGTAAGTGGCGTAGATGGAAGTCGGAGCCCTTTTGCTGTACCTCCTCACTTTTTATTATCCAAGTCCTAGTCCTTCTTTGAGAAAGTCATGTTTCTTAGTTACACGTGAGAAGCACCCTTTTTAGTTGTATAAAATGGGCACATTTACATCTTACATGGAAAACTTTTATTAGATGGTGTTTTCATCTTTGCAAAACTATTGAACTGACTAAAGACAGAATGATTCCCTTTGCATGTCATACCTCCATAGCTAAATGACTTTAAGCTGCCATGAAGTGTCAGCATGAAGGAAGGATGATTATTGGCAGCATCAGTATCTTTAGAGCCAGAAGATCTTGTCTCTGTTACACTCTGATTATGGAAAGTCAGGAGTTCATTACAAGTGCCAGTATGAGCTATATAAAAGCCACAACACCACAAGAGGAAGGTTTACCCTCCAGGCTTCTTTTTTTTTTTTTTCATGTAAATCATATCCCATATTTTCTGACATACAGGAGTCTGGACAGTCTAACATTTTCTGCTTGTTTAATGCTTTAAAATTGCAAGAACTTCTCCATTAATTGTGTGGAAACCTCCAGTTTAATATTGAAGATACTGAAATAACCATCCCAAGAAAGATCCATGATTTAACATGATTTAATGGAAACTTTAAAAAATAACATTATTATATTTAATAATAATTTTGTATTAAACTTTATGAAATATAAGTTAAATAGGGCTTATCTTGTAAGTCATATTTTATAGATGAGGAAATTGAAGTGGAAAGACAAATGAAATGTGAACTTTAATTCATCTAATTGTTCTTTCTCTTCTTTCCCCCTCCCTCCTTCCATCCTTTCTTTCTTTCTTTCTTTCCTCTCTTTTTCTGTTCCTTTCTCCCTCCTTTATTCCTTCCTTCTTTCAACAAATACTTTAGGTACTATTATCTAAATACCTAAATATCTAGACACTGTACTAATTCCTTTTTTACATTTAACTCACAAACCACCCAAATATATGGATATTATTGTTCTCACTTTATGGTTGAAGAAACAGAAACTTAATGAAGTTAGGTAACAGCCCCAAGTATAATAGATTATCTAGCATGTAACCTTGTAAAATAATAAAGTTCATACTTGGATTCAGGTCTTCATTTATTCCAGAATCATGCTCTATCTATAACGTCGATTTGCTTTGTTATTTATTATAATAAAGCAATTATTTGCCGCCTCAATAATTATCTAAGAGTTGTTATTAAAACACAGAAAACATTCTCTTATTTTAAAACAAATTTTACATATGTCATCATCTCATAATGTAACCCATCACTTAATAATAGGATTCATATTCAAAGCAATCTGGTGCAGTCTTAGTATAGTCTAAAATGTCCAGGATTTTTGGTTTACATATTAAATGTCTCAATACATATATAAAAAGCCTTTGCTAATTCCAAAGGAATTGTTTTACTAATTAAAAATATTAGGCTAAACTCAAGGTATATATAAGCAAAGTAAATATTGTTTGTTCTACACCAGCTTCTTCTTCCCTTCTGAAACCTATTCCATTCTCCTTCCTTATAATCTGCTTAATAAAGCAGAACATGATTCTTATTTGTACGATGTACTTAACAAGCCCAATCTTTGCTTCTACCCAAAGTTTTCAATAACATTCTTTAGACTTTTTAAATGAAGATTGTTTGTGATGTTTCTTAAACAAAGAAACAAACAAAAACAGTGGGTTTATTTTTATCTAATTTAATTTTTTATTTTTACTGTTAATTATTCGTAATAGGATGGCATCATCATTTATGTACAAATAATCCAAATCAGTTTATTTTAATACAACTCCTAGTAAAGAAGAACATATTCAGTTCATAAATTCAATTTGTATCTTTCTTGATTAGTTTTTACCTGCACCTCATTTCCTTATGATTCCATTTTCAAAGCTTATATCACCATGCTATCGAATTTCATACATGATGTCTCAGGACACAATCCCATGATATATTTTCATGATGTAAAAGCCTTGAATTATGAAATGAGAACCATGAATCAAAAACATGCCACTTATTCAGCATTCATTTTCATGCAGCATAATGCACAGTCAAGTGATACTATTTATCTCCTTATCTACATATTAAGTGCATACCTCAGTTGTCTCTAGCTCTCAAGCAATAAGTAAATTTCTGCATCTGGTTAATAAATTAAGCAAACAAAAGTTTATCAACAGCTGGCATCTGCCCAACCTTAGTGGCTTTATATGAATAACTGATGGATGGTGACCATTGATAATTTTTGTGGTTCCTTGACATTTTAGTAGTGGTTTAATAATATTTTTGTGTGCTGTTGAGAACTTTAATATTGTAACCAACCTCATCTTGGTTGCTTTAATAGAAGTCACAGAATCAACTAACCAGTTTTTGTAACTTGAACATCTTTCCGAAATAGAAGAAATATAAGCACCAAAAGAGAAAACAAATCAATAAAATATGAAGATTATGAGGGCGAGTGGGAGATTTTCAAAAGTAAGTAACAGAAAATAAGTTTTACTAACTCTTAAGTTAGTAAATTATTAAAAGGAATTTTTTTCCTTAAAGAAAAAAATTAATACTGGTATAGTTTAGAGAATGAAGTAAGAACTGTAAAGCCAAGAGTCTAGAAGATTCCTGGCTGGTCCTGGATCATGGCAGTAAACTTTCACATCTTTCTCTCTGACATATTTACATTCAGGTTGTTCAATTCCAAAGACTACTGCCTTCTCTATTTTCTTTATATGTTTAGAATTTCCATAATGGTGAACTTATTGTCCTAGCATGGAATAATTTTCTCGAGGCAAAGAGAAGGGTAGCACAGACTTAATTGGGGGAAGGATGAGCCAAAGAAACATGTTACTTGTCTCATTCATATAAATGGTGAAAAAAAGCTAGTTACTAATAAAAAGAAAATGCCCTATGATATCATCATCTGGAATTAATATTTTCTGCACCTTCTCTGGCCAGGTATCTTTCATACCATTTCCATTTCCATCACAACTTACTTTGCTTCTGTATGATGTTGACCTCACTACTTTACTTTGCATTAATAGAAAATCCTAGAAGTTAGAAAATTATTTCTTAGAATGCACTACAAATTTGCCTTCATATACTGGTTCTAGCTTTGTCCCCTGAGTAATAGAAAACAAGTTGTCCACATGTCAATACAATGACTATTTGCAAAGAGGCATCATATCTTCCTTTGAATTTATATTTCCCATACTGCCATCTCTAATGCTTTAACAACAACACCTTATGTGACCTGACTTTCAGTGTTCTTACTATCACCGTTGCTTTCATATGGATCATGCCCATCTGTCTTAATTTGATGTGCTTGCTGCAGTTGAACACAGTGCTCTACCTGTGGTCTGCCCAGGACAGACCCAAGAGGGCTCCAAAGTAGCTTTAGCAGAACATTACATTTTGGGCTCGTGATGAATTTGTATCTAAAATATCCAGACTTTTTCAAGCCTGTGATGAACTTGTAAATATCTAAAAACCACCCAGACTTTTCCACACTAGCTGCTGTTAGGCCAGGATGTTTGCTACATTATATGTTGTCTAACATGGTCGTTCCTGGAACTGCATCTGAACTGCAACTTGTTTTCTATTACAGAAGTAGGCAGGCAACAGAGAGGACAGAAAACTCCACAGTTCCTGCAGGCTCAGGCTGAGCACATCATACAGGGGGTACTGTTGAAAAAGTGGTCTAGAAATTCAGACCATAGGCTGTGCTTGTCTAGTGATGAAGAACTAATAAATCACTATCTGTAGGAGCCACCTCCTATATTAACCTCCTACTAACCCAGGAGTTAATATTTTTAGCAAAAAGGAAATATATATGTATATTTTTAACAAAAGCTTTAGAATCACTGGTATAGTGAGGATGGAAGCAGTGGCTGTTCAAGCAAGTAATGAACAACTGAGTGACCCAAGGGAAATGATAAAGCTTCCCCAGGGAGTCAAGGAAAAGATGACATTCAGAATTCCTCAAGGGTAATTGCCAGTGTTTGACTCAGGGCTATCTGTCTGTAAAACCTTGGTACTGCCTACTAGTGCTTATCAGAGTCTATCTATTTTCCCAATAGCTGGACCGGGAGAAAAGCTTGTTTTCAGCAAAGGCGATGAAGTCATGGGAGTATGGATTTGTGTCTTGTCTTTACTACCCACTTGCTATATGTCCTTCGTAGGTTATTTAACGACTCTAAGCCTCAGTTTCCTCATCTATAAAATAAGGTTACTATTATCTACCTTGAAGGACTAACATAGGGAAAATAATATATTTTTTAAAAGCTAGCACAAACTCTGATCATCATCAGCAATCACAAGATTAACTTCCCGATTACCCTCCTCCTCAACAACTTTATTATCATTATGTGAGTATTACCAAAAAATATTGGAATAGAGATGCTAAAGTCCGTCTTGCTGAACATCATATTTGACCCTAAGGCCCCAAACAAAGAGGTATTGTCTTATTGAACTTTATACCCGTAGGCTGATTACACTCCTCACCCTTGGACCCTACATTTTAAAGGGAATGGAGAGCCACTTTTTCAAGTAGAAAAGGACCTTGATATTTCATGAGGAAACGTTAGCCCTACACGCTTTAAGAAAATAAGGTATTTTTTTCTCCTTAAATCGTGTATATGCTGTCCTGGATTCTCCAGAGCTCAAAGCCTCACGCATCACAGGTTCACTCATTCACAGTAAATTACATTTATAAAGTAGAGGCTGGATTGTATAATTTTATTCACTAAAATAGTCATATAACCAGTGACTTTATGGCCAGACAGAGTCAATGAATTCACAGCAATGAGTATTCAGGATTAATCACTGTCAAATGTTTTCAACATAAAGTGATTTATTTTTCCTTAGGATGGGATTTTTATTACATTAAAATTCTATTTACGACCAATCATTACCTGACTCAAAACTTTCATGCTGAAAAAGTTTTGAGTCAAGTAATGACTTTGAAAACAGGTAACTAATCTTTTAAATTAGAGTAACAAAGGTTTCTTGAAAGTGTAGCTATTTTTTCCTTTCTGGAGGAATTTTTGGAAATCAAAATTTTGATGGTTTTGTGGATTTAACTGTAAAGTGGAGATTTGTGATCACAGGTCAGAAACAGTATTTGTTCCATGTTTATACTGGTGTGGTCTGATGAAGAGTTTCAGAAATTGATATTTACTTAGCTTGCAGAGTAAATGTTTTAAAAATCACTGAATAACATATACTAGTAAATGCTTAAACACATTTGTCATTCATATGAAGAAAACAATAGAATAATGTAAAATAATGTTCCATTGCTACTGGAAAGATTCTCAACCCTGGAGCATTTCATTCATATATATAATAAACATTATATATAATATTTATATTCATGTATTATATTATAGTATATGTTGCTTTATATTATATATTATTTTATATTATTTTTCATATATTATGTAGAATTTATAATGACTACAAAATTGTACATGCTACATCCTATTTGTAGTCTATTGTCATTATAAGGCCTTCAATCAGTTATCCTTATTTTATGATTCTATTGTGTAACTTTTTATTGGATGTCATTTCAATTTTTTAAATAAGCAGGGCATATAAATTCTACATACACGTCCTATTATAGATTTTCTTTTCCCAAATATTTTCAGAATTTGTATTTTATTAAATGAAAATAAATACTTTGAAAACAAATTCTTAACTGTGTGCTCTATCCTTAGTCCTTTGGCTTCAAATGGGTTTTGCAGGGAAAGGAAGTAAAATATGTACAGTGAGAATAGGCAGCAGTTCTCAACATTGGTGTTTGCCATGGCTTCCCTCTTGACCTAGTCTTACTCTTCAACTTTACTTGCCAGTTCTTTGTTGAATAACTCTGGCCTTCGGTAGCTGATTCTTCCTCTTCCCTTCATCCTACGTGCATTTCAACTCCCTTCTGTGGTTAGCTGACTCTGGTGACTTTGATATCAGCATCATTCCTGTCTCAAATTAGGAGACACTGTCCAACTGCCATCTCCAACACCTGGCCCAGTTCTTACCAAATAAATATTTGCTGGAATAAATTTAATTTTTGACTTTCACATTATTATGGGCAAGACTTACACCACCAATCATGGAAGGATTTGAACAGAATTGATCAAGATTAGAGTCATTTTTAAAACTGGACAGCTTAAAAATTCGAGCCGACAAAATGCATGAAGATGATGATATGTAGTTATGGAACACATTGAGCATTTTAATCTTTAAAACAACCCTGAAGATGGTTAATATGAAGCACATTTAAACATAATAAAACTGAGACTCAGAATGATTATTTATAATTATTTGAAGATAAATCAAAGTAAGTAGAACTAAGGTTTGAACCCAGGGTCTTTCTGACCCCAAGCTCATGATCTTCCCTTAAAGTATATGGAGAAATAGAAGAAGAAAAGGAACACTTAACTAAGAAAATTATTTGATGCTACATCGTTTATAGCTTTTCTTCCCGAATATGGTTGCATGCCAAGAAAAAGCGTAATGATCACTCTAGTTCACTTTTCTTTTCCTTACAGATATCTTGGGTGTAGTTTAGATTTTTTTCCCTTATGAACAATCAGTAATAGTTGCACCAAAAATCTCTATTCAAAATATTCATTAAATGGTT
Source organism: Pteropus medius (assembly GCF_902729225.1). Lineage (NCBI taxonomy): Eukaryota > Metazoa > Chordata > Mammalia > Chiroptera > Pteropodidae > Pteropus > Pteropus medius. Next base: position 20,744,079 of record NW_024349519.1, on the reverse strand, counting down.
TTTTAAGTAAAGGTTACACTTTATCTTTTTTTATTATTCACAACACAATGTGTTTTAGGATATATGGGGCATGGCATACTCTATTCATTTAAAATGGGGAACTAGAAGTCTAAAGCATCACATACACAGTATAAATAAGTTGCAATTTGGCAGTTTCTCAGTGGCTGTGATACTGAAGATAACCATACCAGATAAGTCAAGCCCCACACCAGACTCTGGCCTGGATTTCTCGTGTTCAATGTGCCTACAGAGTGTCCCAGTACAGACTTCATCAACTTCGATTGTCCAGCTGGCATAGTCCTGGGCACTAAAGTGATTTATATAAACTAAGTCATTACTCCAGCAATTAAGTCAACTAGAATTAGCATTAGCTTTTTTTTTTTTTTAAAGTACATTTCCATGCTAGGAAGTATTTCCCATGTTAGGATTTAAGTCAAATAAACACAACCTTTCCTATGTTCAGTAACTTTCCAATTACTATAGGATGACGATTTTACATAAAGACATAACATCCAAATGGAGCTTTGAGTTTCAAAATGAGTACTTAGAACTCTTCAGTGGGGCAAAAACAAGCTAACACACACTTAAGAGATATTGAGTGATGACATTGATAAATTACGAATGTAATGCTAAATGCATGTTCTTCAGCTTCCTTTTTTTCTGATTTCTCTCTCAAATTCAGTTAATTCTTATTGACCTCTTTAATTATTGAATCAATAACTTTATACAACAAACATTTGTTAGTACTTGCTATTCATCACTTGCTATTTATCACTGAGTTATTCATTTAAATCAATAAGTATTGAGACCCTACTGTATATAACTAACTGTTAAAGGTGCAATGAAAAAAATTACCTGAACTTAGGACAAATAAGAAGTTCATTTTTGCTCAAGACATTTTTGGAATATTTATTTTTGAAAATGTCTCCATGATCTGTAGTAGTTTCTTCTGAATAATCTAAATGATGCCAAATACAATGACAGCCAAAGCCATTTGGAACAAAGTCTAGTAAATATTGTGAATATTCCAATTATTAGAGAAGGCTGGTTTTGATCAAAGTGTCTATGTAGTTATAAAATATTTTTGTGTGTGTGTGTTCTGAAAACAATTTCAAACCCATGGTTTTGGCATGTTCCGGGTTCTTTTCACAGTCTCTGAGGGCAGCACCCCCCAAACAACTTATGAGCAAAGAAACACTAATCCTGGCCTCGGGCTCACTTACATTTCCTGCACAAGATGAAGAAACCTTGAAGTCCAGCCTCATAGTCATCAAGCTATGTACAAATGGTTGGTGCCATTAATCAGTGTGGAAACTACCAAGTCATCACGTAATTTAAATGTGATATCTACCAAAACCTCCATGTCTGATGTGTTTTGATAAGTTGATCCACATGGTGGCTTTAAACTCTTCAAACTTTATTTCAGCTACATTCAGAGGCACTTAGGCCCAGAGCTAACTTCATGCAAAATTTCTCCTGAGTTGTCTGTCTATCCAAGTTCCTGAAATTACAAAACACAACCTCACCTCAGCCTGGCATCTAGATTCCAAAGTTTCAACCCATTACTTATCTTTTTTATTTCATTTCTTAAAATATTTTAAAACCTTCCTCTCATAATTCCAAGCTGTAGTTTATTCCCATCTTTTGCCTGAATCTAGCATTGTATTCTTTCAAGTGGACATTGGAAAATCTTTTGTTTAATTTATTTTCATCCTCATAACCAATAAATTTTTATTCAGCAACTAAAGAATGTGGAACAGTACCTCTCAAAGTTTGCAAAATATTTTTTGCTCATTTTCTGCTTTCTTCATCAGCAGCTTCTAAAGATAAATAAATTTTAAATTAAATTTGGTAATTATATAATGAGAATCAGGTTATTTTAAAATAGTCACTAAGGAATACAATGTTACAAAATTATGAAGAATTATGAAGAATTCCTGATTTTCCAAGAAGAGTTTTATTGGGAAAAAAAGCAAAGTTACCCTATAGGAGTTTTATAACTAGACTATTTTTATTATTTATTCTGTTCAGTAAAAAAATGTATGTTGTTATTTGGGGCCTTTATCAAGTAAAGAAAGGTATTTCTCCTTTTAAAAATATTTTTTTAATTATGAGCATTACATGAACCATATGAATACTAGAAAAATTGGTTTTTTAGAAACATTGAATAAGTTCTGGATTAATTTATATTTTATTAATCTGAAAAACATTCCAAATTTAACATTTTTATGTTAAATGAGTAATTATAGGCTATTTTTAGAAGGTTTTTCAAACAAACTTTCTTTATAATAGTTGACTCATCTTTTAACAAAACATATTTTTGAATTTTCATGGTAGTTTACAATTCTTTTTAAATGTTGGTTTGCATTTTATTTTTATGGCATTTATTAATGTGACGAAGTGGTCTTTTAATTAATATTACTATTCAAGTTTGTAAATAGTGCATGTCTTCTATAAGCACTTAAAATTTATACACTGACACATTCTATATTTCATTAAAAGATAGTTTTTTAAAAGTATTATCATTGTCGAATTAGAAAGATTATTATTTTAAAATGCATCCTTAGAAATAAAATGAGTTATGCTTTACTGAGTAGCTCATTGACAAATATTTAGTCTACAATTTCCTCCTATCTCTACGTGCTTACCTAAGAATTGTTTCTAATTTAATGATCAGTACCCTATTTATAAATAAGAAAAACATTGGAACAATTGTGAAATACTTAATTTTTAAAAGAAACATTTTAAAAGTCACAAGAGATAGTCTCATTGAAATGAATATTTATATCTAAAATAGAGTCTTTCATTCTTTATACGTCAATAAACTTAACTTTAAAGTGATACATCTCTTAGAGCCTCAGAGAAAATAGTTTCACACTTATGTAATGTTCATTATGTATACTAAGAATTATACCGAGTTCTGTGTACACATTATCTCTTTTAATTATCACAAGAAGTGTTAAGGCAGATGTATTTGCTATATTCTCTTTACAGAAAAATTAATTAAGGCACAATGAGATTAAATAATGGTCACCTCATGAAATATGAATGAACTTCAACAAATAGTGAAATTTAAAATTATCATTGTCCAAAAGCATGCAGCATTTTAGTTTTTTATTAGTGATTTAGGTGCAAATTATTCTCGTATTTTCCCCCTTATTCAAGTAATAATTTTCAGGCCTAAAGCCTTTACAAAATTCTCTACTTAAATAATGAAGGCATGAGTCTCTATGGAGGAGATGATGCTCCAAGGTGGAGCTGATGCCTTTTTGTAGCAGGAAACAATGGTTGTAAATAGATTTTTGAAAGACTAGGTACACTTATCTCAATTAAGGCCAGTTAGTTACCAAAGCCTTTGCTACTTCAGATATTATAGAAGGCTATTTAAATGTGCCAGTTTACATATGATAGATTTCAAAAGATTATGAGAATTTTACATACCTCATTGAAATAATTTCATAGTCCTTCAAATAGTAATTTTGAAAATGATGCAAATGATGGACACCTGTAAGACAGAAGGCCTGACGCTACTTGGCCCAATGTTCCCTCACACTTGCAGGTCAGTGTTAGGTCATCTAAAATTAAACCTTGCAGCATTCTGCTCAGAGTGTCACCATTCAGCAGTCTGCATTTGAAAGCTTTTAAGTGTGATGTTCACAGTCTCTTTCTTCATTGATTTCTTCCTGTGCATCAAAATGGGCAAAATTATAGGCAAAGATAAGAATTTCTGGGAAGATTTGTTCTAAGAGCCTCTGTCCAAAATATCTAGTGCTGAAAAATGAAAAGGTAGTTGTGGTGTATATCTACTGATATTTTGTTTCTTTCTCTTTCCTGTTTTATAATGTATAAACAGTAGAACCAGGTCAGGGAACTAAGAGTCAGAATTCTATCTTTTTATATCCAAAAGATGGACAAATTTGCATTGTTCTGAATAATAAGTTATTTTGTCAAAATTTAAACTGTTAAAAACATGCAGTCACTAATCTTACCATGGTAAAATAACAAGATTGCAAAGCAATCATATATAATGTAGGTATAGGATAATGTATATTGTATACCATCCTAAAAGTATGAGTAAGAATGCTGATTAAAGAGAATGGTGAAAAGTATCTGAAGGAACATCAATTTTCATTTGTACCCAAAAGGCTAGTGTTGAAAAATATTAATAGAAGTTGGAGATTTAAAAATTATACTTGAATCTATTTATAGTTATTAAGTGATGTAGGAAGGAGCTCCAAGAGAAGAGAGACCTGTGTACTGCAAGGAAAAAAGATTCCCAATAGATTGAGAACAAACAGCAAAATTCCATTACAGAGGAAGCAACTGGAAATGTTTTCAAAGCAGGGAATGATCTCTTCAACTGCTATAGATGACACTTCAGCAAAATCAGAAATAGTCGCCTTGCCAGTCATTTGAAGTAAAAACAAAACTGAATATTTTTCAAATTATATTTATTGAATTTCTCCTTTTTACAAAGTCGTAAAGTTATTATTGTCTTTTATATTTTCTTAAAATTATTATCGTAAAGCCATAATCATAAAGATTAGGTAAATATTCCTCCATAGTCATTTTATAAATAAAATCCTAAACTTTGTATATGAGTATATAATTTGTAGTGAATACATATATATATGTACACACAAAAACATATGTTAATTCTAAATGTTTTCTTTTCAAATACTTTTACACTCTTTTAGGTTTATCTCACTTAACTTTTGCAATTTTATGAGGTTCTTATAGTTCACCAATTCCTCTTGCTCAGTTTTCCCCAAAGCAGTTAGTCAATACTGACTTCGCATGAGGCTTTGAAAACCCATAAAAGTGGTTATTTTTAGTTAAAACTATAAACATTATGTTTGTTTTAGAAATTCTTGGGTATAGTCCTCAAATTTGTTTATCAGTCTCCATGTGCACAAATAATAGTTTCTCACACACAAGGATAACACAGCAAGAACTTGTTGAATAATGATGATGACAGTTGCTATACATTAAAAGAGCAAATAATCAAGAGCCAAGTTATGAATTTTAAAATATTGCTTAAGTGGCTGAAGAAAAATTCCAGATGAAGTTACTATGTAAATGTGGTCTTGAATAATGGGTACCATTTCGATGAATGAGAAGAGACAAGAAGTAATTTGAGGAGAGACATAGATTCAGTAAGAAGCTAGTTACTCAAGTGGACAATGAGAATTATTTGGCACAGATTCATGATGGGTAACAGGGAAAGAAATTGTTTAAAAATTGGATCTTAATTATGGAAGATATTAAAATGTTTCTGCTGTAGTGGAATTATATATGCTAAAATATTGGGTTATGCATTTCAACCAAATTGTTGAATTATTGAAATTTTAATATTTTTTATTAAATGGTACATGGGACTAATTAAAATGGTATCACAGGGCTACAAATAAAAAACTGTCCCCTCCCACAGCCTTTCCTATCTTTAAGTCCTGTACTCCAGAGACAACCTCCTTCAAGTCTTTTAATGGTTGCTTTCAGTAGTTACCTTCATATTATATTTTTGGTACTTTCTTGATATTTTTGCATTTATATTTTATCCATTGGCTTGTTATTATAGAAGATAAGAATATGACCCATATCTCTTGTTTTATCCTTCTTTTAATCCCCCCCCCACCCCAACACACATACACACACACACACACACATTCATTCTCTTCTGCCTTCTCCCAGGCCATATACACAATTCTTATCCATCTATCATCTTAAAGGAGGTATGGCATATCCAAATTTGCAGTAAATATATATTTGTTGTTTATTTACTGTTGAGTAAATAACTTTTTTTTCTTGTACAAGTTTTTATGGGTTCCTTGGAGCTAATACTTATTTATTTTTGTTTGCTTGTCCCTACCACAAATAGTCCCCAGATTTATCAAAATAATCATAAAACTCCACTGAAAACTGGTAACAGAACACAGCTGTTAATCTATAAATTCCATTTTTTCCTTTTCTCTCTCCAGGAGGCCTCCGTCTCTCTGCCACCAGCAACTAGTTAGCTTCAAGCCCTATGTTCAGCTCTTCATGTTTTTCCAGTATAAGAGTGCCAGTTTCCTTGATGTATGTCTTTCTCTTCCTCAGCTTATTCCTCCATTTTGTTGAAGAATGTCATTTCTTACAGCTTTATTGCAGTGTAATTTACATACCTTAAAATGTGCTCACTGTAATTAGATAATGATTTATAGATATACAGCAATCACCATGATCTAGTTCTCTAATATTTTTACTACCTCAGAAAGTTCCCTTGTGTTCATGTAGTCAGTCCCCATTCCCACCCTCAGGTTTAGGAAATCCCCAATCTATGTTCATTTTCTACACTTTTGCATTTTCTAGAAATTGCTTATATGTGAGATTATATAATACCTTGTCTTTTATGGCTGGCTTTTTTCACTTGGCATAATTTTTTTGAGGTTCATCCATATCGTAGTATGCATCAGTAGTTTATTCTTTTTAATTGCTGAAAATGTATTTCGTTGTATTAATATAACACATTTTGCTTATCCATTTAATCAGTTAATAGATTTTTAAAACTTTTTCCATTTTGGGGCTATTATGAATAATGTGACTAAACAGTCACATGCAAGTCTCTATGTGGACATTTCACTAGCAGTGGAATTCCTGAGTCATATAAGTGTGTGTATAATTTTTTAAGAAACTGTCAAACTAGCTTCCAAATAGTACATATTTTACATTCATATGAACTACATATGAAGATTACAGTTTCTCCACATCCTTACAAATACTTGATTTATTATTCTTTGGATTACAGCCATTCTTGTAAGTGTGTGTAGTAATTACTCATTGGTTTTAGCTTTGATGCCAGTAAATATTATTAATAAACTGACAAAACATATGTATAAACATCAGTTATCTAAGAAAAACTAAAACCAGTTAGAGGAAAAGTTTTTATATTACTTTATTATGTTTGTCATGACCCATGACTGCTATTGCTCATTAACTGATATAAGAATTGTCACATCAGAAAGTTATGTCAGTAATGTTTTATCATCACAAAGGTAAAGGACATACAAATTAAATGTTTGTGATATGACTAATACTGAACTTTGGTCCCTACTCCCAAATTTTCTATGGACTATGTGGTTCCAGATTTTGCTTTTTCACTTGGTACCTTTTTTTCTTCGGATCTTTTGCAACCACCTTTTCCCCTCTATCCATTTCACCTTTAATTTGTACTGTGGCAGGACTTTCACTCCGATGAAATAGGAATAATTGTAAACTGTTAATCTTTTTAGCTAATAAATGGTTGGGGCCACGTAGGGTAGGTGACAATCCGGTAAGGCTCTGCATACTGGAGCTATAGATGTAGACAAAGGAAGATGATTCTCCAATGTCCTGGACATTAGATTCCAGAGTTTAAGGAAAAGACAATATCAATGGCAGCCTTATAGAGTTCTGCAATCAATTCGTTAACTTTTCTATGGTATGGGAGAAGAAAAAAGAGTTAGAGGTATAATGTTTCAGTCGTAATATAACTCATTCCTTCCTGTTCGTGCCCCAAACTGTTGACTTTCAGAATGCAGTTCTGAGGCCATGTGCTTTCATCACCTTGCATTCCACCTTGCATAAAGGAAGAAAATGCAATGAAGTATTTTAAAAATTTTCCACTTAAAATTCAAAACGAATGGAGTCTTCATTAATACTTTGTTAATTAACCTTTGCATGAATAAATATTTACTTTGTTACTTTTTATGAGGTCTGTTTGGATCAAGCTTTCTCTATGTTTCCTTCCTTCCTTCCTTCCTTCCTTCCTTCCTTCCTTCCTTCCTTCCTTCCTTCCTTCCTTCCTTCCTTCCTTCCTTCCTTCCTTCCTTCATTTTTTCTTTCCTATCTGTCTTTCTTGCATTCTGTTTTTAAAAGGTAGGATTTTTAAACTTTTCTTAAGATCTGCCTATCCATATTTTTGAGTGTGAAAATAAAATTGAGAAAAATATTCAGATTAAAGGGATGTGAATTTCCTGTTTACTATCTGCTACTGATTTAGCCTAGTTCAAGACTTTGAATATTAATGTGGTGAAATAGTAAGTTAAAATACAAACATTATACTGTTTTTCTTAATCTTATTTTTTAATTGTGTTTATTTTCTTATTTCTAGATTGAGACTAAACAGGGAACAAATTCCTCAATGAAACCTTGGTCACCTTAAGAAAACAAATACATCATTATCAACAGTTACTGTTTGGCAATTTTAATCAAATTTGAGTTAAATTACCCTTAAATATTTTTCTAATGTTCCTCTTTGCTTTTAGGAAAGCATTATTTATAGACTTATTCCATGACATGAAAAATGACAGGAAATTGCTTATAATTGTCCTGCTCCTTCATTTATTCCTTCACTCAATACCATATGCCAACAAAACAGGCACTTAAGGGAGTAAATAAGAGTAAATAAGACAAAGAGTAAATAAGCTAGTGTTTACAATGTCTATTATGAAAAAAAGCAAACAAGGTGCTAGAATTGATTATGTGAATCAGGCTATTTTGTTACAGTAGAAGGAGAGCTGCAGTGATTCTGTGATATTTCAATTGAAGCCATATTGAAGAGAAAGCATCAGCTATATATGGTTCCAGGACAATATAATTCTAATAATAGAAACAGATTTTCCTAAGGTTTTAAAATTGAAAATAAAAGCATGGAATTTTGGAAATAACAGTCTGTGAGTGAGAGTGGAATAGTATAAGATTAGAGTGTTAACAGAAGCCACATCATTCAGGCCTTAGAGTTTGTAGTTGGACTTTATTTGAAGCTACTGAAGCAGATTACATGGGTGAGTGGCATCACTCAGTGAGTGTTTATCAAGGCTTCTTCTGATTTGTGTTTGGGGAGTCAGTAGAGCAGCTGAGATCAATTATGAAGGTAATACAATAAATCAGGCAAGAGATATTGGCAGTTTAAACTAGAAAGTTAGCAGTAAATTTGGAGAAAAATTGCTATATTTTAGAGGTAAGATTATTAGTACTTGCCGATTATATTTAGGAGTAAGGCAAAGAGAGATAAGTACAATTCCCAGAGCCTTAAAAGAGCAATAGGTTAGTAAGGTTTAATAAAGTGAGAAAAACTGGGGAGGAAATGAATTTGGATAGGATATTTATAAATTCTATTTTAGAAATATAAGAATGGAATCGTGAGAAATCTAATGGCAGATAACTTTGAGGAAAAGTTTGGTCTGGATATACACATTCAAGTCCTCAGACACAGATCACCTTTGCGGTGTTGGGAATGGATGAGGGTCCTCAGCAAGGAGTAAGGGAAACTATTTCTGATCCCTGAAAGCTCAGACATTTGGGCTTATGTATAAGAGAAGTCAGCCAAGATTACTGACAAAAAAGGAGAAGGAATAGCAGAAGAGCATGTTGGGGGAGAGAAAAGCATATGAGGTTTCGATGCAGAAATAGCAAGGTGATCCACAGGACAGAGGTGAAGTATGACCGGGCACAGAAGAGCTCACATGGACATTGTGGGGTCCTGGCTCCAGTCAAATAATGAAGCAGAAACCAAGTTGGAGTGTGGACAGGTGACTGAGAAGTGAGGGATAATGGAGATAGAAACAGCGCTTTAAAAACATTGAAGCTACGAGGGAGAGCAGAAAAATGGCAGTAGCTCGATATTGGATGCGGACCAAAAAGGGCTGTCTTCTGCTTGTTGATGTTTGTGTGATTGTGTTTATTTTTTAAATTGGAGAGAGCTGCGGGTCTGTATGCTAATAGGAACGCTAAATTGGGGGTGGGGGCGGTTCGGGGGACAGGCTGAGATTGACAAAAGGAGTAAGTAGAACATTGCTATCGCCACAACAGACAAGGTCCGAGTACCTGTGGAATTAATCACTAGCTTTGGAGAGGAGCTAGTGAAGAGGAGCATTTCATTAGCTTTTCCTAAAGGAGGAAGAAAGATTGGGAGATTTTGTGTATGTAAGTGAGTTGCTGTTTAACATCTGGTTTTTTTTAAGAAGTATGAGGCAATTTTGTCAACTGAATGAAGGAATGAGGAATGAAATTAGGGAGATGGTTTGAAATGGTCATGGGAATGAATTGGCATAGAGTAAATGGACTGGCGTGAGCATTATTTATGAAAAAATCATTCTGATACTTGTTAAAATGCTAAAGGCAGACTGTTCTTCAGGACTTTATCAGGTTGGGCAAAGTTGCTCCTAAAGTAAGCAGTTAGGGGTGTAGGAGTACCTGGATCGTTAAGGAAGTGTTTGTGCTTTCCCTAAAGCTGAGTAAGTGATACTGCTGTCAGAAAAAAATTTCCAAATCCTGAGTGGTGAATTAGATATGACAATAATCTTTCATAATTTTTCTAGCTTGCCTGAGTGTATTCGCTGAGTGTATATCCTCAGGATACTCTGACCACTCAACACACACACACACACACACACACACACACACATGACCACACACACGCTCCTCTTCCAGAACCAGAGTGCCATTGTGGTCCAAAATCAGTACCATAGAAAATACATAGATGGGTGAATGAATTTATAAAAATTCATGCTTTTGCTAACTTTGAAATGAATTTTCAAATAGATTTTAGTTATAAAGAGAAATTTACCAGCTCAAGGGGTAGTAGAAATGTGAAATGGAATTTTTGTGTTTTCAGAAACAGTACTTCTGGTTAAATGATTCAAGTTTGTTTTACTCAACATTGTTTCATAGCAACAAATTCTGCTCCCTGCAACTTTAGTAAATAATCTGGACTCCTTTAGACACATGCTCATAAGCAATAAGTTTATATGGAATTAACTGCAATCTACAAAACAGGTATGCCTTAAAATTAGCAAATCCTGGGAAAGAACAAATTTAAGAATCTTATAATTAATATTCTCAGCTCTCAAAATATATATAATAAATACATATAATTCCTAACACGTAAACTCAGTGAAAGGAGAGACCTCACTCACAGACGGCATGCCTAGAACAGACTTTGGCATCTAGTAGTCATTCACTGCAAGTCATAAAATTGTAAAATTTTTCTTCCTTTACTATTTATTTAAAATATCTTATTAGAGACAGGTGACTACCTAGTGTACCAGCCTTCTTCTTGTATGTTTTACAAATATTATCTTATTTATACACACAGAAGCTTTTAAAGGTACTTTTATTATCTACATTTTATAAATGGAGAACCATAAGCTTCGGATTTTATTAATATTATCCTTATCTACACTTATTAAAAAGGTACTATAAACAAGCACTGGGCTACTTGTATACCTTATTTCAAAGTAGCTCATTTCATTGTAACAGCCGTGTTTATATTTCATGTAGGGACATGAGCCTCTAAGTTCACACAAATAGTAAATGGAGAAGCTGAGATTTAAACACAGATCTATCTGTGCCCAAAACTCATGCTCTTAGTATTAATTATACCATATATGTGTGGCTCTCCAAAACATGATCTTTCCTAGGAAACTCAGAATTCCATTAGACATTTATTAGAAACATATCTCTGTTGTATGCATTATGTGATTTTAAGTTGCATGCACATATGATTGGGCAAAATGAGATTTCACAAACAACATAGATTTTAAATGAATGAGTTAAGACTAAAATATGTTTTGAGAATTAAACTTTTTATGTAATTTAGTGACTATCCCTAACATATTATAGCCCACGTTTTGGCTGCTGTTATGACACTATTGCTGTTATTAACCATAGCTATTGTTGAGTGCCTAATATATGCAAGACACTTCACAATACATTTGACTTACATTATTTAATATCATTAAGTACCTCGATAAGTTTATTGAAAAAAACCATAATTAAAATTGTCATAGAAGAGGATGGAAATGAAATTGCAAGTATTTGTGTACATCAGTGATATTAAAATTTAGGACATCCCAGGTATAAGCCAAATAATGTGGTTAATGTCAAGATTGAATGTAAAGCTGTTGTAATGTATACTGGCATAAGGATAGACAAAATGACCAATGTAACAAATTCAAAAGCCCAGAAGCAGAGCCAACATATATAATTATATGATTCATAGCAAAGGGACCAGTGCAGTGCTATGGAGAAAATATGAGCTTTTCAGTAAATGGTGCGGGGCCAATTAGATATGAGAACAAATAGAATCTTGACCTCTACCTCACACTATACTTAAAAATCAATTCTAAGTTAATTTTAGGTCTGCATGTGAAAAATAAAATAATAAAGATTCTAGAAGATAACATAGGATATTTTTATGACTTTGTGGTAGGTAAAGATTTTTAAAAGAATATACCAAAAATACTAACCGTAAAGTAAAATTCAGACATCATTAATATTAAGAACTTTAATTCTAAATTTAAAAAAACCATTAAGAGTGTAAAAATACAAGTTTTATAGATAATTTCAACACACATATTCATTAAGAACTCTTACAAATTAATAACAAATAAGACAGCCAACAGAAATGAATAAGCAGCTTTTAACTGGCTCTTCTTAAACGAGGATAACCAATGTCCAAAGAACATAAAAGTGCTCAGTATTATCAATCACTAAGGCACTATACATTAAAACCACAACGAGATATTATCACATACCCATCAGAATAGCTAAAATTCAAAAACCAACACTGTCAGTTGTTGACAAATATATTTAGCCAGGAATTTCTTATACACAACCCTAAGGAATGTAAATTGGTAAAATTACTTCGGAAAATGGTTTGGCCATATCTATAAAGCTAAGTACGTGCATATCTCATGAACCATCAATTCTGTTTCTACTTATTTAACCCCCAAAACTTATACTTTGTCTATCAAAAGATGCAGAGCATACACTAGATAAATAAATTGCAATAATCCATACATTGGAGAACAAGACAGCAGTGAAACCAACTACTTTTCACAACAAAGGTGAATGTCATAAAGATTAGGTTGAGATAAAGGACCCAACACAAAATATATGCTGTAGGATACCATTTATGTACAATTTGAAAAACAGTAAATGCTAATTATATTAGTAGAAAATAGAAATGTAACAAATGGTAACATTTGTTGGGGAGTTATAACTGAAAAGGAAAACAGAAAGAGTCTGGGATGTGGTCAGTGCTCTGTATCTTGATCTGGGTATAATTACAAGAGTTTGTTCAATTTGTAAAAATTCATCAAACTGCATCCTTATGATTTTGTTCACTTCTCCATGTGAATATTATTATTCATTAATTAAAGATTTTTAAGAAGCAGTATTAATATTCTAGTATTAAATAGCATTAATATAAATTCATCTTTAAAATGTTAAAGAAAAGACATTTTACATAAAAGAAATAATAAGCCATTATATTTTTTAATTCAAATTAATTTTCTGAATAAGCATTTTTTAAAAAATATATAGAACTTGCTTTTGAAATTAGTTGAAGAGTCAGCAAAAACATTATAATCAATCAATGGTAAACAGTCATGAAACATTTTTAATTTACTTACCCTTACCCAGGAAGGTTGTGTCTAAACTGCTACTACGTTCTCTTCTTGTTATGAAACAAAGGAACGCTGTTGAGAAATGCCTGTGTAAAAAGAAAAATAATGTTACCCTGACCAGTAAATAAATCTACCTAAGAATATTACCATTACTAAGTCCAGCTGCTGCTGGTATTTTTGATCCGTTCATTCACTCATTCTGATGTTGCTAGGGATTTTACAAGGTGACGTTCATGCAAATTTTCAACCTTCTGAAGCCAATAAATGACAGAGCCCACTCTTAACTCAGCTGCAGTGTTTGCCAACAGTATCACTACTGACACGTTGGCCTGGATAATTCTTTTTGATAGGGACTGTTCTTTGCATTTTAGAACATTTAGCAGCATTCTCGGCCTCTACTTACTGGAGCCAGTAGCATCACCCCCACAGTTCTGAAATTGAAATGTCTACAGACATTGCCAAATGACCCTGGGGGGAAACGTCACCCCTGGTTGAGAGCCACTGCTCTATGATACACTCATTGGAATATTTGAGTCGTAAGTTTTAGTTCCTTGGCATTTCCTTAGTAGTCAGTAAATGCACTCGTTATTTTTGGCTTCATCTACCTGGTGCTGTTTTTGCAATCATATCTGGAAAAAAATTGGACATCATTTTGCCATTCTGCAGGAAACAGAAGTCAATCCTATTAAAGAATAAGAGGCAAGCAGCTGGTTTTCAGTGTTTAGTGCGGGAAATCAGTATGTATAGAATCTTATTGTCCACTGTGTTGATTATGCAGATATGACCGATTGTCTATTTGGTATTAATTTAGAATGTTACCTCAAAAATAACATAATTTAAAATGCATATTTAAAATATTTTCTAAGAGTCAACTTAGATTTTGATGAAATAAATATTTGATTTTTTAAATTCATATATATGATAAACTAAAAAAGTGACATTTAATAAATAAATAATTTATGCTATCAATAATAGATATAAAAGGAGTCTATTCTTCATTATAGCATTATTTTCAAAATTTACAATAAAACATTTCAGAGGATTAGGCAAAATTAAATTAAAACTTCCAATTAAAAACTTCCGATATTAAACTAAAACTTAAATATCTGCTTCCAGGGTTACCTATCTGTGGTACATCAGGTTGGTGTAGACATAGATTGATGGGTGACCTGTGGATGAAAGAATCCTGATCTAACACCTTTACTGAAACATTAGGTAAAATGATTTGTTAAGGTTCTGTAAAACATTTACAAATATCTATTCTTAGAAGGATACCATTTGATTTTCCATATTTATTTATGATTCTCTACCAAAGGATAATTTTAAAAGGGAATTTTATAACCATGTATTGGATGATTTCTCGAATCCAAAACCAGCCCAAACTTTTCTTTAAAGGGACATTTAAAAACAATTAGAATATACTTTTAAAATTTACAAATTTACCCAGCATGAATAGTTAGCTGAAGGAAACAGAACGACCCACAAGCTCATCTGTTGTACATCTTCCATTCATCAGCAAGAAGGGATGAATGAGCAAGTTCCTTTGCTATTGTAAGGGAAGAATAACCTTGGCAACCTCTTATGCTAACGATTGAATATGACCCTATTTTCAAAGGAGAAAGAAAACCTAACAGTAGTGTAAAGTTATTGACCTTGGTAACTTTACTTCTTTACGACAGATTGATTTCTACTGAGGATTCGTTTGTTTGTTTGTTTGTTTTAGGACAAAGAGATAATATATTTGATAAATAATACAACAAATATTTCCTATTAAAACTTTTAGTAAATATCTTATTAAACTGATAATTTGGCCAAATAATATTCCCTCTGCTTGATTTTGTGAAATTATCCATGACAATGTTCATCATTTTTAAATATAAAATATTACTTGAGCCAGACTTTTAAGGATAATGTATGGACGGTTTAAGAAAAATGTAAACATCCCTTATTTTCCTCTTAAACATTAAGTTTTTTCACTTCCTCCCCCCAAATATAGATATATTGAACATAATCAGATTTACCTGTGGGCCTTTTTGGCCACTTCATGGAAGTACAGTAGTGTGATCAAACCTTTTCTTTGAATGAATTTTGCCCATTCTTTCAGTTCTGGTTATGAGTATTTGATAAGAGTATATACTTTTTTTAGGTAAGAGGAAATTTCCCATGATCCAACCATATTCATTTCCCCATGAATTTTCAACTTCCTAAAACTAATAAATGAGTGTCAATTTTATATATAGCACAGCAATTAAGATTGTTTGAAGGGACTGTTGACATTGGACTTGTTTTTTAAAAGCTCATTTTCACTCATTGGCAAATCCAGGACCATTACTAATGTTTAACCTTATTGACTGCTACTGCTTCCCAGTAGTCATTGACTCTGGGTAATCACAGTTCTTGAGAGGAAGGACAACCTGCATGCACCTGTGCTTTCTCCCTAACAGGCATCTGAACCACAGACAATACAGAGCAACAAAAGAAAATCTAGGTTTTGTAAGCTATGTATGTAAAATGTAAAGTTGATTGGGGGCCACCGTCAATGATGCCTCCAGTGTTCATTTCATGTTATGATTTTTCATGAGTAGAGAAAATTACTGAGTACAGCTGAAACCCCAGAGCTCTTTCTCATCATCTAACTTCTGGAATCAGAGATCCTGCTTCATCTTTCTCCTGTTAGAGTAAGAAGGGAATGTATGTTAGGTTTGTGAATTATCAAGGAAGGGGTTTATTCCCGATTGTAGCTTCTTGCCTTTGACATTACACACTCAGCTTTGTCTTCCATAGCATCTCAAAATCCTGCCCTGAATGTCATGTAGGTTGCTGTTTGCAAATGCACATACTAGAAGTTAAATAAGAGTAATTACTGGAACCTCCTAATTGTTCCCCTCAAGGTAAAATGCAAAATTAGATTCATTTTTAGAATACTTGAAGCTTTTGATTACAGTTGGATATCTATTTATAAGACACTTTCTGTTTTAAGACATATCAAATCTCTTTGGAAAATAAAAGGAATATATTAATAATCAAGCAAATGATCTCTACATTCTGGAAAACATTGGTTAAAATATAAAGACTTCAGAAAGAATGAGAAAGAACCTGACTTTCATGTGGATAGCACTTCCACTTGAAAGATTTTGGTGTGTCCCTGGTTCAGAATTCATTTCTAGGTTACTGGGACCTCTTAAAATTCTTCAGAAGTAGAATTTGAATGTGAATGTGCCATGGTTAGCTGGCACATACTGTCCCCAAGATTTTGGCTTTCTCTGGATTCACAGAGCAGCCTTATTTCTTGGCTGACAATGCTCAATTTCTAGATTGATGCTCATTTAGAACAAAAATGCAGAAGACAGATCTAAAGAAATACTGCCCCAGAACTGTTACAGTACTCAAAGTTATAGTTCAAAATTGTGTAAAATTTCAATTTATCTAAAAACCAATGTTTGTACTGTGCTTTTGCTCCCTCAGGATGTTATAATGACAAGTAAACCCACCCTTGACTAAAAAATTTATAATATGCTTTTATAGCAAATATCCATTTGAATCATCCAAAAACTTTGAATAAAATGTTATTATAGTTGACCCTTAAACAATGTGGATTTGAACTGTGTGGGTCTACTTCTACACTGATTTTTTCCAATAAATGCCTATATTGTTTTAAATTTGCGGTATGCATTGTTCTTTGTCACTTTATGTAGGGAACTGGCACATCCACAGATTCTGGTATTTAGGGGAGCCCTAGAACCAACTCCCTGGGGATGCTGAGGGAAAACTAAGTTTCAAAAATTATGTGCGGATTTTCAGCTGTATGGGGTCAGTACCCCAAGCCCCACTCCATGTTGTTCAAAAGTCAACTATATTTTAATTTTGCAGAGTAAAATGACGTTTAAAGAAATGAAATCTAATGCTACTCTATTAATAAGGTCTATAAAAATGGAACTTTTGATACTAAAGCTCATTTTACTTCCACACAAATATGATAATTAAAGTCTAGTAGGAATAGGTAAATTGCTTGGTATTTTTTTACGTTTGTCTGTGATAGCTTTTGCTAGTGATTGTTATAAATTACATAATAAAGTTATACTTTATGCAGCAACAACAGTAAAGTAAATCAAAAGCTGAATTGAGAGCATATACAATGTACAGCCTGCCAATGTACTTAGAGATCATTACTCTTCAATTTTTATTTTGGTAATAAAAAGTTAATATGTTTATTATTTAAAATTTAAAATACAGAAATGTATAAAAAAGAACATAATAATTGCCTTAATTCTGAAATTTGGAGAAGTTAACTATTGTTTTTGCTGCTTATAAGACTATATACTCACATGTATACAATCTATTCAGATATAAATTTCGTTCTGTGAAAAGATCGTACTACAGTTAAGAACATTGTGTATACTGTGTATAAATTGTCTACTTTTTCATAGAATATATTATGAACTTCTTTTCATGTCTAAATTATACATTGTAGCATCGTAGAGTGTCATTACATTACTTTCCATGCTAATTTCTGTTTGCACTGTATATTATTTAATCAATTATTATGCACTATTTTAGCAGCCTTGTGATGAATTTGAACATATATCTGGTATAATTACATTATTACTTCAATTGGATAGGAAATTTAATGCCAAAGTGAATTTGCTGTCTAAAATGGAGGTTGTTTTTAAGGCCCTTCAACTTGAAATAGCACATTTTTCATAAATAGCTGTGCAAATTTACATTCCCACCATGATTGAAAGGAATTACAGTTTTCTTCACTTTTTCCATCACTGAATATATATTTTAATATATTTATTCTTTGTGAATATTCAGTTCAAGTTCTTTGCCCATTTCTTCATTGAAGTACCTGCTTATTTTTTCGCAATAACATGTTAATACAATATTTTTAAAATGTTAGTCCTTTTTCATCTGTCATCTATACTGCAAATAGTTTTCCAACTTTACTATTTGTCTTTTATTTTGTTTACAGTGTTTTCTACCTTACAGATAGTTTATATTTTATTTTTACATTCACTTTTATAAAGGCCTTTTTCCAGCCTATAAATATAAATATAATAACTTTTATTTTCTACTAACATGTTTTGTTCATTTTTTAATATTGCATTTTCTTTATTGTGAATCGTATGCTGTATGTTTCTCCTACTGATCTTTTAGGTAACTTAATGTTTGCTCTTACATACGTAATTATTGTTATAGTTATTTTTTATTTCTAAATTTTAAAGTGCAAAAGTGATTTGCTTTAAGACTTCAAGTAACACTTAATTGAAAGTCCCTCTTTATCACAATCTTTTTTCTTAGAAGTTTGATGCATATCTTTCATTGTGCAGTGTATAACACTGGTGTGTTGTATTGCATCTCCTCCTGTTAGAGCGAACACTCATGCCGGTTTCATGTGAGATTCTTGCAGTCAGCTTAGGTCACAACCTGACTGACTTTAATTGTGGCTAAGTTACAGGGGAAAGAACCACAGAGACCCACAGATCACACAGTCCAGTGTTGCTCCTTGTGTTCAAGGGTGAGTCAAGCAAACAGAGACAAACAAAAGCCATTTATAATGTATCCCTTCAGGTAGCACTCACCGCAGATATACCTGTGCACTTGTATCATCTTTCTCTCCAGTAATCATCCTTTTAGATTCTGTAACATTTTTTACTCTTGAATGTTGTGTCATATGTGAGATTTTTCTGAGACAAATAGTTCATAAACATTTAATTGGAAAACTCTGTGAGAGTTTTTTGTCACTTTCATTTTAGCTAAGATCTCTCCATCCCCACCCTCCATCTATTCAAAAGAATTATATTTTGTATAGCTGTATGGCATATCAAAAATCACTCTATATATTCCAGAAGGCAATGGATTAAAACTATATTTTCATAACAAGACCTAAAGAGATTAAGTGATCAGCTCAATTCACACAATAAATGAAGAAAGGGGAAACCCCAAAATTTATAGCCATTTTTATTATCTAGTAGGAAGTTTTGTAATAACATAAGAAAACTACATTAAATTATGTCTCTCAAAATGTAGTACAAAAATCATCTATTTCAGAATATCTTGATTATTAAAAGTGGTGGTGAAAGACTTTCTATTAATTAGCGTTCAATTTGCAAAGCAAATATATTGACTTTGTACTTCAAAAATTGGTGAAAGACTGTATTAAATAGCATTTCAATTTGTAAAGCAAATATATTGACTTTGTACTTCAAAAAAAAACATTAAAACGAAGTTTCTTGCTTTCCATTCAAGAAACCTGATGGGGGGATGTAAGGGGCAGTTACCTGCGTTATTAACAGCTCTCTGGTCTGGAGCAAGTATTTACTTATATATTCAGCCTTTGAAACTGGGATAATCATGACAACATAAAACAACACTTGGGGTTGTATTTCACATTTCAGATAAAGTTAAACAATGGGCCACATTTTTCCATAATTACAACATATAATTTAGAAAAAAATATATTTTTCTTAAGTATGATAACTACTTGAATATAATTTGGAATGTTTTACTTAATTGGATGCACTAATATAGACAGTTAACTATTTGTAAGCAGAATTAATGCTCTGTGATCTATTCCATGTCTTTTTTATACCAGAATAAATCTTTATGATCAATTTTTTTGGAAATACTGGAGGTTCTGCAATATATAAACCTTGCTGTGATGCTGTTTAAATCCCTTTCTTCATGTGATTATCGATTCTTAAATAGCTTCAGTAAAACGACCTTATTTTAAGCATCCTGCTTAATTATATTTTGTCAATGTTGATAACTTAAAATGAAACAAAGCATGAGAGTGGATTTCACTTTAATTTTATTTATTTTGTAGGATAATACAAGCTTGAATAAATTTTTGAACTTAGAAATTCACCATTTATATAAAATAATTATAAATAAAATAAGCTACTTCAAAATTATTTTTAATATTATATCCCACAAAATTCTTATCTTGAAAACTAAATATTACATTTTAATGGTGGGATTCAATTTCATTTTGATTATGATATTCAAATTAAAATAAGAATACTTTACCATGAAAAATTAAATAATTCAGGGATAATTAATAATATTTTTAATAGGGATCCAGCATATATAACATTAGACCTAAAAGTTTTTCAATGCATCTGTTTCCAGATCCCTCAATCTGATAAGTAATTGATCTTGCATGTTTCTTTGACAGGCTTATGCAGGAAAAGATCTGGAGGACCAGTTGCGGTCGGTGTCTAGTGTAGATGAACTCATGACTGTACTCTACCCAGAATACTGGAAAATGTACAAGTGTCAGTTACGGAAAGGAGGCTGGCAACAAAATAAAGAACAACCCAATGTCAAAACAAGAACAGAAGACACTATAAAATTTGCTGCAGCACATTATAATGCAGAGATCTTAAAAAGTAAGTATGGGGAAGAAAATATATAATAAGCTTCATATATCAACACAGTGAGTTACCAGCCTGGTTCTTTAATTTCAGTATTTGTACCACCGAACAGCTTTAAGGGCCGGAAGTAAAGAAAATGTCATTTTCAAAATATAGCATTTTGTGATTTCACTGTGAGTAGTTAAGATAATTTCTCGAAATATAAAGAGAGAAAGATACATGCATATCGACACTTTAATTTTTTTGAGGTGCTATCCCATCGAAAAATTTTAAAATATATAGATATATTTTACACATTGTCAGTTTAATCATGTAAACATTCCATATCTTACAAAATAACTGCACATAAATTTTCTTTCTGATGTAGATTTAGAAATGCTTAATTTCTAAACCATGCCAGATCATCTTTTCAAATACTACTTGTTGCCTTGTTGCTTCATAGGTAACTGGCTTAAGAGCTAGATTTTGATAAAGCCCTGAGAGACCTGGCATAAAGTGTCACAAAAAAATTATGATGTTGCATAAAATGCCCACCATAGTATAAGTTGGTGGGTTATTTTTAAAAAGTAATTCCCTTCAGTTATTAGATATTAATTTTTATGAAGGTTTGAGATTGCAAAGTATTTTGAGAACAAAACCAACCAAACAAAATGGCTTCGTGGTTGAATAACCAATAGTTTATGTCCTTTTCTCCAATATTCTTATTTTAGGGGAAATGTGAGATATATAAACTAGAACATTTAGGAAGTACATCATTTGTAATGCAGTATTCAAAGAGTCAGCAGTGCTCTAAGTAAACCAATTAGAATTCCAAGAGAACATGAAAGAAACAGGAAATTTTGACTTTCCTGAAAAAACTTAGTTTAAGATAGGTGTCCCAGTTGATGGAAAATATCCTTGCATTTCAAGTAGCTACCACCATGACTTTACCCAAAATTGCCAAATAGCCTGTCTGAAAGTGATTTTGAATTGAGTCCAAAACTATAGTCATGTTCTCATTTACATCTAAGTTTTAAAAGAAAAATTAAATCATGTTGTTTATATTTGCTTTGAGACCACAAAAAGAGTACATACTATAGCAAATGAGCATGACTCATCTTCGCAGGTCTTATAAACATCTATATATAAATTTTCATTTTCTTGAGTAAAGAAAACCAAACATAAGTGCTGCAGAATATTGGCATAATATTCTGCATAGTCGTAATTCAACTTGTTTCATGGTTGTAGAAATTAGATATTTTAGAAAATATCCTTAGCTGCTCTGTTAAATATTATATGGTATTCCAATTCCCGGGCAATTTAGGATCCTGTCAATTATTTTTTTAAAGTTATGCGTAACACTTTAATCTTAAAATCTAAAATCAAATGTGAGCAACTTCCAACTGCTGTGGGCTGTTTCCCTCTTCGTGGCTTCTGTGTAA
Organism: Pteropus medius; assembly: GCF_902729225.1. Classification (NCBI taxonomy): domain Eukaryota; kingdom Metazoa; phylum Chordata; class Mammalia; order Chiroptera; family Pteropodidae; genus Pteropus; species Pteropus medius. The sequence goes on along the minus strand of NW_024349519.1, from coordinate 20,721,855 downwards.
CTTCTGGCCTTCCCTATGACTCGACAGGTATTGATAATGAGTGGAGAAAGACTCAATGCATGCCACGTGAGGTGTGTATAGATGTGGGGAAGGAGTTTGGAGCAGCTACAAACACCTTCTTTAAACCTCCATGTGTGTCCGTCTACAGATGTGGGGGCTGCTGCAACAGTGAGGGGCTACAGTGCATGAACACCAGCACAGGCTACCTCAGCAAAACGGTAGGTGTTTCAGCTTCCTCAGGAGGCCTCTCAAACAGAGCCCTTGACTCTGGAAGTGATATGCTTAAACTCTGGTCCCTTTAAAGTAACAGTTTAATTCGGAGTTTCTTGTATTTTCTTTGGGAAATTAAGTTTTTAATTTTGTGGTTTTGATGACATGACAAAGGAAGTAAATGATGCTTTATGAACTCTTTTGATACATGGTATCAAAGCCAAGTGAAGGAAATAGTAAATATACATATGAATGTGTGTATGCACATCCATGCACATACACGCACATACATTTACACACACATATGTTGATCTTTGAGGATAAACATTTTCATTTGTCAATAAATTACTTTTAAATGATTAAGACTTCTAATTATAGAGACACAGTACACATTACATATTCAATATATATAATTACAAGTATGTGATCTATGAAACAGTGGAATAGTATTGACATAAGCCATCACATTGAGCATATTTATTGTGTTCATTTAGAAAGCAAAGGATATATTCTGACACCAAATCTTGGGTATTTTGAACAAACTGTAAAGCTCCTAATAAATAACCAAGAAACTTCCCTTATGGTTCAGTTTGGAAGCAGGATTTTCACAGCAGACGTACAGACCTGCAATCCTTTGGTGGAAGAGGAGGCTGGCTGTCAGAGGCCACGTCTCGGTGCTGATGACCCACCATGGAGTGTTGTTTAAAATGATGTGTGACATTGGCCTCTGCACGTGTTTGGAGAAGCCCAGCCTGCAGCTCTGAGCTTGCGGATGCAAACTCCTTCCTGAAAGACAAAACCATGGTTGCTTGAAAGGCTTTTCCAATCTATTTTGAGAGTTGGAATAGCATAGGTAATCTGGCTCCATTCGGAACTGGCATTTGACCTTTAGAATGAAAACTGAAAATATTTCAAAAATGTGTTGATAGATTTAACAAATAAGAGAACAGTCTCTTCTCTTTTCTTCCATTTGTAGTTTATAGGAGCAAAAGTCAACATTGTATTCCTCTTACTATTGGTTTACTAAATATATGTTTTATGTGCCAAATAGACAACAAGAGTGCCTTAGGTAGACTCTACACTTGGAAAACAGAACATTAGTACATTGTCAGAAACAAAACAAATAAACTTTGCCTCTGGTAACCACAAATGGTTTTTCTGTGACCACTGCATATTTATTCCCTACATTTGTCTAATTAGGTCCCATATTCGCCTAATTGGTTTTGGGGTGAAATTATTCAGAGACAAGTGTGTATACACACAGTATACAAACTGCTTTGTCAGGTTGAAGGCACAGAGGAGTTTAGGCTTTCAAAGTTATAAAGTGTCAGGGCTAAAAAGCATTTAGTGCTAAGTTTCAGGTACACGTAGCTGAAACAGAATTTGGTCCAGCATCTTCAGTACTTAAACATCAAATATGTTATTTTTTCTATAAGAAAATTGCCTCCTTTATATCACATGGAATCAGTTCTCACTATATTTCATCTTCTTTTACCTCCAGGCTTCATAGAATTTGGGATTACTCTTATAATTTATCATGTTAATGTTACCCGCTTCCTCTCAATCATCTACTCATGTGAAAAATCAAAATTTACCTATAAAATGTTCAAAGTCTATCTTTTGTTGTTGGTTTATGTTGTCCAGTTTTGTTTTGATCTTTTATTTCAAATAATTTTTGCATTGTGTTCTTAAATGTATATATCATTATAACAGCTGAGTAGTTTTCATTTTAGCATTGCAGTTTTTTTAAAGATTTGCAGATATTTGGAATTAAAATTTTGATGTTAATTGAAAACAAGGTACTTAGTTTTCAGGGTTCTGTCCCAAGACACCTTCTTCTCTGACTCTGTGTACTCCAGGTTTCCCCACCTACTCTTCTGCTCTTCATGGTGATTTATTCCTAAATCTTTATCCCCGGCTCAGACTTCTCTTGTGGTTTCCCTACTACCTACTCAACCTGTAACTTGGCTTTCTCTCAGACATCATAGTTGATCAGTGTCAGACTGGAGTTATGACCATTTTTTCCCCCATCCCCACTCCACCCTCACAAATAAACAAGCAAGTAAAAAAATCTTCTTTTTCCAGTATTCTGTCTCAATAAATGACACCATTCATTTAGTCGATCGATCCAAGTTATTCTTCCTTTCACTAAAAGCCTAATCAATAATTCCAGTTAAATCTACCTTCTAACATCTCTGGAATCCATCCTGAGTCTTCATCCTGCTGATCCCACTCTGGTCTAGGCCATTCATTACTCACCGGGACCGGCCTAATAACTGGTCTCAAACCTCCATTCTTATTTCCCTACAATGCATTTACCACATTTTAGCAGTGAGAATTTTTTCTTTTCTAAATAATAAATCACATACTGCTCAAAACTCTTCAGTAAAATTTGTATTCTTGGGACTAAGCCAGCATTCAGCTAGTGTATTGATAAACTGGTCTTTTCTAATTGGATTGTTCAGGATGGCAATCATTCTGATAGGTTGGTGCAAATATTCAAAATTGCTGAGTATTTTGAATGGCATTCCTCTTTAGGTTAAATCCTTCAACATGGTTTACAGGGCTCTCCATGGCCTGGCTAATGCCTAAATCTGCACCCTCAGTTTTCACTACTCTTCCCGTCAAATAGTACTTTCCACCAGGACCCAAATTTTTTTACTACTTAAATTATGCCAATATCTCTTATTTCCAAATTACTACAATGCTGTGCCCCATGTTTGGAACATCTCATATTTCCACTTATCTAGCTAATTTCTACTCATCCTTAGGCTTAGACATAAATGTCACTTCCACTCATGTTGTATGCTCCAATAGCATCATTTTGGTGACATTTTAGCATCATTACCTTCTATGTCTATCAGATGGTTTTAGTCCGTAAGCTCTAAACTCCATGAAAGCAAAGCTTGTGTTTGGTTATCACCCTAGGACATAGCACGGTAGTTGCCACATAGTAAACACTTGGCATTAAATAGAATGAATATTTAAGTGAGAACACATTTGGTATCAAAATTAGAGTCTTGAGTATGCTAATTTGGAAGAATCTGAGTGGTATTTAGGTGGAGATACCAAATGCTTGGGCATAAAATTCTAGAATTCTGCAGTGGTGTTTGGATCTTTAGCCACAGATTTGGGAGGATAAATGTTTGATAAATGTTTGGAGGCCCTGGTGTGGTTGTTGCCTCTTAGAGGATTCATGGATCAGGAGAGAAGAGGGAAAACCAATGCCAGGGGAACATCAGTATTCAGTCATCATCAATAGCCCCATCCGTTTCTCCCTTTAATTTTATAATATCATACCCTTCTCCCCCTTGAAGAATGCACTCAAAATTTTTATTATAGCAAAAGGATAATTTTAATTTAAATTCAATCAAGCAAGTGTGGTGAAGCACACTTCATACTCGGCTGTATAATGGGTATACAGTGATGTGTGGACCCTGCACTAATGGAGCTTACAATTTGGCAGAGAAAAGCAACATTCATGAAGTAATTAAAGGTAGTCAAAGTGTTGGAAAGAGAAGTGCAAAGGTTTATGAAAATACACATCAAGAATGTTATAAACTGAGGGAGAGAATGAAATTCCCGAAGGCAGTGTGCTCATTTGTGTTTAACATTTTTACTATTGTTGCAGCTTGTTAAAGCTTGTACTCAAGTAACACCTTTTCCTAAGTTTATTTTATGATATTTTCAATGTAGTTTCAATAAATGGGAACGTGTGATGATTTCTTTTGAACATAAAAGGAACTTACTGCTGTATTTTCTGAAGGAAAAAAAAGGAATTTTTATTTTGTTAAAGGAGTTCCAGACACATCTTTTAGCAGCAAAAGTAACCAATTGGAATCATGTAAATTGTAAGGACAAAGTACCTTAAGTAATGTAAAACCTACGAGTTTTATGGAAGCTTCATAGAAATTCTTTTATGGGGCTCAATGAAGGGCGTGTTATCAGAACGTGTGAGGAAGCCAGCCGTTAGTTGAAAAGTAAAACCATATGCACCAAGCATTCCAAAGTGAACTAATCGATAACAACTGCTTCAAAGTCCTCCGTAGCTAATACCTAAGTCGCTTTGAAAAGTTAAGTTGATTGGATGTCTTTTTGACCTCTTTCATAAACATATCCTTTAAGTGTATTTTCTTATGGGAAGTTGTATATGTATTTAAGAGGTATAACCAAAAAGTAGTATGTATATTTTGCAGAACATCAATTATTTCACGACCAAAGTAGAAGCAGAAGAAAGTCATCTGCCTTTGAGCCAAACATTTAGAGTAAAAAGTTCTTTAAATGTTAGTGTTTACCTAATATATTTTTACCGAAGATAGGAATGAAAGAGAACTTCTAAATCCCTGGGGCTTTCTTGGTAATCTTAGGGTTAGAGCTCAAGAAACTGGAGCCCCTTTGCTATGTTCATTAGTGCTCAGGAAGCCAGCTCAGCCTGGCAGCCAGGTCTCTTCTAGCTTATTCTGATATCCTGGACAGCATTAGTTAAAAATCCGTATTGCCATCTTTAAAAGAAATAGCTATTCTTTTTAAAAATTATTTTATAAAGGAATAATGTAGGTATATATGTTAGCAAAAGCACTCCAGATTATACAAGTTAAATGGAGTATCTCATACAATTTTCTTTTACAGAAAAAATTTTTAAACCTAAATAAAATGTGCAACTATTGAACGAAACTTAGAGATGTTATTTTTCACTGCAGATATAGTTCTCCGAGTAATTAAACAGAACACTGCAGCAATCTGAAAGATTAGTTTACGACATTCATATGTATTCAACAAGCAGAATTTGATTTGTTTTTAATGTTTTGTTAATTAATATATGGCATGCACAGTTGTTGGAAATCAGATTTTAACCAGATGTGGAAAAAGAACTCTACACCAATACCAGTTATCAGAAGTTTCTTTAAGGATAACATTTGCCTTAAGAAAAAAATTAATGCATCTATTAAAAATACCACTTTTTTTTTTCAATTCAGGGTAGTGATCATGTCTACAAATTTTGTTCAGTATTTATAATTCAGTATTCTTGAATTGAAGTTTTTATTATCATAGCACTGTATATACATTTTATATATAATAATACGCTAAAATTAATTCAGTGCCAGATATAAATCTGTTAGGATCTGCTGTCTTGAGTTCTTCCCAGACCTAATTTAAGTTCCATAGGCCCTAGATGGCTGGCTATGTGGTTGGTATGCACAGTTGAAATGCCAACAATGAACCCTCAATTTCTTCTTTTCTCATTTTCAGGGATTATGTCTTTAAATATTGCATAGTGTTTCTATCTGACTTTACAATTATTTATCACAGTCTCCAGACTGTTTCCATACTTAATTACTGGACTCAAGGCTGGAATATTTAAATTAAATATGGTCATATATTATGCACTGAAGAGAAACCAGTTATATTTTTGGGTGTAAAGCTATTATAAAAGAAGGCATTTTTTGTTTCCTATTTGTATGCACGCAAACATTCCTTTAGATTTAGTTAATCCAGGGTCTCTCAGTAAGGAAGTTCTACACCTTTTTCTTGAATATCCTGCTAGATAAGTAGAAATAGGAATTGTTGCTTTACAACTGTTGCTATGCTGATGTAAACAACCTATTGTTTCAAAATGTTGCTTTATTTGAAGTTCATTCTTGCTGGTGAGAATTGACTATTAAATATTCTTTTTAAAAAATTCCAGTTGATAGCAATGGGGAACCTCTCAGTTGGAAATGATTGCCATTTCCTTTCGTTTATTACAGTTTTACAAAATACACAATTGGAATTTTTTTCAATTTACAGCCTTGTTTAAATGCCTTCTTTATATAAGTCCTTCAGATCTTTAAAACCAGCAATTCTTTTTAATAGGCATATGCTGATAGTATAGCATCAATCGTCATAATGAATTTTGTTATTTAGATCCTAAATTAGATACAAGCTAATATCACCTTATCATTCAAGAGTAATTCATTTTATAGCATAAAACTATTTTAAGAAAATTATGTTCAAAATGTCAAATTATAATTGTCATGATTGTCCATCAGTATTGACCAAATAGACATATATACATGGAATTATTAGCTAATGCTGCACATACTACATAACTTTTGCACTCTGGCTTTAAATCTAAAATAGAAAATTCTGTCGTACACACATTAAAGCACAAAATAGTCTGAAAAATCATATAAAGATTCTTATTTTATTAAAATGTAAAGAATCTGTTGTCTCAGACACTAATGTGTTTGGGTAGACCTTGACTCTTTAGAGAAAATGATGGTTGTGTTGATTCAGATCTTTATATAATAGCAAGCACAAATTTCATAAGAAAGTTAAACTGTAGGTGCTTGCTCACTAACAGCATTTGTGGTAAATTTTTTTTGATATTTTTAAAATTTAACAGTATCATTATATATTATATATATTGTAGGTTATTTGATACTTTTAAAATTTAACAGTATCATTATATATTATATATGTTGTAGGTTATTTTATATAACATGTTGTATACAATATGCATATTATAAAGTTATTTTTAATGCACTCTGTTAGTAACAGTGATTAAGTATAGCTATACAAAATTCACAGTTCTATAAAGAAAACAGAATTTACTGGGTTTATTAAAAAGGTAGTAGAAATATGATTTAATCATTTTAGATGAAAAAAAGTCAATGTACTCATTTAAGACTAGTGCAGAAATAAACTGGAAAATAGAAGAGGCCCCTTTAATGTGTGACAAGAACTAGCATAGGTACAATTATGTCTTAATGCACACATACAACATACTCTCAGTAGATGTTCCTAATTTTCTGAAATTATAGATAAATAAAACTCAATTATTAAGAATATTTCTACTTTTATTATTGGTCAAAGACATCTTTGTCTGGACCCTTAAAATTTTTCCACACTGACACAGTCAAGTAGAGAATTAAGGAAACTGTCTGAAAAACACAGTTCACAATTTGAAGGTGAAAGAAGTATTTCAGGGGAATAAAGGTTTTATTTTATTTTTTTTAATTTTTCAGTCTATTTATTCCTTTTGATGAAATTAACTGAACTCAATTGGCCAGTTCCCTACATAAACTCCAACAAGGGAAATAAAACATCAATAATTAAAATTTTATTTTCTTTTATTTAATTAGTTAAACTCTAAGTAATTTTTCTCCCAAACTATACTGTAGTTTTAACACACATGATGTCTTCAACCTATAGAAAAAAAATACTGCTCTAAATGGTGACTTTTTAAATGCCTCATGTCCCTTTATTCTTTAAGGAGCGTATTTACCAACACAAATCTCTTCTACCTTTTGTAAGTATAGAGTCAGGCTTATTTACGCAGAAAGATGCTTTCTTAATGGGCATTTAACTCATCCCCTCCTGACTAGAGCATTCTTCACAGCCCCAGTTCCTGAATACACACGTGATACTTATGGGCAGGCCCTGATTGTGGACATTATCCACCCAGGAATGACTGAATCTAGTCATGTTTACTGAAATGCTCACTGTGATCTCTTCCTTCTTTGGAAAGCATGCCAGGGTGGAATCTGGAATGGCAGTGATCACTGAGAGTAGGAATGATGTTGCTGAGGCTTAAGGGTGGGAAAAAATCCTTAACTTTTCTACAATAACAATAGCCGTTATCTTAAATAGTGCCTTATCCTTCACTCTCAGGCTCTGATCAGCCTTGTGTCACTTGAGACAAGGACAAATCCTGAAGTGATTGCTTGCAGTCTATAAGCAAAAGTGTTCCTTGTGGCCAGAGTTATCTGGGCCCTTTCCCTCTGGTCATATTGGGTCCCTCTTATTTCTTCATTCTCACCGCTGCTCCTGTCCTTACAGCTGCTGCCCTGCCACTGAGAGCCACTGCTGGTACCCACTTGTCTCCTCAATCCTTACCATACTTGGTTTCCTTGAGACGTTTGACCCTGTGACCACACACACAACTTTTTGAAGCTCTCCTGTCATTCTGTGCTTTCTTTTTTGCTTAATGGTACCTCTTCCTAGTTTTCTACATGTCACACTTCTCAGATATATTTACCAGTTCATTTGCCTTTTTTCACCCCTTAAATGTCCCTGTTCCCCCGGGTTCTATTATTAGACATTTTCTCTTTTTGTTCAGAATGATCTCACCAAGAAATCTCATCAATGCCCGAGACTTCAATTACAGCTTTAAGATTGATGACTTTCAAATGGCTCTTCTAACCTTTAGGCACATATATCTAACTGCTGATTTCATATCAACAGTTATAATCTATATCTAATTACAAGATATCTAACTGCTAAGACATAAATTCTTAGATGTTTGTAAGCTGACCTATACATCTTCCTACTATTTCCACTATTGCAGAACTTAAATAAGTAATTTGTAAATTATTTAACATAAAAATTAAATAAGCAGCATATTAAAAATTGCTATTTCCTAAGCCACTTTGTTTCTTCTGTAATGCTGGTTCTTAATGTAGGGTCCATAGATGTCTTAAGAAGTAGAAAAACTATAGTGTTTATAGACATTGCAGAATAGCTTTTTAAAAATAGTTATACATAGTGCAATGGGTTTCTGCCAGTGTGACATTTCACCTAATAAAAGATTTCATCCAAACTGAGTGAACAAATGTCTTTTAGAGAAGAAACTGGTCAAAATCATAATATTGGGATATGTTGAAATCATATGTTGAGGTTATCTATATAGAATGGACAGTATTTGGAGAAGACCTAGAATCTTGAGAATATATGCAAATACTAAAACACACATCTGTATAGTAATCAATATTCATATCACTTTTGCATACCTTAGCTTATGTAATTTTTATACTAGTCCCCTGAATAAGTCAAATCTTATCCTCAGCTTACTGATTTTTAAAGAAATATACAGCTTAGAGAAGTTAAACAACTTTTCCAAGTTCACAAAACTTATAAGTGGGGTTGCTAATGAAAGTGCCCGAGGGTGAGATCCTGTGTCCACTCCTCCTAAGGCATTTACACTGAGAAAGTAGCTGAACTTTTAAATGAATATATAATAAATACATTCCAAATGAAGAAAGTGTGTATTTTATAATTTACATAATTCTGCATTTCGTTCTTCAAAATTCGTCTCAATAAATCTCCCTTTAGTATGGACAAATGGCAACTAATTCTATTCCCTAAATATTTCCAATGATCTTCAACTGTTGATATGAAATTACAGCAAGGGGCCAAATCACAAGGCTCTGGAGAATGTCATCATTTTAGCACTGCTCAGATTGCCATAAAAGTACCAAATAACACGTGGTTCAATTGTAGTTACATTACTACAGACCGATCTTATCCAGCAGGCAATGGCCAGGATTTTACTTTTATTACTGATAATAATTTAGATTTTAAGAGCCTTAGGAATTCAATGAATGTACAAATACTAACTATTTGTACATTTAATTTAAATTTTCATTTAAATGTTTTTAAACATTGTTTTGGAGGAAGGAAGAAGAGAACTGCAGTTCTCCACAAATAAGGCATTCAGAATGAGAAACTAAATTTTGAGACTCTAATCCACATTCATGTAAAATGTCCTACCTTATTTTAAGCTTAATTATTTTTCTAATACCTCTGTCAAATTTGCAGACACAAAGCTTTATCTATTAAATAATGAATGTTTTTTTCTATTATGCATAAATTCATAAGAGATCTCATATAAATATAAAACTACTTCGAGGTAGAAATTTAATTTGGAATGAAAGTTTTATACCTATGTATTTTATGTCTGTTATTCAGTTTACGTAAAATAGGACTTAACCAAATGTTTCTAGCTTGTGTGGCCTGTAGATTTGCTCTTATATCACAAAGAAATTTATATCCTTGCCACTTTTTAAACCCTGGAATAACCTAGAATTCTGAAATAATTATTTTTCCTTGAACACATTGGTCTGTTACACCTCTGCTCTATAATCATTAGCTGGTTATCAGAATTCTAATATGCTTTATAATAGTGACATGAAAGAAGCACATGAACTATTTAGTATTCTGATAAAGGATATTAATTAGAAACAAACAGTTTTTACGTTGTAAATGTAAAAACTTTATGTCCTGAATATATTATACAGAACATAAAGAGTTAATCTCACTCTTTTGGGACTCCAATATTTACCATAAAAATGCTTAATAGCATCTATATAATTTTTTCTTCTTTTTGTCCCTTCTTTGTAGTTGTTTGAAATTACAGTGCCTCTCTCTCAAGGCCCCAAACCAGTAACAATCAGTTTTGCCAATCACACTTCCTGCCGGTGCATGTCTAAACTGGATGTTTACAGACAAGTTCACTCAATTATTAGACGTTCCCTGCCAGCAGCCCTGCCACAGTGAGTATGAATTAAATCTATTTTCTCTGCATCCTCTACTAATATAAAATTATGTTCAAGTGAACACCATTTATTAAAATGACTTTTGTGAAATTTGCTATTAAATGCTTTACATCAAATACAAAAGAAAACAAATTTAATAGGGCACCAGAAAAATAAAAAACTGAAACAAGGAAGCCCGCTATATAGACACAATAGTTCACAAAATAAAAGAAGTATTTCTGTGGAATAATATACTTTCCACCAATATTTATGCTATCTCTAATTTAGCCTTATTAATATATAACATTCATGAAATCAGGTGTGCAAACTCATACATTATGTTAAAGCTAAAAACATTTAAACATTGATAAGATTTTGGTCTGAGACAAAAAGTAAGTATAAATAAATTATTTTATATCTATTAGCATTCATTGCCTTTCTTAAATCTCAGTTATTTTTCTCTATATATCTTTTCATATTTTTATTTCAGCAAGGACTGAATATTGATTAATTGCTAGAAAGAATTTTCTCTTACTATTACTTCAGATTAACATTCAAAGTAATGTGTTATTTAAATTTCCTTTGCATCTTATATTTTGGTTTGGTAAATGCTTTATTTGATCATATATAATGACCTGGATAAAGCATCAGGTATTGACTCTGCCAGTAGTTTGTAGTGAATCATTATGTATTTGGGATCTAGCAACTTTTTGCTTTCTGCCCCCAAAAAGAGGATGCAGCTCTTCATTCTTTAAGGACATCCAGTGCATAAGGAATGTGTATGTGAATGAAACTGCAGCATTTGTAACAAAAGTATAAAAAAAAGTGATGGGCAAACGTATATATTACAAATTAAAAAAAAAAAAACTTGCATCTCAGGATTCAGCAATAAACGTGATACACTAAATAGCAGTTTTTCCCCATTGAATCTCTTTGTACTGCTTTACTTAATGTTACAGATAGGAGGCCTTATCTCTTTCAGGAACACTTTAGGAAAAACTCAATAGCCTAATTTGAGTGACACAGATCTGTCTTCCTTGACATGAGAAAGAAAAGATCTTACAGGCATCTGTGAATAAATTCATGCTGATGCATTCAGAGACAGCCACTACCTGAAGCTATCGTATATGAGATGTCATCCATGTAGCTCTGAGAGGTCTATTCACCTGTCTCCCTTGGTAACTCATTTATTCTAAGAACTTCAGTCATTATCTTTGTGCTGATGGTTCCCAGAATTACAGTTCAAGACCTGGCCATATTATTGATTTAATATTTTATCTAAATCTATCTTATATTGCTGTTTATAATTATATTAGATATAATATATACAAAATCAAAGATTTTTTAAATTCCTTCATTTACTTCTACATTATTCATTGTAATATTCTCTCATGTCCTTTGAGGCCTTAAACTCACAGTTGTCATTAATTACTTATTTTTCTTATATCATCCTGAAAACTTGATTATTTGGGGGGAGAGGGGATATCTGCTCCAACCTATACTTATATTTCATTTCCATCACTGCCATACTCATCCACTTCATTCTGCATGTATTTCTGATCTAATGCAGTGGTGTCAATAATAGTTTTCTTGTATCAGATATTTCTCCAACTTCTGTATAATGTCACAAGTAAGCTTTAAAAGGCAGCATTTTATTCGTCTGACAAAAAACTGGCAGTGACTTTCAACTGCTCAAAGAATTAAGCACAGATTTCTCACCTCTCTATTCTGGTATCGGCCTTTCTTTAGTCTATTGTTTCCTCTTATTCACTAAGTTTGTGTTTCACAAAGTCTAATACCCTGAACACCAAGCTCATTTCCTGCTCCATATCTTGTTTCTGTTATGGCCCTGGTCCTTTCTTTTCTTCCTTTCCAAAAATCCAATCCACTCTCAGGGTTCAGGTAAAGGTCTTTCTCCTACAGTTGTCTTGTCCAAATACCACAACCACCTTTGCTTCTTGAATACTCATAGCTATTACTGCTTTTATTTTGTTCTCACATGGATTTATAGGAGTCTGTAAATGTGACATGTGAAACTGAACTATGAGACTATTTCAGGTAGGTTTATATCCTCCATAATATCCAGCTAATAACACTTAAAAATAATTGAGCTGTTACTACACTTTCATCCCTTTAAATACATTGTTACACATTTAATCATCACAAAAGTCATCTATGAAGTTTGTAATAGTACTATCCTATTATACAGGTGAAGCAGAGTTAAGAGCTAAACAATATACTACACTGATCAACAAATGCTTGCTAAATAAAATAACATATTTATCTGTATATATTGCATGTCATTTGCATATTTTACTCTTGTTTTCATCATTACTTATTCACTATACTATACACTGTTTGAGGTTAAGAAGACACAAAAACAGCAAAAAGAGCCTGGGCCTTAGAGGAAGACAGATATCAACCTGAAATGAGGTCCGCCACTAATTAGCTTTTAAAGATTGGGTATTTCATGTCTCTGAACCTCCATTTGCTTATATATAAAATGTAAAGACTTAAAGAAGATTGAACTAAATACTGAATGCTCATATAGTGCTAAGCACCATGTCTGGCATCTAAGAGATTGACATTAAAAAGCAGATTTGTTATCATTAAGCTTCATTTCTGAATATTCTTCTCCTTGTCTCTGTGTTTTTCAGTGTTTTTTACCACTAGCTACAATAAGAAAGGTATTGTATATTCCAAGCCAGTACACACACAACTATTTGTGTGTAATAATATAGTTTTAAAGTAGATAACTATATAACTTTAAATGTAGGTGTATAGTCGTATATAACTATGAAAGCAAAACAAAGTATTATTTTAAAATGTTTTCTCATTGTAGTGCTGCTCAACCTTTTTCCATTATTGCCCCTACTAAGAATCCTTACATACGCATTTTTTCTTATCACCACCCCGACGACATTTTAATCCCACAGACATATTTATATCCCATTATGTGTCTTATGTATTTCTGGAATTTATATGCAAAAAAGGAAGTAGAAAGCTTATCTTTTCATTCAATGTAGGATTTAAAATGACAAAGTAAAATTTATATAGTTATATAGTATAATTAAATAAAAGATGTTAACATTGAACATAATTTTATGACTATTTGCTGAAAAGCAGTTAAGGTAATTTACGTATATAATTGGTACTCTATATCAAATTTCATATGGAAAGTAGCAATTTATATAAATACATAAATATATTTGTATTTAATATAATTTTCTATTTACATATAAATACATTTTAAATATTTTTCAAATATATTATTTAAAAACATACAAAATGATAATTTTTCCAGCAAAAGTAAAATAATTTTAAAATAATAATTTTTTTAAACTTTCGCTTCAAATGAGAATACAATGTTTAACCTGTATAAATACTAGATAATCTTTAATGTCAACATTTTTTCTTCTCAGTATATGACATACTTATGATTTGAATAAATTTGTAGAATTAAAGAATAAAATAAATATAATCTATTTCTACTTAATTCTCAAAGCTCGAGTCAGATGCAAAAGCACCAGGGACCAAGCAAAAGTCACAGCCACAGGCACCCCACAGGCACACACAGGACCCTCTCAGTGTATGACTTTGAGATCAAGCAGTTGGCCAAGAGAAAGTCCTCCAGTCACAGCTATTTATTCACCATAATTTTATAGCCTTTATCTTGCACACACTTTGGATATCTGTCAGTGCCAGTGCTGCTCGTGCAATAGCCAGCAAAGCCCAATACAAATTAAAAACTGTGGAATAAGATTTTGATGGATTTTGGAGGGCCAAAAACCATTGTAAAATCTAAGATTTCTCCTCCCCAGTACCCCATTTTTACCCACTTACAGATAATATTGTTTCCAATATGAATGCATGCCTTATTACATGTGAGGCACTCTAATACTTTTTTCTATTCTGTGTCTCTTTTTTAAATGTTGACCTCAACCTATTGCTAATTGTGACCCATAATTTAATAAAAATTTCCTATAATGATAATGCATATATGATAAACACATAGCTGTGTTACCAAATCATTACTTTTGTTAAGAGTTAAGAGGAATAGCCATCACAAGGGCTAAAATTAAAAAGACTGAAAAATTCAAATGTTGGAGAGGTTGTGGTGCAACTGGAATTCTCAGATATCACTGGTGGAAATGTGAGATGGTACAACTACTTTACAAAACACTTTGGCTGAGGCTTATGAACTTAAATACACACTTACAATGTGCTCCATAACTTTTCCTCCTAAGTGTTTACTCAAGAGAAATAATTCCACACAATTACTTGTACACAAATGTTTATGTAACCTCTATTAGCCAATAACTGGAAACAATTCAAATGTCCATCAAAGGTGAATGGATAAACAAATGTAGTATATTCTATTCATACAGTGGAACATTACTGAGCAATATGAAAAGAATCAACTATTGATACACACAATAGGAATGGATCTCAAAAACATTAAACTGAATGAAGAAGCTAGGCTAAAAAGAACACATAGTGTATGATTCAATTTACATGAAACCCTAGAAAAGACAAATATAATTTAGATCGAGAAAAAGCAATTCAGTCATTGCCTGAAAATATGAGTGGAAGGAATTTATTGGAACGGAGCAAAGAAAAGTTTTTGGGGTGATGGAAATCATTTTATTATGATAGTTGCATGAATACATAAATTTGTCAAAAGACAATGAATTTAAAATAGCATTTTACTACATGCAAGTTATTCCCCAATAAAATTGATTTTTGAAAAGCCAAAAGAAGAAAAACCCTTTAATTTACTATAATTTTGAAAGTAGTTTGGGTTTAAAACAGTAGATTACTTGAACTCTTTATGGTGACACTTTAAGTCAAATCTTTAAGATTCTTATGATTCCTTACTGGGGAGGGCTTCCCAGCACTCCTTTATATAGAGTTTGAAATTTTATTCAGATTGTAGAGGAAGACAAAGCATGCCTTTTTTTTCAAATGCATGGCATTATATTTACATTGTTATGAAGTTCAATAAGTAGCAGACCATTCGTTTTACATTATTTATGAAGAAGTATAAGTCACTAATTAAAGAAATCATTCATAAAATAATTGTTGAGTCTCGAAAATGGACAAAGAATGTTTCTAGATCCTATGAGAGAAGACAAAGATGAGTTTGGCTGCCCATGATCTCACAGCACTCAGATCATTCAAGGTCAAAGAGGACGTCAACGCGTTGTATTTAGATTATTACTATTTCATTTTCCTAAATATTACTGTGCACCAAGCATCTGCCACACATTGTCTCATGCTCATACTGGTTCTGCCAGGTGGCTGTACTGATGATAGAGATTACAGACACTAGTTAAGAAGTGTGCACACTGCAGGCAGCTTCCTGGTTTGAAAATTCATTCTCCACTTATTAGCTCTTTGAATTTTTCTAAGTTCTTTAAACTTTTTGTGACTCATTTTCCTCATTTCATCTATAAAAATACATATAAATTAAAAATGTTACAGGTAACATGATACAGTATAACATCTGGACCTTAATTCTCACAATCTAATACTATATTATATGTTAACCTAGTATTGGTCAATAGGATAATAGAATAATAATGATGATAATAATAGCACCAAACTCATAGTGATGCAGTGATGGTCATAATCAGTAATTCACATTAAAAATTAGCATACTGCCTGACACAAAGTAAACATTCAGTCTTGGCTGCAATTTTTTTCTTAACATTTTACTAATGAAATAATTGAGTCTAATTAGCATGTACAAAGCTAAACAGCTAAAAATATAAGTACCAGAAAAAGATAAAAATTCAAATCTTTCTCTTCATCCCATGCTTTTCCCCAATATCATATAGCATTTCTAGTATTTATAAAAATACTTGAAAATTTCAATATCAGTAGCACCAAAATATGTCATAAATTCCAGATGTTGGAGAGAGTACCTCTAGCAGAAGTGGTTATTTATCACTATTCATTTGGATGTTCTCACAGATTATTTTCTTTCCAATTATTTTCTCTTATATTTTCCTTCTGCTTGAACTCCATTAATTTCTGTGGCCTCTATAGTAGAGGCTCTCCTCTTATGAAGAGCCATGTATGATTAAGAAGTGATGCCCTAGAATTTTTTTACTTAGTCAAAGTAGGCTTTATTCATTTATGAGATATTTATATTGGGTTTTTTTATGTGTGTAGTATTAGGAAATATGGGATATTTTTTAAATGGATAATATAATTCCTGAACTAAAGCAACTCATGTGCAGCATATAAACAAACAAATATTTATGACAGAATACATGTGTAAAACACTGTGCTCTGCTTCATTAAGTCATTCAACAAAGAGTGATTATGTGCCTACTAAGTACTACTATTGTGCTAGGCTGTAGAAATAGAAAGATAGATAAAATCACTACTCTAGAAGAATCACATGAGCGAGTCAAACCTGTAACACAGGACTGGAGTTGGTGTGGTAGAGGAGAATGCTGGATGCATGACTGGAGCAGTGTGATGGGGAGAGAATCCACATGAGGCCACATGTCATGCCAAGGATTGACTTTTTCTTCATCTCCCAGGAACCACTAAAAGATTCATTTAGGGGTGTGATATTTACCTTTTATATTATAGAAAGAACAGCCTGATAGTAATGTAGTATTGGCTTAAAGGAACAAACAGGAGGTGAGAAAATTGGAGAGGAAGGTTCTGAAATAATCCAATGGAGAAATAATAAGGGCGAGAACTGAGGCAGTGGAAATGGAAAACGAAAGAGAAATGGACATCGAAAGACATTTGAAAGAGAAGAAAGTATTTGACTTGGGAACTACGTGTGTGGGTTAACAAAGAGGGAGAAGGTGAGGGTGAAACTGCATGGATAATACTCAAGAAAACAGGAATGTGGATTTGAAGAAGAGAATTTAGTTTTTACACAGGTAGTTTGAATATTTGTGATACCTGTAAGAAATCAAAGTGAAACATTTGGTAGGTATTTGAATGTGGAGCTGGGACGACACTGGCAAAGCGAAGGGCATGCTCATTTGGTAGCTACCAGCATATAATTGGAAGTTACAGCAATTGGAAGATATAGGAAAATATAGGACTTAATCAGAGAAGAGGAGCAGCAGATGACACCATGTGAAATATCAATATTTAGTAAACTTAGAGAAACAATTCTTTGTGCAAGAGATTGATAAAGAACACTCAGAAAGAATAGAGATAAAAACTGGGAGAGAATGATATTACAAAATTCAGAAGATATTACAAAAGCCAATGAGAGTTCAAGGGAAGATGAAGTGGTTTGATGATCAAATATTAGAAAAAGCTCAAGAATGACAAGGACTGACTCCATTAGCTGAAGGACATGAAATGAAAGTAACATCTCATTTATTAATAATCTGCCATGCACTTGACAGAGAGGGAGAGAGTGTGTTTGAGAAAGAAGGAAACAGAATGAGAGAGAGAAATTCTCAATTACGTGCAAGAAACTGAATCAGAGGGATTTAGTAACGTTTTCCAGCATCACACAACTGAAAATGTTGCAAATCAGAGATTCAAACTAAATTTGGAGCCAGTTCATTCTTTTGGAGGTACAGCCATTACTGCATTTTTAACTTATTTAAATAAAAACAAACTCTCAAACATATACTAAAGGACAATGAAAACGAAACTGACAGATTGCAAAATTTAACAAATATATTTTTTCATATTTATTTAAGATACAACCCAAAGTCCCAGTCACCGTTCTTCATCCCCTGTCCCCAGAGGTAACTGCTACTATGAAATTGTATTACTTTTACTCTTGTTTTCTATTTTTATGGCATATGGATATATTAACATACCACAAGAAATTATGGTATGTTAAACATTTTGAGTATTTAAAAGTTTTATGTTTAAGTGGTGACAGTTTTTTTCTCTCAGCAGCTTGTTTTAGAGATTTAATCACATTGATGTCTGTTGGCCTACTTTGTTCATTAAATAGCTGTGTATTACTAATAAATAAGATGTTACTGTCATTTCATGTCCACTTAAAAATAACTGTGTATTTAGTATTTCATTGTATATATAAATAAATACATAAACAAATAGAATGTCCGTGCTTATTCTGTGATAATATACTATAGGGGAGGCAATATACTGTATATTAGGAAGAGAGAAAAATCAAAGGAGAGAGATGTCATATTTGAGAGACAAGTGCCTTGAAGAAGCAGTGCTTAAGGCAGTGCCTTGGAAGCTTTGAGCACCAGCCTGGGAGTTTCACCTTTTCTGTAGAGCTAGTGGAGTAGCATAGAGAGTTTAGAGGTAGAGGAGTGACATTACAATGTTCAGCATAACCAACATAGCTTGAATTTTTAATGGATAATAAAAATAGAGGCTATATATTATTTAAGCCTGATAAAGAGGCTGTATCACAGTCTTTTGGGGAGAGTCACATCATGAGAAAGACTGGAAAAGAAGAGATTAAAAAAAATGGATAAATCTAGCCTCGGGGCTGATATATGTTTTTGTTTGTTTATTATTTTCCATTTCTTTTACGAAAAGGTTAATATTGTTCACTAAGAAATTAAATAAAAATTTTTGCTTCTAAGAAGTTACGTTTATTCGGGTTTATTAAGGAATATTTCATTCTTGTGAGAACTCATCTCTTCTCCAAGAAACAAAGTGGATTTATAGTCCTGGCAACTTTTGATTTAGAACTTCAATGCTCAGTGTCTTTAAACTTTAATATGTAACAGATCCTCAGTCTGAATGCTTAGAAGCTTGACTATCCATGAAGATTTTTTTCCATTTTATTTTTTCATTCTTTCCCTTTAATTTTAAAAGTATACCAAATATGTACTTTACCAGAAATAAAGATAAACAATAACATGATTAATTTAACAAACTATATCAGAACAGAAATATCGAGATAATATGTCTTCCAATTAAATTGGGATGGTCTTGTGCCAGTTGATCAGAAACTACTTGTTTTTTCCAGTATTCGAAAACATGCACCTGCATTCTGCCCTGAAAATATCCTCTTTGCAAGCTTAAAACCATTATGTTAATATACATTTATTGTTGAAATCTTAATTCATATGTCTGTTCATCCTCTTTTTTATAAAGTTCTTTATCTAAATATTGTTTAACACCTTCATATGAGCACCTATCGATAAGAATCGGTTTACCATCAAACTCAGTTAAGAGGTTATAGACTCCGAAGCATATTTTTTATCTAAAAGGAAGGTGACTGTGCTATACAGTGTACCTACCTTTGGACTTTCTGATTTGTGCCTTCTAAAAGATAATAACTGAAAGCAGCATTCTAATGGCTCACTGATTGACTGGTAGAAATTACAGCAAAGCGTGTATGGCTGAGAAGATTTTATTAGTACATCCTCTGCGCTGGGGTCATGTCAGTAATGTTACCTAGAAGTGGAAACTGTTAGGTCAAAGATTTTGTGAGGCTTAATGTCAAGTTCAACCAGAACACATTGGTGATTGTTATCAATTAATTCCCATATAATTAGACCAAATCCACCAGTCATTTTCTAAAAAATTTTAATAGACTTGTTAGCAGTTTTACTTTTATAGAAAAACTGAGCAGAAAGTACAGAGTTCTCATTCTGTCCTCAACATCCTCACCTAGTTTCCCTTATTATTAATATCTCGAATTACATTTTTAACAATTGATGAGTCAATATTGATATGTTATTAACTAAAATCCATAGTTTACATTAGGATTTTTTTGTAAATTACTTGGATTTTGACAAATGTGTAAGGAAATGTATAATTACAGTATCATACAGAATGTTTCACCATGCCCAAATCCTGCATACTCTACCTACCTATTCAGCCCTTCTCCCTCCCCCCAATCCCTGGCATCAGCCAGTCATTTTGTTGTCATATCAACTCTCTAATACCCTCAAAACACGTTCTTTTTGTTGTTTTATTTTGTTTTGTTTTGTTTTTCTGTTAATGTATTGTGGCTGTTAGGAGATAATGAGACCAGTGGCTATGATTAAAGGACATTTTTACTGAGTTCTTGATTACTTACCCTTATCTATTCTCTGTTCTAATTGTTAATTCAAATTAAATATAGAAATAAAAACTGACAAGCTGATAAATACAGTAACTACTAGATTTCCATCATTTTAACCTACCATACTTCTTTCAACCTTGTCTCCCAACCTATCCAAGCAGGGAAATTCAAAAAATAAAAACAGGAAAACATAGGCTTCTAGACTTATCTGTTCTCCAGTGCTTCTATGCCCCTGTTCTGGTGGCATCTCACTCAAAAACAAACAGTTCTGTACTTGGCTAGCCAACTGGTGAACAAACAGCGCGACTCTTATTTTATATCCAAGTTTCAGAAGGTGACTGAGCTTTCGTAAATAACAAGTTTATATTTGCACAAGGAGTGAAAATTAGATGTATAAGCCCATTTTTTATATTAATGCAACTATTTAATTAGCCTATTAATTATTAAGTCTGAAATAATGGTGAAACCATGGAATTTTCATCTGTTCCTTTTATACCCTAACAAACCCCAACCCCTGTCCACTGTTCTGCCAGTCAGTAGACTAATGGAACATAAGCAAACAATAACATGCACAGATATGAACACAAATTAGTGTGAAGTCAATAAAAATCAATATAAGGGAAGATGAGTATATACATTTTATTCAGGTATATCTCTGTTAAATGTGTTCCTTTTTATTTTAGACAATTTATATAAAGCCTTAAAAATGAATGCAGTTCTGATTTCTATACATAGTATTAAAGAAGTTAATGACATTGAATATCAAGGACATTTTTACTTAACCACTCTTGCAAAACTGTAAGCATATCAACATCTGTCTAGATTGTCAAGAATATTCAAGGGCCATACACGATGAACTCAATGTGAACAAAACAATTCAAAGACTTTTAGAATAAAACTGTTGAAACATTTTTTCCTGGGGCTCTGTGGCTCTGATAATGAAAGAATACAGTACCCTTCCAGCTGTTATTCTGACAACAATCTTGAGCAAAAATGGTCTGGATCGATATTCTTCCCTAAAATAGGTTTGAGTAGTTTTATCATAGTGGGTGAAATTTAGATGACATCAACCATTGGCATTTAGGAAATCAAAATTCTATTTTGATATTTATCAAAAAAATTAAATGTAGTTAAATTTCATCATTTGTTATCTTAATGGAATACAGAGCATCTTCTAAAGTCATATTTTTCTATAAATTTAAGTTTTAAGAATATTAGAAATTAAAATACTTAGTTCACCTTGAGCAAACCATAATTAGTCAGTTAATATAACGTTTATGTGGGTACAACCTTTGAGGTATAACATAACCGAGAATGTTATTCTGAAGATTATATTTTTACTCAACATGAATATGCAAAAACTAAAGAGTTAGTTTAGCCACATTATATGAAATCATTATTTAATTCTATAAACCTGGAAAGCTTATTTTGTATAACATTTCCAGAAATATATTTCTACATTTATTTCTACATTTGTTTCTACACACAGTACATGCTTTTGAATTTATATTTTTGAAGATGTCGAAATATTAGAAAAATCTATTTTTTCCTTACTAGATGATAGGAAATTGTTTTTGTTTTCATATCTATTTAGGATGAACAACTTTGTATACATTTTTAAACTTAAGCACAGACACATTATACATATTCCTGCAGTTGGAAATGTCATCATTCACCATCTCAGTTAGGCTAGGGACTAAGATTATTTGTGACACTTTTTTTTTTGCCATTTGAATAGCTTAGAGATGTGTTTTGTCAACTTTTCTGAATGCAAGTAAAGACAAATACACTTGACATTGCAACCATAAACACACATACACACACACTACACGTGGAAGAAGGAGGGGTTGTGTGTGAGGGGTTGTATATTCATATTTGCACGTACACATTTGTATATGTATATTACTTATTTTAAAATATTTACATGCATATATATAATTGAAATAAAATTTCAGAAAACAGTCTTTATCACATGCACTCTAATAGTTTGTATTTTATTACATGCCAGTTTTTACATTAAAAATGCATTTCCCAACTCGTGTAGTTGATTTTTTGATCCACTAATGTGTTACAACTAACGACTGGAAAAAAACAATGGCTTAGGTGATGGCACTATAAATCACATATCAGCTAAATGAATGATGCCTTTCTAATAGGACCGCCACAACATTGTGTCCACCTTTATCAACCTGGGAATATGTTACTTAACCCACGTCAATATTGCGGCAACATAGACAAAATGGATTTACTTTCATTTACAGAAAGTATGAGTTTCTGTAAATGAAATGATATGAGTTTCATTCAACCAGGATCAATTGTATTGCTATTATATAACTAAACAATTTCATATTGTTGGATAGAATACTAACATTTTAGATAGGAGGTAAATTTAAAGAAACAGTGATATTATTTTAGAAAATTTATACACTGTCTAAATTTTATGTGGATTGATGTTAATTTATGATTAGCCAAGAAAATAATAACAAAAATACTAATGTGTAGAGACTTGCTCTTGAGAATACCTAAAATTATTAGGAAGGTATAATGTTCTCCAGGAAATATTGTTAAATAAAAAAGCAAGGTTTAGAACCGCATCTAAAGGATGCTATCTTCTGTGTAACAGAATGAGCTAAAATGTATACATACATATTTTCTTTTATTTGCAAAAAGAAACACTAAAGCCATAAACCAAAAGCTAAGAAAAGGAAGAGCATGCTGTTTAATTTTTACTGAAATGAAGGAAAGGAGAGAAGGAGAGAGGAAGGGTGGGAAGGAGGGAGGGAAAACTAGAACAACAGCAAAAACACAGCTCTTTGATACCTTTCTGGTAGAGTGTAGAGTGGGAATTTTGTATTAATGGACCCTTGACAGTTATAGGCATCTGCTCCTCAGAAATAAGTCAGTGAAGTTACATGTATAAGGGTGTTTTATGTAGAACTGTTTGAAAAAGCCAATTGGAAGCAACTTTAATAGCTACCAGTAGGAGATTAATAAAATAAATAGTAATACATCCACTTAATGGACTACTATGCAACCATGAAAAGTAACGGAGTGGAACTTTATGAAATGACATACAAAGATCTCCATGATGTATTGTTTAATGGAAAAGTAAATTTCAGAGTAATATAAAAGGCTTTATCCTATGTTCACAAAAACTAGAACACTATGTGATTATACAAATAATCGTATTTGCCTTAAAAAGGTAGACATCTGGAGTGAAATAAGACTATACCACTAACAGTGGTCACCTCTGTGATTAGAATTTGACAGCGCATGTAGGTAGAAGTAGTTTGAGAGGAAACTTTCATATTTCATTTCATATATACTCCATTATTTTAGAGCATTTTTTATAAGCATGTATTGATTGTGTACTACATAGGTAAGAAAAGGGATGATCCCTTCTATGTTCCAATTATACTAATGCTTAACCCATCTGTGTCTCCCCAAGATGCCAGGCTGCCAACAAGACTTGCCCCACAAATTACACATGGAATAGTCAAGTCTGCAGATGCCTCACTCAGCAGGATTTTATTTTTACCTCTAGTGCTGAAGACGGTAAGCAGAATGATGTTTTTAAGACTAAATACCAAGGGTCTCTAATTTGATTAACAAATACTTTAATATTAAAATCATATGTCCAATATTCAGATTATCACACTTTTTAATGGGTCACTACAAAATAGGACCTTTTTTGTTTCTTATTGGTATTATTTTGAACTTCTTTATAAAGGTACATGCCCATGTTTACGCACAGCCCTGTAATGAAAAACATAAAAAGGAAGATGTTTTTCAGTGCTTTTAATTGTTTCACACCACACCAGGGACCAAGTAAGGTATAGTAAGGTTGTCCTGCCTGTATTTGTCTAGACGTGGCAGATGGATTCCATGATATCTGTGGACCCAACAAGGAACTGGACGAAGAGACCTGTCAATGTGTCTGCAAAGGGGGGCTTCAGCCTTCCAGCTGCGGGCCCCACAAAGAACTAGACAGAGACTCATGCCAGTGCGTCTGTAAAAACAAACTTTTCCCCAACTCATGTGGGACCAACAGAGAATTTGATGAAAACACATGCCAGTGCGTATGTAAAAGGACCTGCCCAAGAAATCAGCCCCTCAACCCTGGGAAGTGTGCCTGTGAATGTACAGAAAATCCACAGAAATGCTTCTTAAAAGGAAAGAAATTTCAACATCAAACATGCAGGTAGGAAATCTTCATAAATTGTGTTTATTTCTCTTACTGGAAATAGTTTTCTCAGCTAAAAGCAGTTTTCTCAATCAAAATAACAGTCGTTTATTAGCATGAAACTGGTAAGATCTGAAAGACAAATTCTGATATTTTTTAACTAATGCCAAACTTGTGTGAGACTGTTTCCTCACCAAAGGGCAAGAAAGGAGCCCTGGGAACCCAAACCAGATACAAACTCAGGTTACACTCTGAGTCCTTTACCCAGGGGACAAGGTCGTGGCTGTCAACACAGGTTGGGGGACAGGTGCATCGGACAATCATCTGTGGAGCATTTTCAAAGTACACCAGGCAGTGCACACCTGCCCCCACCAAAACCACGATGCCATCAGATGTAGGACAACTGTTCTAAGTGCAGAAAATGTGCAAAATCTTAAAAGGATAGGATAGTACCATTTACTGTAGAATTATATCTAGAAATAAAAATATTTATGCTAACTATTTAACGGAATTAGAGACATAATATGTTGTTAAAGGTTACTCAAGACTCATTCTTCAAAACTTTTTCACCAAGAAAAGAATGAATCTCTTGGACTGAAACCTTTTAAGTGTGAGTCTCTGAACTTTTTCCTCTACAGTCTGAGAATAAGGAGAGCTACTATTTAAGCCAGATCTGACTTTTGACATTTCTCCCCACGTTCCTTCAACATCGCTCCACCAGTCATGTCTTCTCTCTTCCATACCTTTAACATCTTAACTCTGTTGTCCTTTCCTCTCAATTTATAAAAGTTCCTGAATTTCTTCTATTTTGTTAGCATCTCCCCGTGATGTTGAGCCTACTTTAGCAACCAAGTTCTGTCCTTCTCTTCAAATTTGCTCCAAGTTTAGGCCTTTGACGTTTTCATTCACCTCTTTCATCTGTCATTTATTCAACCAACTGTAATGGGATTTATGCCCTAAAATTCCCTGATAAGCTTCAGACTCTTACTTGCTAAATCCAATGGTCAATTGGGTCTTTATGTAAGACCAAAGCTGTCCTTTCTGTAGCTTTTCTTTAAGCTCTCCTCTTTTTTTGGCTGACATAAATCGTGCTCTCCTAGTGTCCTTTCAGTTTTCATACATTTTTTCTTTATCACCTTCACTGGGCTTTCTTCTCTTTCATCAAATGACTTTAAATGACTCAAACCTTACATTTCATTTATTTACAATTTTATATCTGCATTAATGTTTGTCATTCCTTTTTTCCTCAGTATATAAAGTATCCATCTTTTTGATTCTGAAGAGTTTTGCAGTCTCATTTTAATTTATATTTCTGATGATCTGTCCCCACTAGCTACTGCATAAGGAGATTTCATTGAATCTATGTATATCATTGATGACTTTTTTCCATTAGTATTTCAGAATACTCTATAATACTCCTCTTTAGAATATTTTGAGCAATAACTGTGTTGCAGTTTTACTTGCATATCTCTAATTACCAGGATATTACAAAAATACACATATAAATATTAAATCTTAGTAAAGATTACTAAACCTTTTTGTATATTAAATCCTTCTGAGTGAACTTCGTATATATTGAGAAACTTAAAATTTTGATGCTTGCATAGATAAATCAGCCACCATATTTTTCTCCAGAATTCTTACATTAACTTAGCAGAAAAGATTTCTATCATTGTATTTCTCTTAATAGTATACATTGTTTTATAAAGACTTTCTATTTACCGAAACTCCCCCATGTTCGTTTTTCTAAGTGTGTAATTCCAATTTTCGTGCATATATTGAAGCAAAAAAAAAAAAGATAATTTACATTTTGAAAATATTTATACTCCTTATTTTCTCTTAATATTTATTCCAAAAGTGTGGTGGGCAGACTTTAGTCCACTGCCTTAATAAGCAAGTTTCATTGGTCATTGAGAATTGTACCTCTTTAGTAAAGGAATACCAGAGGTCTTATAGTAATGCATTTGTATTTATAAGCAAAATTAACAATAATAACATTTTAACTAGATGTACTTTCTTTCCTAGAGTACAAAAATGAAATTTCGAAATCACATCTGTAGTTTTTCTGAGGTGCACTTTTGATATCCATGTCAGGTCATCTTGTATTTTTTTTTCCCTGGACACCCATTTCCATTCCCATATAGTAAGCATACTCACACTTCAGAAACTTTTTCAAAGATAACTCCCATTCATCAGGGCAACAGTGCTTCAGATGTTATTGACTACTTGATCATTTGTCCTTTTACCACTACTAGAAACTAGATGTCTAGGGCAGTAGGAGAGGGACCCCCACGATGATATTGCCCCTCTCCTTCCCTTCCGGCAGACAGCATTGGAGCCCAGATGGAGAAGAGAGAGTGAACCGCCATCACAGCTAGCTGCTTGCCCAGCGGGGACACAGGAGCAAGGGTGGGGCTGCTTGCTGAGGACCATGGGCCTGCCAAAATGGCTGGGTTTAATGGCTTCAAGCTCTGAGTTCCGTACAAGTCTCAGACTCTAGTGAGTTCTGCCATGTCTACGTGACCACACTAAATTGTCAGACCAAATAGTTACTTCCAAAATTTCTGTTTTATGTTACTTTCATCCACGAAGCAGAAAGCACTTCAAACTAATGCTGATATCTCATTCTTCCATTTGTTATTTTAGTAACCAAGACACTTTTTTTTTTTTTCAGGTTTTTCCATTCCTCTCAAATTTTATAATTGTAAGCATGAACTTTAACAATTTACAAACCTATAAACCCGAGAACAATTTTATGACAAAATGAGTAACTGTTCTAATTTAAAATTTAGAATAACTCAAAAGTGTGTCTATAGCATAAGTTCATATATTAATGTTTAACAAAAGTGTGTTTCTCTCTATATTCCTAGTTGTTACAGACGACCATGTACAAATCGACTGAAGCATTGTGAGCAGGGACTGTCATTTAGTGAAGAAGTATGTCGCTGTGTCCCTTCATATTGGAAAAGACCACATATGAACTGAGATTGTTCTATTTTCCAGTTCGTCATTTTTCTGTCATGGAAAACTGTGTTGCCACTTTAGAACTGTCTATGAACAGAGAGACCTTGTGGGACCATGGTAACAAAGACAAAAGTCGGCGTTTCCTGAACCATGTGGATAACTTTACAGAAAGAGACTGGAGCTCATCTGCAAAAGACCTCTTGTAAAGACTGGGTTTCTGCCAATGACCAAACAGCCGAGGTTTTTTTGTTGTGATTTAAAAGAAAAAAATAATGACTATATAATTTATTTCCACTAAAAATATTGTTTCTGCATTCATTTTTATAGCAATAACAATTGGTAAAGCTCACTGTGATCAATATTTTTATATAATGCAAAATATGTTTAAAATAAAATGAAAATTGTATTATAACCTGCTAAGTTCAATCCATTACCATCTTACACTGTAAGCAAACTTGATATTATGAAACATTCATCTCCCCCTGCTCCTTTTCTCTAACCAAATGTCAGATTGCGATTGCTATGAAAATGTGTGATCCTGTGAAAGAAAGTTTCACAGGGATTACAGTCACTACTACATTTCATTTAAATTCATCTCTTAATGTATTTAATGATTATAAACACTTTATTATATGACACTTTTGAATCTAAAACCAAATGAATCAATATAGATTGTACCATCTTATAAGATGGTCTGCTTAGCACGTCCATATGACTGAAAGTTATTCAGTGCGCTGGGAGCATTCAGACTTTTAACTGGGTATAATATCCCTCAGTATGTATGAAAATGGCTTTAAAATATTTCAATCAAAAACAATCTTTTCCAAATATTTAGCTTTTTCTGACAAGCTAAAGTCTTTTTGTGAACACATGTAAAATAAACGAAATAACATTTAAGTGCCCACACATGTTAAAAAAGAAACATTTCAGTCACACGATTGCAGTGCTTGTCTCATTTTTAAAAAGGCATGCTTTATTCTGGGAACAAATATTTTGCCTGCATAAATACAATCCAGTAAGTGGTATGCTTGTTGACAAAGAATTGATTGTTTGCCAGTGTGACATAGCTACTAGCAAATACATAAAAATTATTAGTGCTGAAAAGAGAAAACAAAGTTTATAGTTATGTAAAGATAAATCTCTTAAAGCAGTGGTTCCCAACATTTTTGGCACAGGGACCAGTTTCCCAGAAGACAATTTTTCCATGGCCTGGGGGTGGGGGAAGGTTGGAGGTGATTCAAGTGCATTACATTTATTGTGCACTTTATTTCTATTATTATTACATTGTAATATATAATGAAATAATTATACAATTCACTATAACGCAGAATCAGATGCCACCAAATGCAGCTGTACAACTGAAGTACATCAACTCACTTGCCACTATAAAGCCTGCCACCAGATGCAGCTTAATTGTCACTTGCTACTCACTGATAGGGTTTTGATATGAGCCTGCAAGCAATTGATTTATTATGGTCTCTGTTTAGTCAAACCTCTTTGCTAATGTTAATCTGTATTTCAGCCACTCCCCCGCGCTAGCATCACCGCCTCAGCTCCACTTCAAATCATCAGGCATTAGATTCTCATAAGGAGCATGCAGCCTAGATCCCTTGCATGGGCACTTCACCACAGGGTTTGTTTGCATTCCTATGAGAATCTAATGCCTGATGATTTGAAGTGGAGCTGAGGCAGTGATGCTAGCGCTGGGGAGCGGCTGCAAATACAGATGGAGCTTCGCTAGCTAGCTCGCCTGCCATTCACCTCCTGCTGTGCAGCCCTGTTCCTAACAGGTCACGGACCAATACTGGGGATTGGAGACCCCTGTCTTAAAGCTGGCAAATTTAGTATAACAAAAACGTTTTTAAATGGTATAAGTGACTACTTGGTACACTATAAAATATTAGTGTCTATACGTTTTGCTATAAAATAGTTTGTTTTCTTTAAAAATATTTAATTAGAAGGTTGATGCCCAAAAAATATACTAAGTATTTTCAATACTGACTTGTAAAACAATGTAATGTTTTCTAAATTCCAGTTATGTGCTCTGCACAACTTTAACATCTAGTCCATAAAGTAAGATTTTTTTCCATATATTGGAGAAAAAAGTAATCTTCTGAAATTCTCTCATTTTACGTTTATGCACCATCTTCCTATTTTTTGGTAAAGATGACTCTTGAGCCTTTATGCAGAAAACATGCATTGTTCATTCTATGTGCCAGCTACGGTCTACGTAATTTTCAAACAGTGATAATAATAATAATAATAGTAATAATAATAATAATAAATAATAAACAGCAAAAGGAAAAGATAAATAAATATGAAAACAGCTACAGTTTTATCAAAATTTCTCCAGTAGAACAAATTCAGGGATGGTTTACAAAAGGAAAAATGGAGTCAAAATAAATAACATTGTTCCACCTCAAGGGGAGGCAAAATCCTGGTGCATAATGGTCACCGTCCATGAAATTGAGCTAGATTCAACTCAATCATTTTTCATCATATTTGAACCAAGAATGTTAGCAGAAATACATTGTGTAATCTATTTTCTGGTCAATCATTTTTAGTTTTGATACATTTAAATATATTAATTTTTTAGCTAATTTAAAATATATATTTTTTGTTTTGAATGAGCCCCATGAGGTCATGTAAGGAATATTAGAACCTGATGCAACAACTGTTATGTTATCAGCTTTAAAATAATCTGAACTATGTGTTGACAATTAGTTTCTCAGAATATACGGGTAAGCCAAAAAAAAATCACTAGGCCAAAAATTAAAGCATGAAGCATGCCAGAAAAATAACATTTAATTTGTCCCTGGAGATGTAATAATTTTGATCAAAAGTAAAAGTAACATGAACAAAGACAATACATTGCCAGAGATACTTGCAGACAATTTTATATGGACCATAAAAATCTTACTTCACTCCATTATAATAATTTAGATTTTTGTGGTGCCAGTTAAGAAGATGGACTAGAGATAAAACTAAACAATTACTTAGAGTATTAGCAAAATTGATTCAGCTAAAAGCTAAAAAGCACAGTGAAAATGTTCATAAACTCTCCAAGAGTCTCAAAATGCTAATCCAGTCAATCTGAAGGATAAAGATGAGAAAACACTGGAAGTTTGTAGCACCAGTTAATATAGTGGAAGCTTGGAAATTTTGTGAATATAATTTTATGTCTAGAAACCTAGTATTGTATACTCAGTTAAAAAGATTCAAGGAAAAAAATATTTTGGTAAGTAAGCAGTTGTATAAGATGTAGCTTCCCAGATTTTTTTTTTTAAGAAGAGCGTTTTGACATTGGCTAACTGATTGAGTGACACAGATGCCAGTATCAGAATTTGTAAAAATAACTTTTGTTCTCCACATTCATATAAACTCAAAACAGAAGTTTGAGTGGTGATTGTATACGGCATTCACTGGCATACCCAGAATGCACTTCTCTAAGGAAAGGAGAAAGGATCATGCACTTCTCCATGCACTCCGGTCTTTCTCCGGGGACATCCTCTTCTGAAGGAATTTTACTCAATGGGTGAGAGAAAAGAAGCAGATACAACAGGGTGAGAGAGGTCACATGGCCACAATTGTTTTAGCATATTGCCAAAGTTCATGAAACTCCTTACATGGTTAAGGTCCCATGTTCACCTACCTAGGAAGTGCTGGGGCGACAAGCTGGACAAGGTCTCTTGGCCCATACTTTAACAACATTACTGTGCTGTCCCATACTGCCCCTTCCGCCTCCCCAGCTCCTCCACACACACACTCACCCCGCCCCAAGAACTGAGCTTTCATTAGCAGGTTTGTCAAAGGATGCTTTTTAGAGACTTTACCTTTTGAACTGAAAATGAGAATGATATAAAAATAACATTTCACTCTGCTACAGAAGAAGAGAGCATTGACATCTAATTTTTATATAGATGAATTCTAGAAAGTTCTGAATACATCCAATTATTGTATTCAAAAAATGCATATAATACACCCAGAGAACTGTTGAAGGAAGTCAGTGATACATACTTTGTAAAGTAATTACTGGTATGTTGGTTCACGTTTGAATTTTTAGTATATTGGGTAATTTTTAAGTGGGAAATAACTCTGTGTTATCTTGTATAAGTAGAGCTTGACAGTTTGAAAAAAATTTAAACCAAAGTTTCAAAGTTTCTCTTCATTCCAGGGCTAACAACTCAGAACTATAAAAAGCATACTATAACAGAAGGAGCACTATGTTCGGAATTATAAACCAGGCTCTTAATCCTGATTTTTCTGCTGTATCTGAGCAAATTACCAAAAACCTCTGAGGCTCAACTTCTTTATCTGTGAAAGGAAGGAGTTGAATTAAAATTATGTTGAAGACCCACCTGTGACATTACAAAGTGTGTACTAAACTACATACGAAGGGAAAAGAAAAAAAAGGAACATTTTAAAGAACTTCAGAAAAGCCCCATTCTTGAGATTAGTGACCCCATTAAGAGGAAATAGTGATCTTTTAAAAACATTTCATGTAACAAATTATGAGTAAAAAAAATCTGTCTCTCATATACTATAATTCTAATTCTACTTCTTAAGTTCTAAAAAATTTAGATAGCTCGAAGCATCAAAATCATATTAAAGGGGATCATACAAGCTTTGGAAAATTTCTTTCAACTTTTGTTGAATATTTTGAAAAAACAAAACTAAAAACTTTCATAAAAAAGCAAAAATTAAGACTTCCAGGAACTGCTTTCAAACCTCAGTCAGATGCATATATACTGTATTTCATCCAGAAAAGGCCATTGAAGCATAAATTGACTCCTAATGCTATTGTCATCTGGAGTTCTGATGATCAGACTTGACTGGGTATTGGGCTTAGCGTCTGCATTATTTGTGAACACAGGTCAAAATGCCGGATGCTGCCCACGAACTCACCCAGCAGGGTAGGTGATGTATCAGATCTGATGAGATATGACTGTACACACAGACAGCAATAACTGTTTTGATTTGATAGAAATGATTGTGAGACATCATTGAAAACTTCTTTTAAATCTACAAAATAATGACTGGCTGGATAAGAAAGAATTTGAAATCGTCCTAATCAGAAATATTTAATTTTACAAATGTATAAATAGTTTTAAAAGGAGAAAAAAATTATGTATATTTAACACACACTACTTTATGTGACTTTATAACAATATTGGCAGTGTGTTGTTAAAGTCATTCAATTTTTTTCATCACTTTAAGGCAGCTGCGAATTTTCTTAATCTTTTTAGAAATTAATTTTTCTCATTCAAATGTACATATTTATATTAAGTAGAAATCCTTTTTTGAGATTATTATTATATCTCCACAAATGTAACTGTGTAGCTGACATGGTCATTCAGTTTAAAAAAGAAAAAGAAAAACTCTTCCTCAGTATGAACGTCATATATTTAAATACTTGCTGTGGAGATTTCACAGATCCCTTGCTAATGTGTAACAAATGAATCCTCTAGTATGCCTCATTCTTTATACCTCATATCTCCTTTCTCTGACAGTTTTTTTTTTTCCAAGACACTGCTTTTTTCTCTTTATCTCTTACTCATTTTAATGACCTTTAACCCCCGATTGTTTCTTTCCTTATTCCCATCCTCTGATGATTCTGCTCCATAATATTTTTGGCAATCGCTGCTCAATAATATGCTCTCACAGGAAGGAGACGCACACAGGAAGCAGATAGGATTGGGAAAGTTAGATCAAACACTCGCAACTTCCTCGGATTCTGTCCCAGGCTTTGGACTGATAAACTGATTTCCATTTTAAGATAGGATCTCTTAATTTTGGTGATATTTTTGAAGCTCACATTCCTGATACGGCACACAGTAAATAAGGATTTAGACTAGCATTTGGGATTGCTAATAAGAGAGAAGAAAAAGGAAGAGAGGAAGAAAATGAAAAAACAGTAAAGAACAGAAAAAACATGAAAATGACAGAAAGAGAAATAAGAGAGAAAAAGCAGACGCGCTAGAATTTTAAGGAAAAAAATGAAGATGTCACATGATCTATGGGGACAGGAATGAGTAAGGTGTGGTAAATTCTGGAAATGTACAGGAAAAAATTCTGTAATTTGTGAACAAAGATGGCAAAGGCAAAAATTATATTATCTGTTGAGCAGCACTTGAATGGGATTACGATATTTACCAAGTAAATGAGATAAATGAGATAAATGACAGTTATTTGAAGTTTTCTATGGTGAAAGTCTAGAGTAAGACACTAAAAGATATTTGACATGAAATGACTTCACCCTACTTGTGCACACTCTGAATGCCACATCATTCACCATTATTCACATAATGGTGAATTGCTTTTGAGAAGGTACTGGGGAAACAAAGAATTTCCCCATCTGTTGATTTAAAGCAGATGTTTTCACATGGAATTTCAGATCACGTGAGAATTTCATTGATCTTTTTTCTAACAAGTTATATGACTGTTTGGGCCTGTGTGTGTGAGATGGCAAGCTCTGTTCCCCCTGTCATATTTGGGTGAGCAGTCGTGCTTCACCCCACAGGACACATGAGAATGAGAAGTCTCACTTCATCCAGATGGTGTGGGTTTGCCCATTCCCACTGCTCTGGGGAACCTAGAGCTTCAAGCTAAAGGAAGAGATATTGGAGGTCACAGAATTCTCTTGAACAATCCAGTCTCTTCTCTATATCTAAGATAATTCCATGAATTTCAGTTAGACCTAAAAGAGATTTCTAGCAATTATAGAACTAGACCTCTCATTTTTACAAATAAAGTATATGCAGCCCTGAGCTATTAAAGATTTATTCTGAGATAGGAAGTGGAGTGGTGGAGTCCATATGAAAACCCAGGGCAAGTGGTCGTTAGTGGAATATTCTTTCCACTTCTACAATAACGACCAGTGTGAATTCTGCAGAGTCCTAAGCTGGGCACTAGACCTTCATGCCTCATTCCACCCAAGCAGCCCTAATTTTATCTGTTTTGTGTCAAGATATTGGGGGCAAATATTTTATTTTTAAAAAGGTCCTTTGCTTTTTTCGAATGCTCTAAAATGTGACATCTACCTTACTGAATTTCTTTAACAACCCGTTGCTCTCTGCTAAAGCCATCATCTCCAATAGGTGCAACTATGGCTGCAGTTGTGCCAAAATCCTGTAGCACTGATCACCTCTTCTTGACCAGGGAACCATCATGTTGCTGACAGCAAGCCAAGGTCACTGTGCTCTCATCGGGAGAGGAAGAGTCCTTGACCTCCATGCCTGGTGCCCCAGCCTAAACAATGCTTAATGGAGAATGTATAGGAAAACCCAGATAGGTTTTAATTCATGTTTTTAAAAAATTACACTTATTTCACAGGCGTTGGCATGAACTGGGCTGAAGCATCCACTGGGCTGGATTTATAACCAACCCTTCCCCCATAAACCACGAGACATTATTCTTAAACCAAATTTTCTCTTCCCTTATGGGAAGTCGTTTTTAACTAAGGACTTAGAATCTGCAAACAAACAGAAGCTGCCCTCATCTAGACACCCCTGATATTTGTCAGAAGGCTGGTATGAACTCAGCTTATTTTTAAACACACTTGTGCCCTGTCTTCATCTGGTCAGATGCCATAACAGAATACCACAAACTGAGGGGCTTAAACTACAGAAGTTTATTTCCTCACAGTTCTGGAGGCTAGAAACCCCTGATCAAGTTGCCATCTGAGTTGGTTTCTAGTGAAACCTCTCTTCCTGGCTTGTAGATGACTGCCTTGTCTCCTTTCTGAGTCCTTGCATGGTCTTTCCTCTGGTGACCCTTCCTCTTCATATAAGGACACCAGCCCGTAGGATCAGAGTCCTACACTTATGGCCTCATTTAACTTTAGTTACCCAAATCTATCTCTAAATTCAGTAAAATTGGGGGTTAGAGATTGCTTCGACATATTGATTCAAGAGGACACAATTCAGTCCATAGCAGTTTCCTCTTTTATATTCAAATATTATCAAGAAAGAGTTGAATGTGAATCAAACATTTTGAGGCCAAAGAAAGTCTTCATTTCAAGGCAGATAGTGTACCTGAAGAGTGTTGAGTGCTGGATTAAAGAAAAAGTGAGAGAGATTTTCAGAAAGAATAACTGATTCAAGAACATTCAAGTCATACCTGAAACTCCACCTGAGAGAGCTGGTTGAAAAATAGCTTAACTGTACTGTAAGTAAAAACGATGAGATACTACATATACAAGCTGGGTTTTGCTCTCAATTGAGTCTTAAATTTATCTGCCTCTGTGGTTGGTACATCAAGATACCTCATATTGTAATGAGCTTATATTGAACAACTGCCTGATGCTTTCAGACTTTACAAATAGTCATTAAATTGGCAGAAGGAATTCCAGAGATAACCATAACAATCTAGGATTTTCCAAGCAAAAGATGCAAACTGATGAACCCACTCAGCATTGGCATTCTATAGGTGACCAAGAATCAAAGCCACCACGTTGACTTCAAAGAGAGTCTTTAATTCCTTGGTTACTAATTGCAAAATTGGCAAATATGTCCATGTTTAGAATAGTCTTTGATCCACAATAAGCCCTCAAGAAGTAATTTCTATAATCTTTGATACTTTCAAATGCCAAATTCTCTTTTTAACCAGAATTAAAGTGTCTAGAAATTCAAACTTATTTACAAATTGCAACAAAGTTCTGAGAGAACACACACTTGAGTAAATTTCAGTTATTCAGCCAAGTATCAAATTTTAGAATCTGAATTTACTACCACTGTGATTATATAAAACAATGCTGTAATACATTTTAGAATTCAGTCACACTTTCTGTCAAATTAGGTCATGCAGCTTTGTCCTTAAAGATATTAATGCCAACTCTTTGTCCTTTAATATGTAAAAAAGAGGCACACAAAGAGGCTAGGTATAAAAGATTAAGGTAGATATTCAGATAATAAGGGGCAGTTTTAACGTAATAATTTTTTTTTTGTAAAGAATACAGACAGAAAAAGAAAGCCAGTGTGAAAAAATTAAAAGCATTGAATATTAATGACATTAAGTTAGAAATAAATTTTGTATTCAAATTTCTACTTGATTAAGCAATTATATCATTTAGGAAGGATTTCCTTCATTTCTAATAAAATGCACTTTACTCATAAGCCTTAGTAATTCAGTTTAAGGCAGCACTTTTCAAACATTAACTATGAGAGAATTCTTACTGCATTTTTTAAAAGCAACATGATCTGGAAAATGTCACCACCGATGCACATTGTTCCTGTGTTTCCAACTGAACACAGGAGGCAACACTATGTCCTTAATATATAACTTGCTTATAAGATCAGATACTACTATTTAAATAGCTGGTGGAGAAAATATACCATAACTGAGAAATAGCTATGTTAGGAATTCTCATCCATTCCTAGCAGATTTAAATTTGATTTTTTTTACTCTTTTCTTCCTCAAAAGAAAAAATATTATTATAGAGATCTTCTGAAACATGGAGTACATTTTCTAAAAGATGGACAACAGAAGGCTCAGTCAATGTGGTTCAAAGCATAGTTTGTTGGAAAGGGTTAAAGGTTAAAGTTTAGAATTATGAGAGCTTGAAGGAGGGAAGGTAATAATTTAAAAATAAAACTATAAAAATCTCCAGGCCAAAAAGTATGTATATATATAATTTTAAAATTCTAATAGGCAAATGAAAGGTAAAACAAGACTCTACTATAATGTTAATAAAAAATATAGACCATCCTCCATATTGCAAATCCCAAGTCAGCCTAAATGTTATTAATAAATTCAACTTTCAGATGATACTTTTATTTTATCCTAACTATATAATACTCTTCTATAATGACTCACTCTGCACACATGAGTGAAATAAGTTGGTCTTGAAATAAAATATTCATCCACACAAATTTGATTAGACTATCACAAAAATCTTGCAGACTGTATTTCAAAGTTTGAATGTGGCTGTATATTCAAAAATTCTAAGTGATCTTATCACTTGGGAAAATGCCTACATGTAGGGACAGCAATATTTTTAAACTAGAGTTCAGTAATCCCCAATCAATTTCACATATCTCATTTTGTCAGCATAAAGTGCATAAAAGAATAGATGGACCAAAATCAACTGTTGTAAAGAAATTCATCTGGTGTAGTAGGAAGAGCACAGTTTGGTTCCTGATTCTCCTCAAAGCTGTACGGTAGGATCACTGGACGTCTCTAAATCTCAATTCCTTAATCCACATTGATTTCATTGTTGTTCAGATTCAGTGCAACAGTGTACATAAAGGCCACAACAGAAGATTTTACAGTAAAAGACACTCAGTAAACATTTCTTCAATACCTCATTCATTGTATATATGTGTTTTAGAATTAGGCATGTCATAATGTGATAATCTATTTCACCCCCCCATATTTGTTTACTCCTTTGCAGAAAGATTAATTAAATTAGTCAGATTCATGAGCTATTCCTTTTCAGAATTAACCTGTACTTGCTTTAGGTAGGTACAATTGGGAGCAAAAGTAGCAGGATGGGAAGAAGAGATAAAATCACAAACTCTAAATTTTAAGGAGCCAATCTTATTTCACAAGATAGAAGATACAAGACTATAGATAACATGAAAAAAATTTTATTAAAAATATATTATAACTTATCATTTATTTTATATACTGTATTTTTTAAAGTATTATTTCTGAAAAAATACATTTATAGTAGAAATTCAAACATCTGTATACATAGATGATAGATGACAGATAGATAGATAGATAGATAGATAGATAGATAGATAGATAGATGATAAAAATTAAAGTGTCTTTCAAAAAAAGTTTCTATTTGTAAGCTCTGTGGGTAAAAGTTGTTAATCTTTTAGGGAACTTGATACATAATCCCAATATTACCTTCTAGAAAGATTGTGGCCTTTGGTACTCTCACTATCATTTGGAGAGAGCTTCAAGTTTCATTGCAGCTTGACTACTATCTTTAAATTTTTTTCAGTTAATTTATGACTGAAAAATAAATCTTAAATTGTTTTCATTTTTAATTCTTTTGATCCATAGTGAGAGAGAATATGCTTTCAAATATTAACAATTTTTTCTGTGACAATCCTATTCAGTCTTTATCAATTCTTATTCAGTTGCTCTACTTATCAATATTTTTAAAAAACTCTTAAAACAATAATACTTTTTAAATTTTGATTTTCTACTGTTCACATATGTTTTTTCTTTATTTGCTCTTGACCTGGTAATGTAGTTCATGTTGTCTCTAACTAGGTACAAACATTTTATGAAGTCAAATTGTGTTTTTTTCTTCTATTTGCTATTTTTCATTCTATTTATGTTTAGCCTCTTTCTCTTTGCAGTAGTTAGAAGATATTTCACAATTATGAAAATGTTGCAGAAAATGGTGTCATTAATCACAAAGGAACATCTTCAAGGCACCAGGAGACCGAGGTTATGATGTGAATCAAACCTGTGCTCTCTTCTCAATGAGCAGGATGCTCCTGAGGCAAATCTTTCTTGACTCTTTTTCTTCCATGGTCCTACGAGAATGGCATTTGATGTTCCTGGTGGGCATATTTGGATGCTTCTTTAAATTGTAACACCAATGATAATTTCACTGGACATTCATTGTTTCTAGAATATGAAATTCCTAAAATAGTAGAATATTTAGTATAGACAGTAAAACTATCCAGAGGAGTACACAAACTTAAAAATAAATTTGCCAGAGAATCTGTGACTTAAAATGTCAATAATTTTGTCTTAAAAAAAATCTTTTTATAAAACAACTACGTGATTCTTTAATGGTCACATTAATTAAATTTAACTCTTTAAACCAATAAAAATTTATTTTAGTGTATAGTTTAATTTGACTTTTGCCCAAATCATTTAGTCAATTTCCCTACCAATACTTTTAAGTAATTATTTCTTTCTGTGTGTGTGTCTTATTCTATATATCTGTTATTATGTATTATTTCGTATGTATTCTTGGTTGCTTCCAAGACCATCTACTCTTTTTTATCAATCTATTTTTGATTCTTCATCACTTCTGTGATATTTTAGTCTGAATCATTTTTAATTTTTAATTTTCTTGGCTCCTGAAAGTCACAGGGATTCTCTCTTAAGACTTACTATTAATCATTCCACCAACTGCCTGACAGGCATTTTCTGGAAATTATAATCTCCAAATGATGTAGAAAGATGAAGAAAGGGAAGAACATCAGCCTAGTCACCTCAAAATTACACTAAGACAAAAGAAGAGAGATGCCTTGTCCCTTGGTGATCTGTCCAGTCAACTGTCACACTGTGACTTTCAATTTTGTTCAGGTTCACCTGATTATTGTTTTATTTCAGAAGGCAAAAGACTGGGTCCAACAGCAGCCTTTAAAAAAAAATCTAACCATTTCGACCCTCTCCCTTTGGTAAACTCCTCCTAGACATTACTTATCATGTGTCAGTTTTGGGTGATGTTCATAAGTTGAGAGGAGTGAGTGATGAAATGCCAGCCAGGGAAGGTGGTGTTTTATCCCCAAGTCCCACTGCCTCTTAAGACTGTGTAATGTTCATGAAACACAGTTATTGAAAGAAGTCACATCTTACAATTTGCCTTTCAATATGTGGAGGATAAGCATGATTTAACTTGGCAGTGGTCTTTACAACTTATGCATGGTAGGGATGCTCAAATATGGTTGCAGAACTGAGACCAGCACTTGTCAGTCACGACTCAAGTAACTTTGAGAAATCCTTATGATGTTTCTACTAAAAAAAATATAAGATTACTTCTTTCTCTTTAATGGAATTTTGGGTTATTGATCTTCAGATAAAAATATAAAATCTGTTAAAGTCAAAAATAATTTTGGTGAAAGCAGAGTTAAAAGGAGTAAATGGTACTCTCTGAATGATGGTGTTAACGTGGTCTCAGTTGAGATTCTTTGTCAAATGAAACATGCCCTTGGCATTAATTTTCATAGGTATGGAATGTATGAGGTACTTGACTTTCATTGTCCAAAATTAAAGACATTAAAATAATGAGCGTCTTTAGAGTCTATTTGTGATGCAATTTGTGTCGAAAGATTAAAATCAATCAGAATGGAAGGGATTTATCACAGATAATCTGAACTCATAGTTGGTGCTTGATTAATTTAAGAAGTCAAAGTGAGGATCACTAAGCATAATATAATCATGCTTTAAATATAATTTTATTCTTTATATGCATGTTTACTGATTCACTAGACTTTTGTTGTAGGAACAAGACCTTTTCTTTGGAGATGAATATTGATTTTCTTGCATATACAATACCTTCAATGCTTTGTCTGTTTTGGAGTTTTTATTTTATTAAAAGGGATTGAAAAATTAAAGTCACTTACAAAGCAATATGAAAAAAAAATTCTGTGGTCAATTATATTTACCCCAAACATTAATAGTTGGCTGCCCAGATCTAACAACATTTTTTAAAATGATTCGTTTTGACTGAGATTTTCCAAAGCATTTAATCAGTTTTCTTAGAGTTCATGTTATTTTTTTTTCCATA
This sequence comes from Pteropus medius, assembly GCF_902729225.1. Lineage (NCBI taxonomy): Eukaryota > Metazoa > Chordata > Mammalia > Chiroptera > Pteropodidae > Pteropus > Pteropus medius. The sequence continues at coordinate 20,680,726 of NW_024349519.1, read as the reverse complement.
TGGTATTGTTATTTCTAATAGAAGTCATTAAATACATATACATTTATTCATCTCACATAGTAACTTACAATGTGAAAATGACCAAGTTTGTGTCATATAATTCCATAAGCTTGAAAAAAAAACCAATTATTTTTGTAACTTAAATAGATGCATGCATTATTAAAAGTTTCAAACTATGATCTATGATGTTTCGAAAACTTACTCTCACTTTTCAAGACTTTCATCAGATATTTAAAAACAAAAACACCAAGTCAAATGTTTGCAAATATAGAACAGGAAACTAATAGTGTAAGTATGAGTAAAAGTGTAAGTGCTAGTGATCTTTTCTGTATTTTCTCACTTTATATCTTTTCAGTAACTTTGCTGTTCATGCTCAAGATTAACAGGCTTAAAAGTTTCTCTGAAACTTTAAATTACCTAGTCTTTTTTTCTACTTCCTGAAAACACACTCTCCCCGCTCAACCTTTAAGTAGCAGCTCTAAGCTTACCCCTAGGAGACTTCAAAATAATGTGTCTGGTTGGAAGCTGAATGATGTCTGTTAAAAGCTTATGCTACTAGGGATAAAAAATAATAAATAAACAGGAATGTAACCTCTCACCTCTTTGAACCATGAAATTGCCTTTCCAGTTATAAAGCCATTTACATTTTCCAAACACAAGTTGAATAAGCTGTAGGCAACAGTGTAATTTTTCTCCCATAATGTCGTTATGAACAATAGTTATATTTGAAAGCAAGGACCATAGCAGAAATAATCTCCAAGTTTATTTTTCTATCTTGCCTTGTTATCTTCCTTTTAGTATTTTGATCTTCTGAGAAAACTTTTGAGACATCTAACCTCAGAATGTGTCCATTTGCTACGAAGCTATTTTCTTTAAGTAGTCTTAAGCTGTCAAGCTTGTTTCTATACAATTTTTAATAAATCTCTAACCATTTTTTTGTTTGTCATCTCTAAGAAAAACTAAAATATTCAGTTAGTTTATTTATTTATTGAAAAATATTTAATATAGTACACTAGTTTTTTCTTTATCACCAAAGAAATCTGATTATTTTTCTGCCCATACGTTTATTGCAAATGAAATGCCGTGCTTTCAGTACTTGAGACAGCACCTTCTTTGTCTAGTGCCCTGTCAAGTACTGCAAGGATATCTACAGGTTGTCAATCTTCATATTTTCTGACTGACTGTTTTTTCGTATGTGCAGACTGTTGACGTAGTCTGCTTTTCAATAACAAAATACCTTTAAATTCCCCATAGGCTCATGAGCTTCTGTGCCACATAGTTCTGTTTATATTAAGCCAAACATTTCCATGTAATTTCATAGTGTCTGCAATGTTTTCTCCATAGCCAAGTAAACTCAACAAGTTACTTTTTGAGATCATATCGAAAAAGAAAATCCCAGCTGCCTCAGACTAAAAACATGGGTTTTATTTAAATATTTCCTTTTTTCAATATATTGCCTGAGAGAACTATAACACAAAGTCTGATTCAATTAGAAATTAAATTGTCACAATTGAATTTCGGCTCAGGCCATAGAAAAAAGTACAAAACAGTTGAACTACTGAAAAAAGAAGTCAAGTTGTCACTTTTGCAAACAACATCATTCTTTATATAGGAAACCCTAAAGACTCCACCAAAAAGCTATTGAACAAAAACCTATTGCATTTCTATACATTAACAATGAACTTTCAGAAAAAGAACTTTAAAAAATTTTGTAATTAAAACAAAAAGAATAAAATTCCTAGGAATAAATTTAACAAAGGATGTGAAGGACTTATACACTGAAAACTACAAGACATTATTAAAAGAAATTGAAGAAGACACAAAGAAATGGAAAGGTATTCCGTGATTGTGAATTGGAAGAATTAACATAGTTAAAATGGCCATAGCACCTAATGCAACATACAGATTTAATGTAATCCCTATCAAAATGCCAATGGTTTTTATTAAAGAAATAGAACAAAAAATTATCAGATTTGTATGGAATAACAAAAGACCCTGAATAGCCAAAGCAATCCTGAGAAAAAAGAACAAGGGTGGAGGTATCACTCTGCCTGACTTCAAATTGTACTACAAAGCGAAACTAATCAAAACAGCATGGTATTGGTAGAAAAACAGACACACAGACCAATGGAGCAGAATTGAGACCCCATAAATAAACCTACATATATGGGCAAATAGTTTTCAACAAAGGAACCAAAAACATACAATGAAGGGAAAAATGCCTCTAATAAATGGTGCTGGGAAAATTGGAAAGCCATAAGCAAAAGAATAAAACTAGTCTGCACCTGATATCATATACCAAAATTAACTCAAAATTGATCAAAGATCTAAATATAAGACCTGAAACAATAAATTGCATAGAAGAAAATATAGGTACTCACCTCATGGACTTTGGATTTAGAGAGGATTTTATTAATTTGATCTCAAAAGTAAGGGAAGTAAAGGCAAAAATAAATGAATGGGACTATATCAAACTAAAAAGCTTTGATAGATGATTGGTGGTACATATTTACAATGGAATATTACTTAGCCATAAAAGAGGTGGTACATATTTACAATGGAATATTACTTAGCCATAAAAAGGTGAAATGCTGCCATTTGCGACAACGTGGATGGATCTTAAGATTATCATGCTAAGCAAAATAAGTCAAACAGAAAAAGTTGAAAACCATATGATTTCACTCATAAATGGGATATAAAACTAAAAGCAACAAATGGACAAGACAAACAAAGAAAAACTCATAGACACAAACAACAGGTTAGTGGTTACCAGAGGTAGATAAGGGTAAAGGGAGTCAAATATATGGTGACGGGAAGAAAATTTAAATTTGGGTGGTGAACACACAATGAAACACATATGTAATGTATTATTGAATTATACACTTGAAACCTATATAATTTTATTAACTAATGTCACCCCAATAAATTTAATTTAAAAAAATAAAAGAAAAAACAAATAAAAAGAGTGGACAGCATTCTTATTTGGGATGTTGGAAATGTCTTGCATCAATGTACAAGACCTTTGTTGGACTGACAGTTAATTTAAGGCACTATTCAAAAACCAAGCAATTGACAAATAAGGAAATTCAGTATAGTTTTTATCACTTATAGCATTAAATAAATAGAAATATTGCTTCTAAGTATTCATCTATTTCTATATAGAAAATATTATACTGAAAGCCATCTACCAAGTTGAAGAACGTGACACCAGAATATCAGCCTGCTTAGGATCAGAACTTTTCCAAAATGATTACAATTTGAACAGAAGTATCTAGCACCCATTTGTGTACATGATCAGCATACAAGTTAATGACTCTGATTCAACTACTTGTTTAATTATGAAGAATATACTTATTTCTTTCCATTAGAGTGATGTGCTTGTATGTCAAACTGAAATAGACATGTTTTATACCATATCCTCTTTCTTCTATTAGGCACTTTTAATCTTAAAGAATCACATTGTCTGATATTAATATCTCCACTCTTTTCATTTAGTTTGCAATTGTCTCTTTGTTTTCAATATTTCTTGATCCACCTTTTTAAGCTTGTTTCTTTAAAACAACATATAGGTTTTGTCTTCTAATATGAGTTTGATTTATTCACATTTTCTTTAATATCTGATATAATTTGTTTTATTTTTCTACCTTACTTAATTATTTAATTTATATTGTTATTTTTTCTCTTATTTTTGTTGGTATTATCAACAAAATACATTTCAAATATCCACTCCATTTATTATTAGCTTCATTTTCTGCCCTGTCATTTCCACCCTGTCACATATATTCTACTATTAGATGAAGGCAAGATAAAAACCACCTTCTTTAATAAGACCCACAATCCCACATCAATTAGGCAACAACTTTAAAATAAATGCATTTCCATCCTCTCTTACCCACCTCTTTGCCTCTACATGATAGCAGTTCACCTCCCTTTTCTTGCCCCTACGTTGGCTAAAATCATTTAAGAGTATAGGAAATAATCATAGTGCTCATCAATATTAAGTTCCCCTTTGTTTTATGTATTTCACATCCTAGCTCCCTCCCTGGAGTCTGTGTAACAAGTTTTGGCCAATAAAATGTAAGTAGAAATCACGTGGGTGGTTTCTGGGCAGAGTCAGTGAAAAGTTTTGTGTGCTTTTATAACCACTCTCTTTCTCTCCCAGAAAAATTCTGGAGAAGCACTTGTCTTAAGATGGTAGAACCACAAAATTTAAGTGCCTCGATATTTGAGAGTCCTGCAGGAGTCAGCTGTCTGGGAGAGTGGCCGAAATGAAAGAGCAGTAGTATAAGCAAGTGAGAAGTATGCTTCGGTTGTAGAAAACCGCACAAATTTGGGGCCTGCTTGTTACCAAAATGCAGTGTGTTCTATGCTTCCCTTTCACAAGTCCTTATTGGCTATTTGTATTATCTGCCCTCAGGAAAAGATTTTTGTTGACTTTTCAAGGCCTAATATAAAAAGGGCATATCATTTCTTTCATTTTAAACGATATGGAAACATTCTCAATCCAGGGAACTTTTCATCTCAATGAAGTTCTTTTTAGTTATTTTGTTAATGAACTGTCTACTATATATTAAGCATTATACTATGTGTTTTACACAATTTTAAACAATTCTTTAAAATTCTAAAATTTTAGTTATAATTGTTCCCATTTAGAGATTTGGCGATTTAGCTAATGGTTAAAAGAATATGTTCTGAAGACAAAGTGATAATTTTACCTTTCTACATCTGTCTTTTCATCAGTTAGATGGAGATGCCAATTGTGCCTACCTCTAGGACTGTTGTGAAAACTAAAAGTGGAGGCCAAAGAAATCGAAGGTGCCCCCTGGTGATAAAAAGAATACTGGAATGCATAAAATATTTTAATGGTTAGGGTTTTGTGTCAAGACAGCAAGTCAAATGTACTTTAGAACAAGGGTCCCCAACCCCTGGGCTGTGGACTGGTACTGGTCCATGGCCTGTTAGGAACCAGACCACATAGCAGGAGGTGAGTGGTGGGTGGACAAGCAAGCAAAGCTTCATCTGTATTTGCAGCCACTCCCCAAAACTAGCATCACTGCGTCAGCTCCACCTCAGATCATCAGGCATTAGAGTCTCATAGGAGCACTGGTCCCTGGTGCCAAAAAGGTTGGGGACCACTGCTTTAGAACACTCTCCTTCAAAAGTTTAAGAGAAATAAGAGGCAGTTTCTAAAAACTCAGATATAGTGACTACAGTGATATATTCACATACATATTTTAGCTGATCTGAGTGCAAAAGCACTCTAGGACGAGGAAGTAGTATTTTGTTCAAAAAGGACTTTTTCTTCTAATCACTTAATATCCAGTTCAAGAATCTGCCAAATCCTGAATAATTATGTGAGATATCTAATCTTCCTCTCATTTCATTATAAATCAAAGAAAACAATGTTCAGTTTCGACCTCACAGAGTTTTGAATGCAAAGTCACAAGATCATTTTAAGGGTCACATACCACCAAACATAATCATGGCTATAACAATACTCTTACTTGTCAACAATAACAACAAAATAAATGAAATTGTTGGTAGAAAGATATTCTACAAATCCAAAACACACTCAGACGACTGCTTGAGAACTGGCCCATTGCAAAAGCAACCCCAGCTGATATAAAGGTGCCAAGATCACTTGCTACTACAGAGCGCCTACCATCTTTGATTGGATGAAAATAACAACTGGAAAAAAATACAATGACTATGATGATAAAAAGTTTCAAAATTACCTCTGGTTACAAACCTCTTTCTTAACTATCTCACTTTCAGAGTGGCAGCCACATTTTTACAACAGTGACAAGGTGACCTGTTGATTCTGTGAGATAATTGGAAAACTTCCTAACTAAAAAACACACATATATTAAAGTCAGTGGTGGGAGGAGATGAGAAAGGGAGAATCATTCCTCCACAAAAGAACGTGATGCCATTAACATGTCATTTTGGAGGTGGTGGAATCTAAGCAAACCTATGCTGCCACAGGTCAAAAGTCATGAGAAAAACCAAAAATTATTCATCTAGTGTTGACAGTGCAAAACTAAATGCACCCAGGAAAGTTTGAGGCCACTTCCTATGAAAAGAATAATTTAAGTGTTTAGAGAGCACGTCCTTGTACTTGAATGTTCTGGGCCTCGCCGTGTCCAGTATTCCCCACCCTGTACTTTTTTCTTCAATTTCATTCATATGATAATATTCTGGTACTATAATATTTACTTTTCATTTCCAAAATGGTGGTAAGTTTTGTTAAAATAGTTGTAGTTTAAGTAAAAAGAGAGTTCCTTCAAATTTGCAGTAAAAAATAATATGCCAAGTACATGATTATCATCTATTCATATTTGTGTCACTTCTGCTCTCCACTGTAAACACAATATATTTCTCACAGGCACAAACTAAAAAATAACTATATAGTTCACTCTTAAATATTTATTTTTCCTCAGTGGCTTTTCAAATTTTATGTCAAGTAATCCTTTTATGAATGCTCAGCCCTCACACGTTTATGGCAGTACCAAGCTTTTCTTTATTTCACAAGCAACTGTTGGATAGTGATTTAAGGGTTTTATGTGTTTTGTGTGTATGTTGTGGGGGAGGATGTTTGTGTGTGTGTGTGTGTGCGCGCGTGTGTGTTTATTCTTAGCCATTTAATAGAAATGTTGAGTGAAAAAATGAGTTTTTAATATAAACTATTTATTGAGTACTTGCTATTATATTGTTCTATGCACTTTGCATATAGATATTAATCTAATTCATGCAATATCATATGAGGTAAGTAATATTATCTCCATTTTAGAAACGAGGACACTGAGGCCCAGAAGGTTAAACGAATTTCCCTAAACTATAGAGCTAATAAATGATATCTTTGGGAATTAAAACTGGGGCTCCTGGCTTCTGAGTTTACTCTTTTAGCTCTCAGTTATTAAGTGTAAAAGTATTTCTACTGTATTTGGGGCGGGGGGACTCCTTAAGTACAGATTTAAGTCATAGCTCAGGAGCTGTTTGCATGTTTGATTGGTTTGTAGATTTACTACATAAAAGGGGGTGAGCACTTGTTCATTGCGAGTGCTGAATCTGCTGCATTCCCCTCTCATGTCACATGGGCTACAGTGCACTTTGCAATTGCCTCATCAGGAGTCTCCTCCCCTTGAGTCTGGGTGGATTGTGGCTGATTCAACCAGTAAAGCACAATGAAGTCATTCCGCTCTCCAAATGCTCTCTGAGGACTCTCTCTTTCAGAATTCCACTTCCATGCTATGAGAAGCCTAAACAATTTGGAGAAGCCACAGGTGGGCTCTCTGGTAAGTGCTTGCTGCTGAGCCCATCCTTCAAGTCATCCCAGCTCAGGTGCCAGACCTATGTGTAAAGAACCCTCCCCTTGATTCCAAATCAAAATCATTCAAATCAACTCCAAAAGAGGCCCCAGGTATCATGGAGCATGGATCAGACATCTTACTGTACACTGAGTTCCCTAACCACAGGATCTATGAAAAAGATTAAATGATTGAAAAAAAATTTTTTTACAAAGTCTGAGGTGTTTGTTTATGCAGTAATAGTAAATGAAATAAAATTAGGTGCCTAGAAATTAAGCACTGCCAAAACAAGCAGAATTTGTTTTTAAGGCTAAGTGCTGGGTCAAAGTCTGAAAGTCCTTGTGGAAAATTGAAAAATTCCCCTCAGAGGACACCCACATATTCATTCCTGGAACCTATGAATGTTACTTTATCTAAAATTCTTTGCAGATACGATTAAATTAAAAATCTGTGATGGGGTGGGCCTAAAATGAATGCTATCACAAGTGTCTTATACAAGAAAGACAGAGGAAAACATGACACACAAAGAGGAGAAAGCAACAGGAAAACAGCCAGAGGTCAGAGCAAGGTCAGCACAGGCCACGGACGCTGGAAAAGGAATGGAGTCTACACTAGAGTTTTTAGAGTAAGGACAGTGCTGTCAACACCTTGATTTTTCCTAGTAAAATTAATTTTATACTAGTCCTCCAGAACTGTGAGAGAATAAATTTCTGTTGTTTTATACCGCCCAGCCTGTGGTAATTTGTTAGAACCACCACAGGAAAAGAATAGCCCTCTAAAAGGCAGTCAGTGACAGTTTGAAAGAGACTGTTCTAGAAACCAAAGGAAAGGCAACTCATGGGCAGTGGTGGAGAGCTTGGCAACATACTTACGGTCATGTGGAAAAGAAGAAATACACCAGCGAACTCAGTGGCTGGGTTAAGAGGCTTTAGGAGAGGAGCTGAGCTGCACATGGCCTCTTCTAGCTGGATGTGGTATAACGTGAGAGTAGAGAGATGATTCAAAAAACAAACAATATTCAGTTTTCAAGAGCAAGTATAGAGGGTTTAGGAAAGCATTTCCAGGCAGAAAAAGTTTCTCAAATAAGAAAAGATGTTTGGTTCAAATATTAAACCCAGAGTGCTAGCAGAAAAACTGTCACAGAGCAAAGATGCCACCTTAGGCTTGACTTTATGAAGATCTCAGAAAGATTTACATTCATGACCTCTAGATACATTCAGATAGATAAAAAGCTTTCTACTGGTTTTCAGAGAATGCTTCTGTTTAGAAAAAAATTAGGGTTTCTAAAAACCTTAAGGATATTATTCCACAGAAGTCATACAAGTGACTCAGAGTAGAAATCAGTTTATCTCTCAGACATTTGTGAATATAAATTTTGCCTAAATAATTAGGTTAATAAATTAACATATAAAATAATCCACAAAGTTTTTAAAGACATTCTATTCACTGAGACTAAAAGGGACAGACAATACAAAATGGAATTATCCTAAATGATTATCCTAAATCAGTTTGACCATTGCATATTTGCTGCTTTGAGGGACACATAACCTGTCTCTTTCATTCACAGATCAGATTGAAAGAAATCCTATGTGAGAAATTGCATTCAGGTGTCTCATCTACATATCACTTGGTTTAGATGACAAGATTCTGGACCTTGAACCTGAGCTGGAAGCCAAAATAGAATGAGACTTTTTGCAGTGTTGAGAGTGATTGCATTTTGCCTGTTGTGAGATATGAATATTTGTGGCCAGAGGGCCAATTACAGCATACTAGATTTCCTAAAGACGGCCACTAAATATATCCTATCCAAAACGCTTCACTGAAATGGGCTTTGCTACTCTCCCATAAAGAAGTGCAGTCTATCTCCTCCCCTGAAATTTGGGTAGGCTTGGGTCGTTTCAATCAGCGGAGTACAGTGCGAGTGCTGCCATGTGCCTTTTAGACTGGGTCATAACTGCCATGCTTCTTGTATGGTCCTGGTCATCTGAGATACTCACTCTTTGAACAGTGACTGTTGGTATGTGCTCTCACAGAACTTGGTCACTATGTCATGTGTATCATAACCCACCTCTAGGAGCCACAAGTAGCTGTTCTAGTCAACAGTCCCAGTTGAGTCCAACCTTTGAGTCAAACCAACCCATATACTAGACATATGAGTGAAGAAGCCTCCAGATGATTCCAGGCCTCAGATATTTAATACTCCCATCTCCGAGGGCCCAGACATTATGGGGAAGACACAAATTATCCCTACTGTACCCTATTTGAATTCTTGACAAGTACAATCAGTAAACATAACACAATTACTGCAGTTTTACAGTAATAAATACATATAATTTGCTCCATAGCACTAGTAACCAAAACAAGAAAAGAACAAAGAGTACAAAAGTCAAGGAAAAAGTGACTAAAGAAATGTCAGAATGGTGAACAGACACCGATACTACAAATGCTCACCTCTATGGTTTTAACAATCTGACTTTTTGTGGGTTATAAAGCTCCTGGAAAGGAATAATGAGACCAGTTGGTGCTACATTCATGATACATGAGTAAGGGCAAAATCAAATACGTGCACAAGAGCCTCATGGAGAAATTGTGCTTGTCATTATGTTTTTGTGTGATTGTTAGACAGATGCTGACAAAATGTAAGCCAGTAGTTTGTTTTTAAGTCCACCCAATCTGCCAAAATACCAATGATATTTTAAGCATGGGGGTTGGAGGCGGGAAGAAAGGAAAGTGGAAAGGAATTTTAAATTGTCAAAGAAAGGTTCAGCCCAAACCATTTTAATGAAAACAAGACTTTATAGCAAAGTTGCCAACTATTCTAGGGGATTCAAAGCATTTTTAATTATTAACAGTCCACAAGATGCTTTTTCTGTGGTAATTGTTTCCTCCACAAACAGACGTGGGCATTTTACAGGCGGCGCTCTGCTGCAAGGTAGGCCTTTACATCTCTTATGGAAAACGTGGCTCACTCTTTGTAAATATAAGAAATATTAAACTAAACTTGACCTTCTTTTTAAACAAACAGTGTTTTAAAAAAGAACAACTAGATGGTGACGGAATCTATTCATTATTCTGATTTGGCACAACTCAACCTGCTCGAATGAAGAATAAGGCTCCCAGGTGAGAAAATCTTCTCATGCTAAAGAGCAATAACAAAGTGATATTATTATCCAAGTTGGAAACCAAGGTCATAATTAAGAATTGTGTTGAGAGCAATACTGACATGTGTCACTAAGTGCAAACAATGTGAATCTGACCACTCAGTGTATCAGTTCTCTATTGCTGCATAACAAATTACCAGAACTCTACCAGCTTAAAACAGCACCCATTTATGAACTTAAGTCAGAAGTCTACAAGAGCTGACTCCTCTACTTAAAGTCTCACAAGGCAAAATGCATGGTGTTGGCTGGGCTGAACTCCATCTGGAAGTTCTGGGGAAGAAGTTGCTCCAAGCTCATTGACGCTGTTGGCAGGATTCAGTTTCTCCTAAAGGCCACTCTAGGGTCCTTGCCCCAGGGACCCTCCATCTCAGCAGTGGTTAACTTTCCTCACATAGATTCCTTGCATGCTTAGAATATCTGTGACTTAATCATCTGCAACCAGCTGGAGAAGTTTTTTAAAGGCTCATATGATTAGGGTAGGCCCACCCTGATGCTCTCCCTATTTTAAGGTGAACTAGTTAGTAACCCTAAAATCTTAAAAATCCCTTCTGTCACATAATCAAGGGGAGAACACCAGTGGTAAAAGGTCATGACAGCCATCTTAGATTTTTACCTACCACATCTAGTAAACATCAACAAAACCACATTGTTAAAAACAACAAACAAAATAAATTAATTTACCTTCATCCCTCCCAATTTAGATGGCCAGCTTCAACTCTTAGAAACTGTGACCTATCAATAGGATCTGAGTTTCAAAGTCAAAAAGCAAACTTTGAGTTGCATTTCTCCTTTTGACCAATGCTTTGATGATGACATACTCATTCATCACACTGAACTTCAAGTTTTATATTTGTAAGAAAAAGAAGGAAGTAGTACACATTCCATAGGGTTTTCATGAGAAATTAAATGAACTAGTAAGGGGAAAAACATGTACTTCTATGCTTTCTACATAGTGAGCACTCAAAAGAAATCCCCAAACTCTCACTGCACTCTATAAAATTGCAGGTGGGTTGTAAACACAGTGTTTACTTCAAACCCTGTTAACCTCAGGTATTAGCATTTTTTATCAGTATCCTTTTATTGGGCATCCACTACATGTCAACCTTTTGCTTTATGTAATACTCAAATTAAGGCAGAGCAATGAGCCACCAGCAGATGAATATTGAACATGAATTCTGGGTGTACCAACATGTATGGAATTGGGCTACACTAGTAATATGAATGTATATTTAGTGGGAGAATTCAATATGTATAAGAGAAAAAAAATAATAACTATCTGGTGAATTTTATTTCAAGTGTAATTAATAAGACCTGGAAATGTTCTATTAATTTTATAACAATCTTAATTTTTAGAAGAGTAGATTCTGATAGTAATCATTTCTCTTTCTCTATTAATTTATAAAATAAGTTACTAATACCTATATTTGTCATAGTTTGGAAAATTCCAATGACGTAGGTAAGTACACTCACTCCCATTTTGCTAATAAAATTTGAGAATAATTTAAGTAACTCCTCCAGGATTGTTAAATAAGTTAATGGCAGAATCTGAAAAATTCCAGAGTAATTATTCCATTGCAGACCCAGCCTAAGTCTTACATAAACTTATGGGCCATTATGCTTCAGTGTCATTCTCATGTCTTCCAAATGCTGCTATCCTCAAATGCATGGAGACTATTTGATGAAATGAGATAAACACACACAAGATTCAAATAATAAATTAACCTAGGTCATAGTTTGGTTTAAGAGCTGAAAACTGTTTGCCAATCCAAAGTGCATATCTTATGGGTTCAGAAATACCATATTCCCAAGTTTATTTGTTCCTGTTCAGTACAGAGCATCCTAGAAAAATCACCCACTTTACAATCAGTTTCTGGTTATAAGAATGGACGTGGAAAGTCACAGAGAGTTGAAGGAAAACAGATGTTTCTGGGTTTTTTTTTCTTTCTTTCACTAACACTGGGGAAAAAAAAGAAAAAGAAAAAAGAAAAACACCAGAAAAAACATGCCTTGCTTGAGTGTCTTTTCTCCAAAAAAAAAAAGTGAAAAAAGAATGCATTTCTCTTATAAATGGATTAAAAAGCATCAAATATCAAAATGCCACTAAAATAATCACCATAGACCAGAACAGACCAGAAAGTTGGCATTTATATTGACTTATCTGAAACTACTCCAGACATTTGGAAGTACGGAGCTGGTTTCTATCATTGGATTTTGGAATGAAAGAAAAAAAAAGTTAAATGGTTTTTAAAAATATATTACTGAGGAGAATTCTAAAATTTTATTCCCTAATTAAAGAAGTTTTTTAAATTCTTGGAAATTTTTTAACTTTTGGAAATGTAGGTAAATTCGAATATTAGAATTATGATTTTAAATAAATAAATGGCCAGTTTATGGATTGAAGAGTCATGCTTATTAAGATAAAGTTTAAAGTTAGCTGTCAAGAGATAAATGCAAATTGTTGTACTATTAGAATATTTTGTCCAATTATCTTTGATTCTTTGCTCATTCCTGTGATGTAGCCAATGTATTTTCAGTAAAAGAACTCAACCACATAACACTTCCTTTGGGTTGAGAGTTACATTTCAATTGCCAGATCACTAGCAATACAAAATGCCAGTCACAAAAATACTTTGTCAATTAAAACACTAACATAGAAGTTTTCTTAGTTCTTAAACTAGTTAATACGACACAAAGACTTTATTTAAGGAAGACCTTAGTATATAGACACTAACTCCTTTGTAAATAAGGCTGTTTTCATAGGGTTCACAGAGAAATATGTAGGTCTTTTATTCAGGAAGACTACAGTACAGCTAGAAATTACTTATTATATCATTTTTCTTTTTTATCCTTAAAGTAAGCTTGACTCTCAAATTAGTTCATGTACATGATCAAATATCTTTCATTCTTATAAGTAAAAAAAAAATAACAACATTATTTTATTCAATCTCCTCTCCATTTTTCACTATACTTAAGTTAGTCACCACAAGAACAATAATGTTCCTAAACACTACTCTGATTATATTATCTGCTTAAGCGTTTACAATGTCGCCTTCCAGATTGTAAGCAGAAAACTCCCCTTAACTTTCAAAGCACTGCACAGAAATCCCAGTAAAATTTTTCCACTACTACCTGCTTGTTGGCAAGTTCGGACTGTACCCTCCTTCTCTCTTGAATATCCCTTCACTTTTCCCAACACTATACTCTCCTGGTGCCATTCTCTCTTTGGTACAGGCTGTCCCATTCCTGCTTACCTTATTGATTTCTTATCTTTCCTAGTAATGCCACATTTTCTTAAAACTATTCTTATATGAAACTAGGTCATAAAAAATATATGTAACTTCATTATAAAACACTCAAAAATAAACAAACAAAAGAATAAAATTTTTAATTCTATCAAGAGATATTGTTAACATTTTGATGTAATATTCTTGGCAGATTTTTTTTTGTTGTGGTGTACACTTTAAACATGGTATCATACTATACATAATATCTCATAAGCTATATCTTCATTAGTGACTATAATAGAGACATGCTAATAAATATACATATTTTCATACCTCCCTGATTATATCTCTAAAGGTGTATATCACTCATCTTTGTGTACCTCGCAGCACCCAACACAAAGTGTGATATGCAATCACGTAGAGCAATGTGTGTGTGCCTTAATGTGCCATTGTGTCAGCTTCAACTCATGGAGACCCTATAAATAATGTCCACAAAGTCCTATCCTCAACTGCCCTGCTTAGTTCCTATAAACTCAGGCCTATTCCTTTTTTTATGAGTCAATTTATCTCATGTTTGGAATTCCTTTTTTCCTACTGTCTTCTATTTTTTTCCAGCACTATAGTCTTTTTCAAAGAACCCTGCCTCTCATGATGTGCCTGAGAACAATATGCAATCACTGCAAATTTTGCCTATTTACAATGACCAGAATACAAATTCACTAGTGTTGACTGACTTTTCAATTAAATTCATGTAACATTTTGTTTTGTATTAGAAAAAAATAAAATAAAATTTGTCACACACATAATGTATTTAATGACATATTTATAGTATCATATAAATAATATAAATACTAAAACATTTGTTAAAATAAATTATATCAGGAAAGACTCTAAAAAGAAGATGGTTTTAGAGAGAAAGTTTCTTTAAAACAAATTTAGTTCCTTATTACTCCTGGTTGGGGATGAGAGTTCCATTTTCCCTCTAGGTCTCCATTGATATTACACAGGATGGGAGGGGCAGGAATTCCTTCTTTACTGTTTCTCACTTGTCCTCCACTGATACCATGGAATAGGGTCTCATTGCCCCTGGGCAGGGATGAAAACCTTCCACTGATATCACTGCAGCAGGGACAGTGAGGGATGTGTCAATTCTGACAGATAGGGCGGGAAACTCTGGTTCCTCAGCCATTTGCACGTACACTGTGGGGACAGGGTAGAGGGAGTGTATCCTTACCACCTGGCAGAGATGAAAGTCCCAGTTCTTTACTTGACCTTCTCTGGCACCATCCTGGCGGGTAAATTGGGGAACCTCACTACAGTCTGACTAGAGTGGCAGTTTAATCTGCCCTTTATTGACATGTGGAATTGGGGCCACAATTTTTTCTGTGGTGTTTGGCTGTGGTAGAGCGGTTATTGTCTAAAAGTTTAAAAGTTTCTTGCTAGACTGCCTCTTTCTTGGTCCTTTGGCTAGAGAGAAGCTTTTATTGGGGCTTTTTTCCTGGGACTTTAAGAGAAATAACAATTGGAAACCCACACATAGAAAATACTATTAAATAGCATTCTTATGATGAAAGGCATGCTAACACATGTAGTAACCCCCATATGTTAGTGTATGTCTAATTACTTAAAATGTATTTGGAGAACAAAACACTGTTTTTTGGCAGACTACTCCAAAATGGTCATTCTCTCTCATCTTTTTGATGGGAAAAGAGAAAACCATATGCTATGAGAAATGCCTTTGCATCAGAGGCCTGAACTAAGTGACTTTTCCCACAGTTTGTTCAATTTCTGATTATCATTGTCATCTGACTATGTCAACCCCAATATCAAGATGGAAGTCATCTAGAGGACTGCCTTTGGGGAATCAAGATGCTAAGCAGTGTGCTGAGACTCATAAAGAACTACTTGCATTCCAGATGAGAAAACAATTTTGATCCATGTTATTTTCACTTAGGAGGTTATCACATCATAAAAAAAAGATGTTGAAAACCAAATGAGAACTGGTCTCAAGAATAAAAATGTTCTGAATGGTGAGAAAAGCAGTTCATTGTATAGGCTCTGGTATTTAGCATAACAAGTCTGAATAAGCATAATGTCTAAAGTCACATTTTGTGTTGCATTTACTTGAGGCCAGGATTTGGAATGAAAAATAGCTGTGCAGTCAATCCCGTGGTTGTTTCTAATTATCTTGATTTTGACTTTATGTAAGAGCAGTCTTGAATTTAACATCAATTAAAGTATCAGTGCACTATACATAAAAATCTACTGACATGCTAAAGAGAAGACTAAGAACAAAAATGAGAAGGAATAATATTAAAAGAGCTCAAATATTTTCTAAAAATATGACTTAGAATGTAACTTTTAGTGGAGATTGTATATGTTTTGGGATATAGAATTTCATAATGCACAGGGCCATTCTCACGGTTTTTCACGGTCTATTTGCGGTCACATATCTAATGGTGAGAAAAATTCTACTCTTTATGACATTTTCATATTAATTGATTTGTGCCCTTTTTTGCAGTAGTTTGACACTTCAGGGTCACTATAAGGGGTAACTTAAGCAAGATGTAGGGTTCTTTCATTTTAGATACAAAGAAGCAGCAATGATTCTTTTTGATAATGTTGACATCCTAAAACCTAAACATCAAGGCCCTCGGTTTACATACTAATGCGCAAACAAGCTGCCTCCACATAATGACTTAATTAGTTAATAAACAGCATTACCAAGTTTTTTTAATAATGCCTCACTGTGAATTCTTTTCCCAAATGTCTTGATTGCCTAGAGAGTCCTTAGTAACATCAAACATTACCTCCTGTCGGAAGCCTTTCCTGATATATTCAAGTAAAGTTTACTGTTCTGTCCTCGGGTTCGCTCTTGATGTCTTACACATATTTAGATAAGCAGTTCTTGACTGGAGGTGATTTGGGCCCTCAAGAGACATTTGGAAAATTGTGGGGACACATTGGTTGCCATAACTGAGGGAGTGTTACTGGAAACTAGTGGATAGAGACCAGAGATGCTGCTAAATATTTTCTGACTCACAGAAAAACCCAAGGAACATACAACCTACAAGAATGAATCATGAAGAAATAGAAAATCTGAACAGATCAATAATGAGTGAGGAGATAGAATCAGGAATCAAAAACTTTTCAACAAAGAAAAGCCCAGGACCAGATAGTGTCACTGGTGAATTCTACTAAACATTTAAAGAATTATCACCAATCTTTCTCAAACTCTTCCAAAAAGTTGAAGAGTAGGGAACATTCCTTAATCCACTTTATAAGGAGAGCATTACCATGATACTAAGCAAGATAGGACTATAAGAAAAGAAAACAACAGGCCATAATTCCTGACGAAAATAAATGCAAAAATTTTCAATTCTAGCAAACCAAATTTAATAGCACATTAAAAGGATCATATACCATGATCAAATGAATTCATTCCTGGGATGCAAGAAAGGTTAAACATATGTAAATCAACAAATGTGATACATCATATCAATAGAATGAAAGATAAAAAGTATATAATAATTCCATCCTTAAAATACCTGATAATTATCTGTAGTAAAGATCATCATTTAAGGGTCATTTTGGCTTACTAATTAATTTTCAGAATTAAACATTTTATTCCGATTAACTAGCATATATTTATTTAAAAACTGTATTATAACTAATGATTTATCAAATCAAACTAAACGAATGAATGTTGTGCTAAATGAAGGATTCCTTAAATCTGATGTAATAATATCAAGCTCTTCGGAATTTTTCTATTTTCTTATCTTTACATTATTGTCATTTATCTACTTGTTTATCCACTTTAACTTATTGAGGGCAATTAGATCTTATTCAGCTTTCTATATCCACTCTGTTATTTAACGAAGTATCTTCTTGAACATTATTATTATAATATCTGTAAAATTTAATGTAACTGGATGGGGCTTATTTTCATGATAAAATTAAAGTTTGACAGAAATGGGTTGAATATCAAGATATTTTACTTTTTTACTTTAATTTATCTGTATTTTCTAAATGTTCTAGAATATCCTTGAATAATTTGGTAACAGAAAAGAAATAAAATAACATTTGGTTTGGGGTGAAAAAGGATAAAATATAGCATTCACCTAATGACCAATCTTAACATCCAAATTAGCTAAAATTTTGGTCAGGAAAGAAATAAGAAGAGCTTTATTTCCTAGCCCTTATGAAAATAAATATTTCATAAAATCATGTTAATAATTCCAATAATGTTGCCATTTTAGATAGACCCACTAAACACTCAAGACAATTTACATTTAATTTTTTTGGTGATACCTTGATCACTTCTTAATTATATGATTAAATCCCTGAAGTTACAGTGTTAGTGAGTTTAGTGAGTTACTAGGACCAACGATTTGGGGTTCATTTACAAAATGAGCAATGCATTACTATTGAAACAAATATCAACTTAAATGACTGTCAAATTATAGCTCTTTATTTCAGGACTGGAAGCAACTGAATTCTGCACATTCCACACTTGTGAGAAATTTTCTTTCATATAGTCATTTAATCATTTTGAGCAGGTGGCAGTACAGCTTTTTCACCTTTGCTCACTTCTTCCTCATATACACTTGAATTTAATCATAATGCATAGCTCCGAGGAGAAGTAATCATCTTTCACAAATCTCTATTATCTTTTCGAGACCTATTCTGTTAGTAGTTGCTTGTCCTGTGTTAGGCAGGAGTATCTGTGCTTTGAGTCGAAAGTCTTATTGTCTTCATGCTCTTCAGAAGTAACCTTGACTTCTACAAGTGACTCTGTGCAAGCCACATATTCTAAAAGAGAATCTCAACTGGTTTTAAGCCTTTTCTACCATTTTCTGTGGTAAATCTATTTGATAGTTTCTTTAGCTTCAGAGAAAGTCTAATGCTGATATTATAAATGACCTTTTCCTAGGTTTTCTCTGTGACAGTGTGCGTAAGGGAATGACGTAGTGGTCACTTTAGTCATTTCAAGAGCCTGGAATATCCCTTGGGAGCAGTCAGAACAATCAGCCCCTCCTTTAGGAAATGAGAGGAAGTTTCAACCCAGTGGAAATGTATGTATTACCTGTATGAAGACTGCTGAAATAACAAAACATCTTTCTTAACAAGCATCCCAGGGCTACACAAAGAAACGAGAATATTCTCACATCGGGCAGTGAATGCCATTTGAGCAAATGCTAAGGAGTATTTTGTTAACACTACTCCCCAAGAAGGAAGAAAGCAATGTGGTCATGTAAAATAAATTAGGCATCAGTGAAAAAGTTCCCTTGACCCAACCAACTCACTGCAGGAAATCTGCTCGAGGCAGGCCTTGGTGCCAATCAGGTCAATGTCTCCTGTGTCAGAGCAAAGGCTTTGTCACAATTCCACTGTGCTGGGAAACCCCTATACTCACGTTCAAAGAGGTTTGAAAAAGACCTGCTGTGGGAAGAGTAACTCCCCAAATCAGGAGAAATGGTAAGCATCGTTTCTCAAGCCTATGGGAAACCTAAAGGTTGACAATCTTCATCATTTTCTCTCCCCTCCCAAAGCAAAGCTCTAGGGACTCTGTGTGCTGGCTAGGTGGCGCGGGTGGGCAGAGGAAGTCCATCTCTTACCTCGACTGTGCTCAGAGTTAGGTCAAGTGAGAGCACTTGATTATTCCTCTGAGCATTCTGAATAATACATTTTGGATAATAACTTCTGAATTATAAATCTCTATCAATACCCAAAAAGGAGATTCTTCTCTTCCTATTTACTCCATCTATGCTTTCTTGTTATTGTGTGTGTTCTTTGTCCTCTTTTGAAAGTCTTCTTCCTTCCCAGTAGATTTGAAGCAAAATTATACATAAAAAAAAAAGGAAGAAGGAATTCAGCTTCAAGATCTACACAGAAATCTTGCCTGAGTTTCCATTCTGTCTGACCCGCCCTACAGATTTCAGACTCAAGATTGTAATTTCAACTCTTACCTGTATTTTGCAGCCTGCCCACCAGCTCTATGGATTTCAAACTTGTCAACCCCAACAATCATCATGAACTCCACACTGTGGACTAAATGCTTCTCCACGAAGATGTAAGTAACAGGCTTCGATCTCTGGAGGCTCCTCTAAGCAGCTCTGATTGTCAGACCCCTTCACCCCTCAGTGCTAAAATGCCTTCTAGTTTACAACGTGACTCTGCATGGCACCCTGAGCTCTGGCTGCTGGAGTGGCCTGGAAGAGGAACATCCTTGTGTTGCTGTGAAACCTCCTCTCCAGCTGGGCAGCGCCACATTTCCAGAGCCGTTTTTTTGTGTCTACAGTAGGACATGTCAGTGTGACCAGGGAGGAAGGCTGAGAGAGTGAACCCTCCCCATGGACACTCATGGCCTACTCCTGACAGGGCAGAACACAGACAGACAGATGCCTGGGAGCAATCCTGGGAAGGAGTCATTCATGGCAAAGTCCCAGGTGATGGGCAAGGAGGTACTAAGCCTGAATGTGGAGAATGAGATGTAGTTTGAAGAAAGAAAAGTTGGCAAATTTGGCCCAAAGAAGGACCCATGGCCTCCACAGAGGTACACTTCTGAAAATGACTTGGTAGATTGGAGACTATCTGCAATGTAACCTTGGGAGACACGTGTTGAAGTTGGCAGACTACGTATGAAGAGTACGTATGAGTCATCCCCATCCAGGAACACTTGGATTGAACAGGAACAGACTAGATCCACAAAAAAATCGATAAAATTTTAAGACCTTGCCAATTCCAACTGACTTCACCTGAGTTCTTAGGACTGCCCCACAAATCCTCAGCAACGGAGGCTGGATTGTTTTCTCTAATTTGCAGATAAGAAGTCTTTTAGTCTTTTGTCCTCTGTTTCTGCCTGTCTGAGTGACCAAGCACAAGTAGAGTGGGACCCTTCAGGAGGTGGGGATTCCTGGTACTTCTGCAAGTAGAATCAGATTTTCTTGCCACAGAAGGGTCTTCTAAGATGGAGTATGTTTATGGGTGGGGGAGGGAGAAGATTGGACAGGGGTTGTGGACCATAGTAAATAAAATTAATTAGAAATACATGGGAAACTAAGGAAGGACTTTAAGTGATGGATTAACATGAATCAATTCATGTTTTTTAAAACATTTTCCAGGATACTGGGCAAAGAATTGATTAAACTGGGCAGAACGAAAGTGGGAAGACCACTCCTAGGGCAGTGGTCAGTGTGGGGATGTTGTGTCCTGGATAAGAGTGGTGCCAGGAAAAACAAGTCATGTTTTCTGGCTTCAGTCCCCATATAAACAGATAAACTTAGAAAGAGACCTTTGCTTTGCGTTCCAGGAAAGACTTTTGATCAACTATTTTGTTTTTTTTTTCCTCTCTCTCTCTGTCTTTTTTTTTGCTTGGGTGCATAAAATTGGATTTATCATTTTTCTATGACCCACTCTCATTATTACTATATGCAAAGTCCTTTCTCCTTCCCTCCTTCTCCCTTTCCTTTTCCTTCTTCCCTTCTTCCTAATAATGTAATTAACACCTGCAATGCAAATCAAGCTACAGTGGTGACGGTAATCTACATCTAACCTTGTGGTTCCTCTGGTTCCATCCTATCACTCTGCCTCCATGCAACCTGAGGAATCATCATTCTGAACTCCTTACTTTCTTATTTAGGTAGCTTCATGGTATATAAATATATTCCTAAAATAGATATTTTAAGCTTTCACCTCTTTTTAACTTCTACTTTAGTATTATATTACTAAGATTCATCCTTAGAGTCACATGCCACTCAGTGTGTTTGCTTTCTGGGCTGCATATTTTTTATGTGAACATACCACGGTTGACTTATCTTCACTCTCCTGTTGAAGCATGTTAGATCGTTTTCAGGTTTCAGCTTTTGTGTACAGTTTTGTTCATGTTTCTTTCCCACTCTACAGGACACTGCTAACAGGTTGGGGTTCCTCATTTTTTTGAGAAGAGGGAGTGACAGGAAGTCTCTTTACATGTTTTCTTCGTATACAGGCTTGAAAAACACTTATTTCAATCTAAGTGATTGATCTTTTCACACTATTGATCCTTTATCACAAATAGTCTCTGTTTACATAACACCAGAACTACAAGCCATTCGGCTTAATTTAAATCATTGGTTAACTCAGTGGAAAAAATAAATGACACAGGTTATTAGAATTAACCAGTAAAATGAAGGCAAACAGTACATGCAGAAGTCCCACAAACCCTTAGTGAAAGAGGCTGGATTGTTTTCTCTAATTTGCAGGTAAGAAGTTGGTAACAAAATTTACTCCTAATCCTAACACTCCTCCTGTTCATCGGAGCAGAGAGAGTACCAATCTAATAGGTAGTCTAAGCCTAAATCAAGGATGCACAGAAGGTGCAG
Source organism: Pteropus medius (assembly GCF_902729225.1). Classification (NCBI taxonomy): domain Eukaryota; kingdom Metazoa; phylum Chordata; class Mammalia; order Chiroptera; family Pteropodidae; genus Pteropus; species Pteropus medius. Next base: position 20,658,671 of record NW_024349519.1, on the reverse strand, counting down.
AGAGAAATGGCACTCATGAGTCAGAATACTGAGTAGGGGCCTCATCACTGCTAGGCTGGCAGGGTTTCTTGTCCATAATGGCTCCCCAGAGTTTTAGGCAGTGGACAACTTTGTACCTTCCTTGGCCTGGCTATATCTGTAGCAGATGGAACTGGACAATGCTGGCCAGTGCAGTTGCGCCAGAGACTTAAAGACTTTCAGTGGGATACCACCTTACAATCTTATGGATTTGACTAAACTTCCACCAGCGGTACAGAATCAGAGAATGTTTTACTAGTTAAGACATTTATGTTTTAGTCTCTCACTACAGATTAGGGGCTTTGGGGGTGGGAGGGTTGCTTCCAGGATAAATATAAACTATATTGATTCCAGACAGCTTTACGCAACTAATGTTTCTAGAATTTCTGTCTCAACCAAGTTTGAACGACATATTCAAAGAGTTTCTTACTCTACTCTTTTCATTTCCTATTATCTTTCTGGAAATTGGGACTTTTCTTTCTATCTTTACAGAGTATATAGTACTAATTTCATTCACTCATTCAAAAAATATGTATTAAGTTAGAATTGTGTGCCAGATAATTATAACTAAATCCTAGGTATATAATACTGAAAAAAAATTAGAAAGTCCTTGTTCTTAAGGATTTTAATTAATCAAAACTGTGATGTGTCATGAAGATTACAAGGAGAAGGTAGAGGGTCTCTGATCTATTCTGGGCAGTGTAGGAGAGAGAAAATGCATTTCCCATCGCTGCTTCTCTTTGCCACCATTCTCATCCAGAACCCAATATCCCTGCGCTAACCACTGGCCCAGGAGTGGTCTTCCCACTTCCATACTGCCTCATTAATCAATTCTTTTCTCAATGTCCTGGAAAATGTTTTAAAAACATGAATTGGGTCACGTTAATCCACCACCAAAAGTCTTTCCATAGCTGCATATTTATTTCTAATTAATTCTCTTTACTGTGGCCCATAACCCCCTTCCCAGCCCTATCTTTCTCACTTCACTTGCTGCAGTTTCTGTTGAGTCCAGAGCTCTTCTTGTCAACTTTCCCAGCACATCACCATCCCCACTCTGGGTTTTCCTGCGGCCTCTCTGCCTGGAATTCCCCTCCTCTTGTTTATATGATTAAAACCTTCTCATCATTCAGACCTCGGCTTAATTGACATCACCTCACAGGGTCTCCGTCCTTTTCATGGTTTTCATAGAATCTATTAAAAATATAATTATATTTTGCATGTTTACTTCTACATTGCTTCTCTCTACTACCAGACTATAATTTCCATAAGGGAAAGAATCATTTTTTTCCTATTATAAACTTGAGACTAGCATAGTGCCTGGTACATAATAGACCATAAATACAGTTTTTTTTAATAAATGAATGAGTGGTGTTAGATGTTCATTTTTGTGTGTGTGTCAGATAAAATCCTTGTTAGAAAGACTAACTCCACAGGCGAGAAAAAAATTAAACTGGAAAAATTTTAAATTAAATGGAACTGTTCACTTCTGTATTAGTAATGGTTCTCCAGAGACTCAGAACCAATATACTATTATATATATGTGTGTGTGTGTGTGTGTGTGTGTGTGTGTGTGTGTGTGTGTGTGTGTATAAAATAGATAGTATATACACATACATATATATTATAATATTTGGTTCATGTTATTATAGAAGCTGACAAGTCCCAAGATCTTCAGTGTGAGTTGGCAGGAGAACTAATAGTTGATTTGTAGTTCAAGTGCAAAGGCCTGAGACCCAGAAGAGCTTATGGTGTAGTTCCAGCTTGAAGGCTAATAAGCTCATGACCCAGGGAGAGCCAATGTTTCAGTATGAGTCCAAAGCCAAGAAAAACCTGATGTCCCAGTTCAAAGGCAGTCAAACAGGAGGAATTAATTCTCTCTTACTCGGAATACTTTTGTTCTATTCAGACCGTTCACAGATTGGATGAAGCCTACCCACACCAGAGAGGGCAATCTGCTTTACAGTATAAATTTAAATATTAATCTCACCCAGTAACAACACTCACAGACACAACTAAAAAAAGTTTGACCAAATATCTAGGCACACCATGGCCCAGTTCACTTGACACATAAAATTAACTATCACAATCATCAATTAACATCACAATTATGTTTCCTCAGCACACTGTTGATCTTTAAGGTGTACAACAGCTCAAGTTCATGGTGCAAGGGGCTCTAGAGTACACTATGGGGCTTCAAGTTCATGGTGCAAGGGGCTCTAGAGTACACTATGGGGCTTCAAGAGGACCTAGTGGACTCTTGCCTTCACTAGACCACTGTATCCTTCTTGAGCTGGTATTCTGCAGTACAGGTGAATAGATGTAACTAGAGGCAAAGCAAGAGCCCAGAACTGCAAAGTCATCATCATCAAGTACAAGAAGAGAAGAAATTGAATTTTAATGCTTATTTATAGTGATATTTGTCATTACTATTGAGTAAGCACCATTTACTTGCTGCATTCCAAATACTATTCTAAGCACTTCACATGTAGTAACTCATTTAATCATCATAACAACTCTGTTATAATAATATTACCATTATTTCTCTTTCACAGGAGAGCAAACTACAGCACTGAGAGGTTAAGTAACATGTCTAAGGTCAGAGATAATAAGAGGTAGACCCGGGATCTACACCTAGCCATTTCTGCTCTAGAATCTATGCTCTTAGCTAGTGCACATGACTGGCCCTCAGAGAGTTAATTGTGTGCCAAGTGTTTACATATGCCAACTCTTTAATACTAACATCAATTCTTCAAGTTAAAATTATTAAATGAAGAAAACAAGAAAACGAATTTATAGTGAAGAAACAGGTTAATTGATGAAATGACATTCCTAAGGCTACAATGCAAGTTAGTGAAAGAAATAATTATTCAAACCAGATCTGTTAGACCCCTAAACCAAGTCTCTTTACAAAATTCTTCAGTTACCTTCTTATGTGCATTGAATCCAGGTGGGGTCATCCATCTCCAAAGCAAAGTTTCCAAACACAGACAACATAATCTCATATTTATGGCATAATCAGGATCACGAAATTTTAGTCAGGTCATATTTTTTCTATGCAAATTGTATGTATACCACGAAACTAGATTATGACTTTAATGCAAAAAAAAATTTTACCTTTATGACTTCTTTCTGCTTTTATTATTTTTTATGGTAACATTTCATCAGTTGGACTGATTAATGCCAGCCACTTATCTAAGGTTCAGGTGACATCTATGGTGATTTGAATGCTAGTCACTTATTTAAGGTTCAGGAGACATCTATGGTGATTTGAATGCTAGCCACTTATTTAAGGTTCAGGAGACATCTATGTCTCCTAGACAAGTATAAAATATGCCTAATCCAATTGTGTAGGATACTAAACAGTGAAAGAAGAGGGCCTAGCCACAAATTACTGAATCCAGGCTTTAGCTAGGTAAAGACTGAGGTGTCACATGGGGAAGTTTAACAAGTTTTGTCATTAGCTAAAACCCATTCTACTGTTCTCCATACTCCTAGAATTTTGCTTTTGTTAATGGAGAGGGAGTAACCTCATATACTTGTCTAAGCAATCAGGAATTGTGAGTCCATCTATACATGTCTTTAAGGTCACTTGGACAGCAATAACATATCTTTTGAAGTGCATTGCTTCAAGGATTATAAGGTCATGAGTCTGATGGAGATGGGGCAAGTCAACCTCTGAATAGCAAAATGTAGCAGATGCCAATATTCCCTTCGGCCAAGTCCCATGTATTGAACATAACACCAAATACTGTTCTTACCCACCAGTGTCTATAATTTTTATTTTTTATAATTTCTCTTAGAATTAACTCATATTTTGTGGTTGCTTTAATAATAATTCTAAATATTTCGACCCACGGTTCGAGTGTTCATAGATATACATTCACTTAGTTATCTTAAAATAGTTCCTAGGGATGATTGCTTACTTTAAAAAGTGTTTCTCCCAGATAATTGCATATAATTATGATGATGGACTTGTGCTTGGGCACCGTCTGTGCAAAATAATATTTAATACATTATAAAAAAACATTATAAATAATCCATATTAGTTTAATGAGCAACTGTGAAGTGTGTTTCTCAGCAGATATTTCTTAATAGCCTAGATTCCCATCTGCCCAGCATGGCTGCCTACAAACTGCCTAGATGTCTAGTAGTAATACCAAAAAAAAAAAAAAAAAAACCCACAACATTTTTTCCCCTTAAGCATATCTCCTCCGTTTTAAATATACATACCATCTACTAGGACGAAACTGATGTTTTCCCCAAGTTTTCTGCTTTCTTAAGACTAGGGAGGTTATAAAAAGGGAGAGCAATGCTGATTTTCTAAATGTGATTTTTCCCTTAAAAACCTCAGATAAGTTGAGGCTTGCTTGACCAGTGTTTGAGACTACATCCCTGGAGAAGCTCTGATTCTCTGCCCGCTAATGACATACAGACTAAAACTTTGTTCGACCGCTTCAGAAATAACTAGCTCACATCCTAGGATGAGCTGTGGAGTCTGACAGTGACATAATGAAGACACACATAGGAGATATCCTTGAGGAACAGGTCTTGACTGCTGACACAGCCCACAGCCTGTTAGCTGCAAAAAGAAAAGGCCAAGCAGTATTATGTGCATGCACAATTCACTTCTGTGTTTATCTGGGGTTCTAGTAAGAGCTCAAGGAAAATAATTCATTCTGGGGTAAATTCTAACAATCCTCTAATCTCTTACAGTGTTGATTGACCACATAGAAGCCTTACTACTAAGATTTGTATTTCATTTTCAGGCCCAGCATCTTTTTTAAGCCATTCTATAAAATACATAAACAGAATGTGCCAAGAAATATAATTCAATGATCGTAACTCAACAAGGCATTTGCTCCATTGCCCCATGGAATGTCATGTAAATTTTTCTCTCCCTTAAGGAACTGGTGGAGTTGTACCTGTTGAGAACAACAGGCTGCTATGCTTGGCATTTTCCCAAGTTGTGCTAGGAAAATCTTGAATGAGACTTTGTTATCTTAGGTTGAAATATTTCAACTTTGTCTTGAAATGGGACAAACCATCCAAAGGAGTAGGGAGAGGAGTGTGTATATATTTTGGAAGAGAAAGATGGGAGTCTTATCTTCAGCAATGTATCATTAGTTAAGATTTTTTAACTTAAATGTACAAGTTCGAGTTCACGCCAGACTTTACTTCTTAAAATTATGACTTATAGACATATAAAAATGCAGATAGTTTCCAGAAATAAAATTGCTTTTTTTTCTATCTTAAGGGTCTTGTAATTAGAAACATCAGGTTTCCAAATTCCCCCATAATATGTATTATTAAATTATTCTCACACCTCTTCCCAGATGATTAGATGAGGTATGATACAGAAATAAAAGTCAATGCCCTCATTACATAATAAAAACATCTTTTCAATGTTTATCCAATTGATTCTGTACATAAGAATTTTATTGCTAACAAAATACTTATCTCAAATGACTGCTGAAAGAGTTCTCATCTTTGGTTCACAATAGTAATGTGTTCTTGGAGAGTCACTGAGAGAGTTTTTTAGAGTAAGCAGTGATCCTGACTATATCCCAATATCCAACCACTGTAACTGACAGAACCTCAGCTAAGAACATGCTGGAGCTAAAGTACAGGAAACTAGAAATTAACAAAGTGAAATTCATTTGAAATTCTGTGCACCAATTGACACTTGTTAGCCTAACAAGGCCCAGCAAATATTTAAATACAATAGTATGAAAGAATCATTAAAATAGATAGCTCAAGGAAGTTCTGGAGGAAGTTTAGCACAGGATGAATTAAAATTAAGTACAATCAATGACTAAACTTAGCACATCAGGACAACTCCTTAAAAAATTTCAAATTGAAGGGTTATTTTACTTTCAGATTTATCTTAAACTTGGCTTTTCAAGTGGCAAACTATCTGCATGCTTTGCAGCAAATTGAACTTTGATACCTATTAGATGTACAGTTGAGTGATTTTCTGTTGCCATCTGTTTCCCTTCCTGAAATAGATTTGGATTCCACACAGCGCCTATAATTGAGATTTGTTTTTTGCCAAGTAATGTATGGACTTTCTGTATATGCTATAGCGTGCATGAATTTCATAATTTGGCAGTAAAATGTGTAGGTGTGTATATGTATAGTATATGCTCACCTTATTCTCTTAAAATATGTACTTAAAATTTATACTTTTATGTTATCTTGGAGTATCGATGTCTCATGAAACCAATGCACTCATTTAAAAAGCATCATTCACATTTCATTTCATTTTTCACTTCCAAGTTACTGTTTCTAGCCTTATAACCTGGCTTGAAAAAATGTCTCATCGCAACTCTTTTAGATTAAGTTTTGCTCAAAAGGTACTTTCCCATCATGTTCCTTCACATTTGATAGAAAACTAAGAACAAAGACAGGCATTGGGTTCTTGTTGATTGTCAAAACAACCACACAAAGACCAGACAGAGGAAGGGAACCCATTGATAATAGGCCCCAGCTTCCTCAAGTTTCATTGCCACTCAAGTTCAGCAGAATCTAGATGATGCTTTTTTCTGCATCCTCATTTTCAGCACCTATAGAAACAGAGATGCAGAGAAGGGTAAAGAATTGGGTACTGCTCTGGGGTTGGGGAGAGCTTGAGGCTACTGCCAGCACAAAGGATGTGACAAGTGGAGGTTCTGAAGAGCCAGTCATCAAACCCCAAAACCCCAAAAATGACCATAAGTAAGGCAACAATTAAGTTGGGATCCCTAAGGCCAACAGACAACAGGTATACAAATACAGCTTTGAATTCAGGTAGAGCTGACTTTTCATTCAGAAATCAGTACTTAACTACTCCCAACTTTTCACTCACATTACTTTTCTGTCTAGTCCTTTCTTCCTCTTTACATTGAACTTCTGTAGGTGCTTAATTACTTGAGTCTCCAAAACAAGGTCTGATCACTCTCTGAATAGACTGGTCATCTCTGGAACCTATTGAAGAGCTGAAATGTATGTTGAGCTGATGCTCACTCATTTAGCATATTGTGATCTGGTTTATTCATTCCTAATAACAGCCCAGTGACACAGGTTCCATTGCCCTATTTTTTTAATAATAAAATAGAGAATAAGCATTAAGTACTGGCCCCCCTACACACAACCATTAATTTCCAAAACAGCATGGCTCCAAATCTCATTCTTTCTTCTCTTTCCATTGTGGAATATTCAGACAGAATGCCTAGGTCAACTCAATCTTGTTAATTTCTGTTTGCCTTTAGAAGTGTTACCCTGGCAGCCCTCGAACCTCAGATCACAGAATGACTGTGTGTCAACTATGTTGTATTTACAAATATTGGAAGTAGTTGCAAATAACTAAAATTAGGGAAATATCACATCAAAATATCAATTCTGGCTTCTCTTCAAAAACTCCTTTACCCATTTCTAAACTATAAATTAAGCCCCTATTGGAAGCCCACATATCCATTTAACCAAATGCAAGAGGAGATTAAAATACATTTAATACCAGGTAGTGAATAGGGAACCGAATTATTTAAAAATATATAGCTGCCAAGAGAAAAACTTATGCCAACTAAACAAATGCTCACAATTTTCCATGCCCATTACCACTTTTTCATCATTCTTGGGAGAAAGTGCCTGCTATATACAGAGAGAGAGCGCAGATCTGATCCTTACATGGAAGATGAACTCTGAAGTGGCTTAGGATATACTTAATCTTCACTTGACCGATACTATCTGAAGTGTTAGGTCTTGCTAAGCAGTTGTTGCTGAAGTGTGCTCTTTAAAGGCTCTGCATAACAGTGTTCATTACTTCTTCTGCCATGCTAAGAAAATCCACCTGAAAATCTCAAAGGTCTTTTCTCTCCAAGGTCTACAGGCCAAGATCTCACTGAGACAAAATGCCCATCAAGCACTACTGTGCTCAGCGGAAACTTTAAAATATAATTCTCTGGTTCTAAAAATGTCTAAATGCTAGAATTATCTAATGATTAAGAAGCTTGTCTCTGTATCAAAGGGAGGTTCATTGTCCATAAGTAAACTCTTGGTGGGCAGGAGAGAATCATTTATAATCCCATATTTAAACACAGAAGATTGAATAGATGTCCTGGGAGTTTCTGTTTAACTAAAAATAAAGATGTTTCCTTTAATCTGATAAGTTAGGAGTTTTCTATAAACCCATGCCTCTGGTCACACCCTCCATCTCTTTTCCCTTGTTTATCCTGTCTGAAATTTTTCATATCTTGAACCTCTGCATTTCTTCAAAAACCCTTCCCATTATATTTCATGAAGTTCATGCTTCCTCCAATAGGACACTATGCTTTAGTGTCCATGCATCTTTATTTCTCCTCTTGCATTTGGTTATCAGAGACAAGATGATGTCATCTTTAAGGGCACTGGATATGAACTGAGCCAGAATGGGATTATTTGTTTCTAGCTATATGAATGTGGACAGATAACTTCAATATACCTGAGATTCCTAAATCTGAAAAATGGGATAGCACTTACCTCATATGTGTCTTGTGAAAATAAAATGATATGACAAATAAAAACCACTTACTATGGTGCCTGGCAAATGGTACTCAATCCATTTTCTTTGTAGTATCATCAAGATGTTGTTGACTTCTCTGATTCAAGTTGATATGAGAACTAATAAAAAATTGTGTTTTTTACTTGTCTTACACCGAAATTGTTATTTCCCACCTCTTCAATCTGTACACAATAACATAAAAACACACCTCAAAAAAAAGTACAAATTTTTGAAACGAGATTTTTAGCCTTATATAAAATTTGTCTGCCTTTTTTCCCCGATCCATAAATAATTTTTAAAATAAGATTGAAACTGAGTCTTACCTTGAAGACTATTTAAGAATTCAAGTTTTAAATAAAATATTTTGTGGACTAACATACTTAATTCAATGTCCCCTCCCCCACCACTAATTTAATAATAAAGCCTTTGGTGAAAAAGCCTATACTTTAGGAAGTATCTGACAAAGAAAAAAGAAGTTAACATTGCATGTTCTACATGCTCTGATTGAATAATTGAACCAAATGAGAAGGAAATTACTTACAAACAACCCTTTGGGAATCATAATTTACAGAAGTAGAAATAAGGGTAAAGAGGTTAAGTAACTTGCCTGAGGCCATGCAATTAGTAGTCTGTCACAGTAAATAGTTGAGGCAGGTTTAGAATCCAATTCTGTCTGGCTCGAAAGTTAATGTTCTTTCTATAAATGACATTGTTCAGCAATTTCCCATTGGATTTTCAAGGCCCACTTCTTCAATATCATAAAGCTGAAATCAGAAGCAAATGCACAAAATATAATTATTCTTAATTCATAATACACTGCAAATATTTTCAGAAAACTTTATTTTAAAAAATTAATTATCTAGGTCAGTGGTCCTTAGCTAAGGACAATTTTGCTCCCTAGGGGATACTTGACAAGATCTGGAGGCATTTTTTTATTGTCATGACTAATGCAGAGAAAGGAGGTTTGCTACTGGCATTTAGTTGGTAGAAGTTATGGATATCGCTAAGCATCTTACAATGCACAGGACAGTGTCCTCCAACAAAGAATTATCTACTCCATAATGTCAATAGTGCTAAGACTGAAAAATCTCAATTTAGGAGTTTCTTCTTTATGACAAGTGAAAGAATCTAACTCGCTTTCTTTCTCATTGAAGGCAACTTTTATAAATCAATAAAATATGTTAATATTTTATTAAATTTATTGGGATGACATTGGCTAATAGAATTATATAGGTTTCAAGTGTACAATTCAATAATATGTCATCTGTATATTGCATTGCGTATTCACCACCCAAAGTTAAATTTCTTTCCATCACCATATATTTGACCTCCTTTACCTTTATCTGCCTCTCCCTCTCACCCGTTCCCTCTGGTAACCACTAAATTATTGTCTGTGTCCATGAGTTTCTGTTCATTTGTCTTGTTTGTTTTTCACTTTCAGTTTTATATCCCACACATGAGTGAAATCATATGGTTCTCAACTTTTTCTGTCTTTTTTCGCTTAGCATGATTATCTCAAGATCTAACCATGTTGTCGCAAATGGCAGTATTTCATCTTTTCTTATGGCTGAGTAATATTCCATTGCATATATATACTACATCTTCTTTATCTAATCATCTATCTACCATATGACCCAGCAATTCCTCTTCTGGTATATACCCCCAAAATTTGAAAACATTTATCTGTAAAGATATATGCACCCCAATGTTCATTGCAGCATTATTCACGGTGGCCAAGATATAGAGACGACTGAGAGTTAATATTTTTTATACCACTGAAAAGATAGTGAAGAATTATGGGACCAAAATTTGAACAAAAGCAATATTCCAGAGGGGTAAACCTAGCACACCAAACTGTTTTTGTCCTGAGGGCATTTATACATCAGAAGAAACAGCTACCAAGCTAAGATCCAGTTTTGGTAGTTTTGGGGGAGGAAGGGAACACAGCCCAAGGACCATTCACAGAGAGAATTAGTTTGCATCCTCTTCCAGTTTAATCTGGGAGTCAGGGGATGTACACCCAGGGATTCTCTAAACTAAAAAATAATCATCCTTTGTGCAGACTCATAGCCCACATTTGCAGCTTCTTAAGCTTTAATTTTTATTTACTTTCAGACTAGTAGTGTCTAAAGGTGCTTGGCAGAAGTTAATGAAAATTCTCTCTTCAATATGATACAGTTACATTAGACCTCAAAGTTTCTTGGAAATAATTTTTCAGAATAATGAGCATCACACCATCAGAAATAATCTGGCAGATAAGTAAATAAATCCCCATGATATGATGCTCTCGAAATAACAGTGAACAGAAACTCAACATGTTAGCATAACTGGACACAGACGGTGAAGTAACTGTGCTTACTCTGGGTGGTAGACATTCCCATCTGTCACCAGTGCCTAGCTCTGTCCTGCTTCCTGTACATGTGAGGATTATACTATCTCACCTCTTGAAATTAGGAATGTTCATGCAACCTTCTTGCTGTCACCTTTTGATGGTGCAGTTGTGGCTGTAGTTGTACCTAGAACTCCAGGCCTAACACCATTTTATTCCACAAATTACTATGGTTACCTGAAATAATTACACTTTTGCATTAATGCGCAACACACTTGTGGTCAGGTCATAGAACAGAGTGACTGTGAATAGGAGGAGAACCTGTTCTTACATTGCCAGAATATTTAATCCCAGTAGGTCACTCTCCGACTCAACCAGTCTGTTTTCAGATCCCCAACTTGCCTCACTGGTTCTTCAAGAAAGTTTGGATGTGTCTAAATTATCAGTGACTATAGAGTCCAGATACCAATTTAATGTGCTATTTAGATAGTTAGATAGTTGTGTTTGTTTCTTATCTTCCCAAATGGCCAATAACTCCTTGATGGAGGAAACTACTCTTGATCCAAGCTACTTGCCTATAATTCTTGACCTGGGGCACAGCACAGAGAAGCGAATATTATTCAGGGTAAGGGTGGACATTAGTGAACCAACTCCAAAAGAAAATATCACATAATGTTCCCAAGAGTAACAGTAATTTACTTTTTGGGTAAATATTTGTAAGGTTTTGATTAAAACTGAAAATATGTGCATCTGCAGAGATTAAGGAAAGTAGACTTTTTATGCAACCCCAGACAATTTTGTGCTTTTATTATTTAGTAGAAAGTCTTTGCCACTAAGGACATTATTTAAATAATAATGTTGTCTAAAAAGTAGCCTTAACCCAGGCCTCCTTTAGATCTCTATAGAAAGAATTCCATAAGCAGAGTTGAAAATGGGTCTCTGCTTTTTGTGACCAGGATCATCCAGGAACATACCATTGCTCTGTGTTGTGTGAAGAGCCAGTAGAACCATTTAGGGCAAGAAAACCAATGTAGTCTCTTGAAATATTGTAATTGTGAATATCCACTTCAGAAATGTTAACTTATTGATGGTTCTTTTCTTTTGATTAAGAGACTCTCGTATATGATCTTTTTAATGTGAACTTTCATTTAATGGTGACTTATTATGTAACCTAATGGGTTGAATGTAATAATTATATGAGGTTTAATTCATCTTGAATCATAGAGGGCCACTATGCTTGAGTAATTAAAGCTTCAAAGGAAATATTATGGGATTACCTTTTACTAGATGTAATTAATGTCCGGAAATGTATTTCATACATTTAATAACATCTAGTTCCACCGATAGACAAGAGCCCCTTGCTGAGAGCAGCCTCAAGGGTGACCGGCCTCCACATTTGCCCAGGCAGACAGCAGCTGGGCAGGAGGCACACAGTCATTCCACCTCCTCTTCTGTTCTCTCTTTTCCAAGAGGGATATCTGAAACCATGAAAAAAAGCAGTCATCTTGCTTGGATTCTTGGGTCCTTGAAAAAGGCAGATTTGAAAAAGTTTATTAGTTTCTTCTTCCTCTTCTTCTTCTTCTTCTTCTTCTTCTTCTTCTTCTTTCTTTCTTCTTTCTTTTCTTCTTCTTCTTCTTCTTCTTTCTTCTTCTCCTTCTTCTCCTCCTCCTCCTCCTCCTCCTTCCCTCCTCCCTCCCTCCCTCCTCCTTCCTCCTTCTCCCTCTCCTCCTCCTCCTCCTCCTCCTCCTCCTTCTTTAACTTAAATTCATTTACAACACCCCCTGTATTAGTTTTCTATGGCTGTTGTAATGTAGGACCACAAACTGGGTGGCTTAAAACAACAAAAATCTATTTTGCCACTGTTGTGGAAACTGGAAGTCTGAAATCAAGGTGTTGGCCATGTTCTCTCTGAAGCTTCTGGGGGAGGATCCTTCCTTGTCTCCTTCTAGCTTCTGATGGCTCCAGATATTTCTTATCTTGTGGCAGCATAACTCCAATCTATCTCCTTTTTTATGTGGAGTTTTCTCTTTGTGTCCAGATTTCCTTCTTCTTATAAAGGCACCAGTCATATTGTATTATGAGCCCACACTAGTTCAGTATATCATCATCTTAATTTAACTAATTACATCTGTAAAAACCTTGTTCTCAAATAAATTCACATTCAGCAGTACCACAGGGTAGGATTTCAGCATATCTTCTGGGAGACACATTCAACCCATAGCAACTCCCAGCTAGGACCAGGGTAAAATCAGCCTGAATCCATTGAATTAGCTGAACATCAGGAGTCTTTCCTTGGTTTTCTCATAGAACTGGCTCATGCCCAGCCGCAATCAGAAAGGGATATGCAATTCAGTGGGGCACTGATGCAAACAGAAGAACACTTCTGTTCACTTACAGCTTAAGTGGAAAAACATTTCCATAGAAGTCAGTTGCCCTAAAGAAACACAAGTGAGAGAAACCCTAGAGATGATGATGATTCTCATCTTGAGAGAATAGAGACAGCTGGTCCCAACACAGGCTGAGCTCTAACATGCAAGTAAAAACAGTTTCATTCCAGCTCTGACCATTCCCACCCTGTGCAAACTCACACCTATGCACACCTTCACTTTATGCAGTTTTACATCATCTAATGTTTCTTCTGGAATTACATGGTTGAAAGCTGCCCATGTCTCAGCAATAATAGGGTGGCTTATGCATAACAGAGAGGGAAAGAGGTCGAACTGGTAGAGACGATCTTATTCCAAAAACAAGCTAAGCAGATATCAAGGAAGTTAAAAGGGAAATGACATTTATTGAGGCACAGTTCAGAAGTTACATCATTTAATCCTCATAGTAAGTATGGATGTTTATTTTACGGTTATGCAATTTGAGTCATAAAATGGCCTTGACACATACTGCAATATCAAGAATTATCATCTTGCTAGTTGTGGCCATTCTCTTCTGCACCGAAGCATAGTGGAGGGTGGGTGGGATCAAAGGGATGATACATTCGATAAATCTGTTCAAGGTTCTTTCTACTCTTCCCCTTTTCTGCCTAACGACAGAATATAAATTCTCCTTTTACTGGAAAAAGACTCTTATTGGCCCAGAGATGGCATCAGAGGAATCTGCAAACAAACATTATCTCATTATTTTCCTCCCATATATTCATCTTCCCACAGTCTATTACCCTTGGAAGCTTAAGCATTGCTTTCAGATGTCTTGTCATTTCTCTACATATTTATTGTTCTTTGTCAAAGATGATATATAAGTTGAAGTCCTAAGATACTTCTTTGAGTTACTCGTTTACCTTGGGTATCTCCCATGTATTCATGAAGTAAACATGTTAATAAATGTTTTGTTTTTCTCTTGTTAAAAAATAAATAAATAAACAATAAAAAAGGACATAGGAAACCTGGCTTCAGAGACTTCCCAAAGCTGACATAAAATTTTTTTTGCCACTCAGGCTAGTCACTATGCAAGTTGCAAAATGTCTACTTTCAATCTCCACACCAATAATTTGCATCCTTTTGTGACTCTCTTTTCAAATGATCGTTCTGCAGTTCTTTTTAACTTATTTGCCTCTTTTTTTTTTCTTTGCTGGAGTATCATTTCAAGTTATTTTTTCTTTGCTGGAGTATCATTGAAAATGTTATTTTTTCTTTGCTGGAGTATCATTTCAAGTCCTCCCACTCTTCCATCTATGATTTAGACAATTGATGGGGAAACCTGCTTCTCAGAGCCAAGTACAAAGCAAGTTCTGGAGAGGAAATGTATCTACTGTCTTCTTCTAAAACAAAAAGGAATAGGGAAAAAATGAGGAAGTGTGGTAAAATATATTTTAACTTACCGTGAATGAGAAATGATGCAAATATTTTTAAATTAAAGAGCATAGATTGAATATATTACTTGCCAGGTCTCATTTAAAATAGTTAGTTTATACCTAGAGGACTGTCTCTTATTACTGACCTTGGCAATGAAACAAGAACAATATTTTTCTAAGGATAAAATGTTCTTCAAAAATATCCCATGAGAATCAGATGTGGCCTCACTTAACTTTCATTGCCGACCATAATTCTTTGCCTATTTCTCTTCCTCAGCCAAGAAGTAGGGAGTTTTTAAAATAAAGGTAGGGAAAATGTCATCTCTAACTCAAATTCTGTGTCTTCAATTACTGCTGGTAGTTTATAGAATCATCATGGAAATAATCTTCTGAGAACGTGCATGTATCTTACTTCTCGAGGTGAATGACAGAAAAAGATCATAAATTGACAACAGAGCAAGCCACAAAATGTTGAGTAAGAGCAATTTTTTTGTTTATGTTTGTTCATTTTAATGTCAAGAAAAGATTTCATGAATTCTATGAATTCTATGCATAGCTCAAACAGCAACCAAATGATAAGCTTTGCATTTGGGATGGGATTGCAGAGGACAAAACATATACTCTTCCTTCCTGCTGCCTTTTACTTTCAATCTGAAGGATTTCCTTTTCTGGGCTTTAGAAAATAATCTGAAAGAGGGATTTATGTCCTTTCGTATAGTAAAGAATTGTCTCATTTTTAGTTATGTAAATGTTTAGGCTCATAGTCTTGTATCAAATCTAGAAAATTCTCTCTCCCTGATTCTACTCCCCCCAGATTCCCCTCCCGCCCTCGCCACACACACAATTCACCTCAGGTCTGACTCAGGCATGGATGGCAAGGAAAGGAAGGGAGCAGTGTTCTCTTTTTACTCTTTCTTCATTCTTCCTCCTGCCTCAAACACTTCTCTTTTTGAAAACTTTGAATTAGGCCAAGGCCACCTAAATGGAGAGAAATTGTCTGGTAAAAATTTTTTGCAGGTGCACTGGAGCATGGTATGTTAATCTAAGTTCAAAATGTGCTTTTCATGGCATGTACATGTAAAAAATTTTCAAGCATTTCTTCAAGCGAGGAAAGAAGGAAGACAGCAGAGATTAATGTTTTCTCTTGTGTTTGAATGTAACTGGTAAACCCACTTAGAGATTAACTAATATATCAAAGTGAATGAAAATACCGATATGATGCTGAGTCTATGTTAGCTGTAAGGAGTTACACGTTTTTGTTTTCTTTTTCAGCATACATTTGGATAGTAATATTTATTATGTATACAAAGCACAGTGTTCTTTACCTGAATGACTCAATCTTCACAACAACCCTATGACATACTATTATCATTCTCATCTTACAAATAAGGGAACCGAAGCATAGAGAAGATAAACAACCATCCTTAGTTTTCACAACTAATATATGGCAGAGACACCTACTAGTTTGAACCAAGTCGGTCTGGTTTCATAGCCTGAAATCTACTCTGAACTGGTTCTATTAAGTTAGCTCCCAGCTCAGGCCTTGCTAAGATTATGTCCATATATGAAATCAGATAGTTATGAAAATTATCTCACTAATTCATCTGACTTGCTGATGGATTATTGAAGGACCTTGCAGAACCATGAAATGAAGACGGTCTTTTGAACTTCCTTTCATCACCAGCTTCCTCACATCACTGCCACCTTTCCCTATTGTCAGAAATGCACAGAAACAGAGTCTGCGAGTCAAAAAAAAATCTGAGACATTATTCAGCTCAAAGTCAACTCACTGTAAGAATCCTGACAACTTTCCTGTAACATCTGGCTGCATCTGCAGGACTCCAGAAGGACATAGGTCCCTTGTTGTACAGGTAAATCATTCTATGGCTAGATCATGCTAATTACTGAAAAAAAAAAAGTCCTTATAATGAGTCATAATATTCTTCCCTTTTCTTAGTTCTGCTCTGAAAACATGGAAATTAGTGTATTCTGATTTCAGCATAACAATTCAACAAATGGAAGCCTAGGACAGGCTGGCTTCCAGACCTGTTCATTTTCCTTTGAATGAACCCAGTGTGATCCTCAATATCTGTACAACTTAGTCATCACAGTTGTCCAGACACGATGAGAACTGGTTTTTATAAAGTAATGCCAGACTCTTATCTACCTAATTTTAGATATTGGTCCCCATCTAAGGCATACTGAGTTGAATTTGTTATTTTGGTTGCCACAATCTACCACTGACTAATGCTGATCTCAGAGGGTGGTTTTGAGGATGAAATGACTTAATAACTTCTAGGTAATTAGCTTAGTGCCTATCAAACAAGAAGTACTCAGTAACTAATAACTAATTTTAACTAGATTTCACAATTTGGAATTTGACTCATTTTTCACCATGCTGATCCTTCATGGGCAAAGCTATGAAAAAGCTGAACAATACAAATAGCTTAGATTAATATTCATATATACAGCTCTACATTTAACAAGGACATGAAATACATTCTTTGGAGCTATAAAAAGCAAATTTATAATAGGTCACAAAGTGTGTCTTTAAAAATTCCAAAGAATCAATATCAGGCAACCTATGATGCAAAGTGTAATGCTACAAAATTAGAAATAAATAACAAAAGTATAACTAAAATAGTCTCAGATATTTACAAAGGAAAAAAAAACCAAACTATTAAATTACCCTTGAGTTAAAAAGGCAGTGCAGTGTAAATTATAAGAAACACAAAGCTGAAAGACAATGAGACCAGCACATATTAAAATTTATGTGCAACAACTGAATCAACATTTAGAAGAAAATTTACAGTTTTGAATGTGTGTGTGTTCACATGTCAGAAAGCAAAATATATTGAAAACAAATAAGGTTCAACTCAAAAAGTTAGACAATCAGTAATGGAATAAGCAAATAAAAGGTGGGACAGTAAAGAGAAATACAGAATACAATGAAATAAAATATGTAAATAATAGAATTGAATCTTGGTTTTCTATAAAGAACATAAATAGACTAAATCCGAATAAGACAGATTAAGAAATAATTAGAATAAAAACACAGATGTAACTAGAGATAAAACAAATATTAAGATAATACTTGGAAATTCAGCTGGGATTATCAAACACCTTTTACATTACCAAACCTAATAATCTCTCTTCGGTGCTCACCCACGTAAAGTTTGATGACTGAATTTGATGGCCATTTTCTCCTCCTTCAAATGACCTTCTTTTAGTTTCTGACACCACTTTTCTTTGGTTCTCTTTTTTACCTCTTGATCCAAGTTGTCTTCTCATCATTTCAACTCTTATCTGAGAGAGATCCTAATGGACCCTAATAAGCCTGCAACTCTGTATTTATAAATTCTGCCTCTAGCCTTAACTCCAGACGTGTAGTATTCACTTTCAGCTTAAACTAGATGGTTCATTGAAACTGCACCGTCAATATGTCCAAAACCAATGAATGCATCACTCTTCTCAACACCCCCTCAATTTTCCAGAGCTGCTTTTCCTCAGATATTTAGAGACCAGTTAATGGCATTTCTAAATCCCCGGGGACTTCTGAACTAGAAATAGAAGTTATCCTTGGTCCTTATTTCTCCTTCTGCTGCCATGCCCACATTCAATTTTTTACTAAACTTAGTCAAGTATACCAACTTCTTCTTAGATGTGCCTCCTGCATGCCATCCCCACTACCTCTGCTTTTATTCAAACCCACATCTTTTCTCTTTCTGTATAATCCATCGCTCTCTTAATCACATCTACTTTATATGCCATCAAACTATAATTTTGATCACAAGGTATCTTTTCCTACAGCACGTAGTCCAAATTTCTTGTATGACATCTAAAGCTCTTCATAATATCTTGCAGTGTATTTATCAACTATACATTCCTTGTACCCTGTTGGGCTCCAGCCTCATCCTCCTCTGATCTTCCCTGTAGCTTTGCTAACACTATTCTTTCTACTTAAAATTACTTTTTATAGTCCCTCCCTCCCCTCTACTAACTGGTATACCCAATCTGAAATTATTCTGTAACCGTGGCCTTGGACCTTACTCATAATTCGTGATTTCATTATATCTCCCTATCTTTTTCTAAGTTGTTGACCAAGATTTCAACATGAGTCTACACATCTGGCATAGCATTGCAACATTCATCATTCTGTGGCTGCCCCTGAAATTCTGTGGGCACATGAGAAAGTGAAAGTTTCAACAGTTGAATTTTTGCAACAATATTTGCCATAGCTTTATACCTGAGTTTGCTGACTGGACATTTGCTCAACAAATAGGTAGAAAAGAAAATAATTTTTAATGGAAGTTGCAGTTTTTTCCTTAGAATTGTTTGTCTAACAACTCTTAGGCAGAATGAGGAATAAACTCCATTAGGAATACTAAATTCTACTCCAGGAATCATCTGGATGTGGGCTTCAAAATTTTCATCTAAAAAAAAAAAAAAGGCTGTTAACGATATCTCTTGCTTGCCACTATGTGGAATTGTTCTGAGGAAATATTTAGCTTATAAACGAAAGATTTTCTTTTATGTACATATGAGTAGTATAATGCATTAATTCAAATATGAAAAATTATATTTAATATTTGCATCTGATATACCAAAATCACAAACACATAGTCATAAGGTTTTCGAGAAACTATTTAAAACTCCCAAAACCAATCATAAATTCTTAAATCAATTATTGATCTTAAAATCAATCATAAGGATAACTGTGCAATATGAGTATTGAAGATTTTTAAGAGGTAATACATACTTTCAATCTGTAATTTCAAAAAGGCTTTAAATGCAACTAACCTGGAGGCAATGGTTTATTAATTTCATGTTAACTTAAAAATAGCTGGTCTTGGATCCTTCCAGAGGACATGTATTAATAAAGAAAGACAGAGATTATGGAAGAGGTTGGGGTCTTTGATATGTGTAGAGAATATCACACAGAAGGGAAACTAGAAGAGTGTTCTTTTATTCCGAGAACTGCTGTAGACAGCTACTACATATGCCAATGGTTTTAGCCACAGTGGCGTAGACTTTAGGTGACTGAGGAAAAAAAAGATTCTGGTTCGTTTCAGATCTGGACCACATCACTACTCTCTGATAAGCTGAGACATAGTAACCGTTGCTGTTCTTGTTCAGAGACTGATTGTTTTCATACTTTACATATATGACTAATGACACTCTGGAACTCTGCTATTGGCTACAACGACACAGCATCAGTGTCACTATACTGGATTCCAAGTTGGTAAGAATTAATTTAGACAAGTATCCACCAAGAAAGAAAGAAAAAATCAATCTTTTAAGTGCTTCATTAAATTATATAAGATTCACCATAAATTATATCCTAATTCACTTATAACTCAGCTGCTCCAGGCTTAGACATGGATTCTAGAATTTTCAAATTTTTCCGGAAGCTCAAAGTTCCAATTCTGAGACTTTTAATCAGTAAGTTTCCCAAAGTGTCCTCTTTGCCCCAAGAAGGATGCATCTGAAATTAAAATGTAATGCTTACATGATAACTCATAATCCATAAGGAAAATCTAACTTCTGTCACTTTAGGATTTAATTTGAGTCCTAAGTCTCCTATAGAGAATTAAACTAAGAGTCTCATGGTTGAATATGTTTCACTCCAGTTATTTGTTGAGCAAATAACTCCAATATGTAATTATTTGCTCAACACTTATTTTGAGGCAATTTACAAATAAGAGTCCATCAAATTCTTAAATTGGTTAAAATTTCAAAGCAGTCAATTTTTTTTTTGTCTCTGCCTTGTGTTAAATACAAACAGCAAAGAAGACCTGGACTTAATAAAAATCTGCCAAAAAATCCACTGTGTGAGGCTGATTCAAGCTGCACTTAATTTAAATATTAGCAGTAATAACTCTATACATAGGGTAAAGTCTATGCAGACAATCTTTCTTCTAGTACCTCATATATCTATCTGTATGTGTTGGCAGAAAAGCAGCCGATGTCTTTGTTTAGGGTTTTATGGGATTTGAACCACTTCTTCTCCTACTTCGAGTGATACAGTTGACTTGTAACTGGCATTTCATATATGCAAGGACTTCCATGGTGCTTTGTTGATCATATACAAACTTTTAAATGATCAAGTAACTGGTTCCTCTGTCTTTTGGAGATGGTTCTAAAAACTGCATGATTCACTTATTTTCCTAAACTTTAAAAATAATTCCAAAAAAATTTGTAGTCCAGTATCTATCCATTTTAAATTGAGAAAATGCAAAGTCATAATGATGTTATAACTTTGGAATAAAAACTGCACAAATACAACTAATCAATAGATGTTCTTTTTTTCTGTTTTTATGCTGGCACACACACACAAAAGTTTTCCATCAGTGTATATTTCTTATAAAGAAATACATTTACACAAACCATTGAAAATTATTTCATAGTTTATGTTAAATATCTGTGTATTCTTCTTTGGGCACATCGCAAATTCTAATTCCAGGGCCACACATCTCAGCCCAATATCAACACCATTACGCAAGGTCTGACAATTCCTTGTCCTCAGTTGCAACAGAATATGAAGAATCAAGTACTTTCATGACTATTGAGTAATTTTCTCTTCCCATCCGCCATCTGTGGAACTCTCTCATCTAGTCATCATAATGACTAAAGGTACATGCACTCAAGTGATTGACTTATCCAAGATCTAGTCAGTGGCAATATAACAGAATAACTCATTAGTGCATAAGAAGCTAGTGAAGCATTAGTGTAACCCAACACAGACACATCTGTCTTCGGTTCTAGTGGTATTTCCTCACCTGGATGATCTCTGATAAACCATTTAAATTCTCTGAGCTTCATCACAAAAGGAGTTAAACCTAATCAATCACTCTTTATCATCATATGTATTACTGATAGAGCTTTTAAATATATGTGTATCCAAAAATAAACAAACAGATCAATGTAATAAATAGAGAGTATACAAACAGACACAAATAACTGCATGCATTTATTTTATGAAAAAGCACTATTTCATAACAATGGGGAAAATAGGATTCAATAAATTATGTTTGGGTAATTGATACTCTCTTAAGAATAACTTACTTGCATCAATACCTTAATCATTAGGCCAAAATAAATTTCCAGATGACCCACAAGTGTAAGCATATAAAAAAATAAAACCATGAAATTTTAGAAGAAAACATAGAGAATGATTTTATCATATCCGTATAGGGAAACCTACTTTAAGTAAGTTACAAAGCTTCTATACTCATATACTCAATCTTTTCCTTTGCATTCTGTTTCGGCCCAGAGATTTTCAAACAGGAATAACTTTTCCTCCTTCCTTATGGTTTTATAAGAGGACACAATTATGTATTTGATACATAATAATTTTTAAATTCTTAAATAAAACTCCAGATAAAGTTAGAAGACAAACAAAAAACTGAGGTAAATATTTGCAATACTTATAACAGAGTTAATTTCTTTAATATGTAAAGATATCTGACAAATCAATAAGAAAAAAAGCATATTATTTTTAAGTAGTTAAAATATGGATATACAGCACACAGAAGAGACTTTACAAAAGGTTTTTAAATTATGAAACATACCCTCACTCATATGTACAGACATCACTTCTGGAAATGATTGAAACACTATCATTAGATTTTTTAAATGATTTTTCATTGATTAACTCTAATTTGAAAATCTGAACTAGATATTGCCAAAGATCCACTAATCTCTGAAGTTATGTGTGATTTACTTGCCTTTGTCTGTGATCCAACCTATTCTACGATGCCATCTTCCCAACTGACTTACAAACATCCCACGCTGTAGCAATCATATAAGTAGCCCTCTTAGTTTCTTTAACCAAGAGACTAGATGTGGCTAAGGGAAAAACAGTCATGTGTTGGAATTGGGACTCATTCAAATTCATGCTTTCCAAATTTGTGGACTCAATTACATTCCTCAAGACTTTAAAAAAGTTATTGGCCTTTTCCTCTCACATTCATTTCAGCTTTATCATCCTGAATGCTTTCCACTCCTTACTCCTATTCACCTCTCTGTGTGTTCATTTTTATCAGAGACCTCATCTTAACTCACAGAGGAAATAGAAGTCATCCCTTGATTCTCTGACCAGTGTTCCATCCTCAAATGCAAATTTCCTAGCAGCCCTAAATGCCTTTTTCTTTCATTTTAGTGTCAGAGGAATATATGTCTCTTCTGTATAAAGGAAGCACATTTTTCTGTGTTCTGAAACCCAGAGCCTCCTACCTCAGTGGATTCTGCAATATTATTTTTTTCCTTCTTTCTCATATATGCAGTCTTTTCCTCTGCCTTCTGTTTCAGTCCAGGGGTTTTCAACCAGGAATAATTTTGCCTTCTTTCTCAGGGTATTTGTCAATGTCTGGAGACATTTTTGATTGTCACAATGGGATGCTACTGGTATCCAGTACAAAGAGGTCATGGACGCTACTAAATATCCTTTAATGCGCAAGACTCTCCATCCCGCACCTCAACATGACCGCATACTATAAAGTATTATCTGGTCCAAGATGGTGTCAAGGCTGACAGACCCTTCCTGTAAACGATAAACACTGGAAGTCATCTATAACTGTCCATTCCCTATCACCCCATACAACCTAATCAGTAATGAGAATGATTAGATCTATACTATCAATATCTCAAATATGTCCTATTGGACTATGAAATTGCTAGTGGCTTGGTTTAAGTCCCTGTCATCTTTTGCTTGGATAATTTTAATACCTACTAATTGGTTTGTCTACCTCTAGTCTCTACACAGCACTAAAAGTCAGCATTTAAAGTCTTACTTATCATGGATCTCCCTTTTCTAAAAAACTCTCTTAGTACTTCATTGCTTGAGTCACACTCTTGAGCTATTTTACAAAACACACAAAGCTTCAATAATCTGACCTTTGCACGGCTCTTAAGCCTTATATCTTTCTATGTTACTTCTTCTACTTAGTGTTCATGTAATACACGCTGCTCATACTTTCCCACACTCATCAAATTGTTTCCCATCTCCTTGCCTTTGAAATTTTTAATCTTGGTACTGGAAGCAACTGACACGTTTTTTCTAACAAAGTTCTATTCTGCTTTCAATAATCAGACAGGTGTCTCTCTAGAAAACATATCTCTTCTTTCATTTGCTCTCTGTACCTTATCTTCTTTCTGCTTAGCACTGGCTTTAAATATTTGTCACATTATATTCTGGTTTAATACGCTTTTGCTTCTCCTACGGAATCATGGCTTGTTTAAGAGGGGTCTCTTAGTGGTCAGATATGCAACACTAGAACTTTGAGACACATCGAGGACTAGGCACTTAATGAATAAACAATGAAGGAAGAAAAGACTTAAAGAATAAGGTAGCCATGACATATTCACTAATAAGCTCAAAACACAGTCTAATGATTTTTTAACTTCAGCGTCTGAAACATTTATGAAAAGTCTACATGTCACCGGTGGTGCATTGAGCACCATACTATGCAAACTAATTTAATTGGTGAAGTGGGTTTTAGGAAATATAAACCTAATAACTAACTCTTACTGTTTCTCAGTCTGATGCAATTTTATATTCACACTAGCACATTCTACTGAACTACTATAGAATTTTCTTTCCTTTACTTTTCTCAGTTAATTTTGGTTCCTTAAAAACAAGAAACAAATTTCTTAAGGTATGTTCCAAGGTACCTAGTCCAATGAGACTTCCTCAAATGTAATGTCTTGTAGTCAGTCACATTTGTGCAATATACATGTCATATTTCTCTGCTGGAGATGGAGAATATACATTAGCATATATATACATAAAAACCTTGAGAAAGTTTCATAGTCGAGAAATCTATTTACGTTTGTTCAATATAATGTTTTACAAAGTCATTTCCTCATGGAACCTTTTTTCATGCTTTATCTATAACATCTCATGAAACTACTGTTCTGTGAAACACGCTTTGAGGAACACTGGTTAGAGGCGTAGCTTAAAAAGCATCAAAACGTCACTCCATTCCCCAGGCATCAATCCTCTCCCGTTTCATTGGCTCAAGTGGGGGATAGGGCTACAGGTGGTAGGGGATATGTATTCTTTCCCAGACTCTCCTCAAATTCCATTTTTATTAAAAATAGTTTTATCTAAATTAAAATTATATTTGTTTAATTAGAGTGGAAATTGTCCTGACTTTTTAAAAAAAATCTGATATGTCTTTTTATAATATATATACGTCTTTTTATAATATATTTTATAATATATTGTAGAACCAAAATGATAGTATTATTTCGCTGTAAGAATTAGCAGGCAAAGGGAGGTGCCTTAAAATCACTTAAAAGGTCTTTCATGAAGCCAATTATCTGAAAATAAAGTGAGTAAAAGCTGAAAGACTCTATTTCAAAATTAAGTAATATGACGTCAGGCTTTTCTATTTCACCAGGAATATGTACTATTGCTACAAAGAATTATATATGGAGTTGAAAAGAATTTAGAGCTCACTTTACTCAGCCACTTAATTTTACCAGTGAGGAGTTTGAAGCCCAGAGAAGATAAGACTTATCAAATATTATTCATATACAGTACTTACAGTGGTTGAAAACATAGAGCTGGTGATTTCCATTTCAGTGCTTTTCCCACACGTATTTCTTACTAATGCATTTAAGTCAAGGAATAGAGTTCAGGGTTGGAATCAAATAAAATATACATTGATGTTAACTTGCTACATATTCAGTTTCATGTTGCATAGAAAATGCCATCAAATTTATTATTGTATTTGACAGTTCCATCTGCCTTGCAAGGTGAGTTGGGCTGTCCTTGTTTCCTTTCTACCAAGATTTACAAGCTAGCCCTAAGTGAAAAGTTCTCTGTCCCATGAGATGATGACTTGTTATGATGTAGAAAAACTTAGTTGTGCTTTCCAGGGATAGATCCAAAAATAATTTATGTAGACTAAGGAGGAGGTAGATACACTTCGGTGGATATTATGGTTCTGAGAAAATTGTGGCAAACCAGAGGTCCTATTAGTCTGTTTCCTGCTGTTGTTACACAGTGCAGGCAGAATTCCAAACTCTTCGTGGCTAAAAATACACATTTTCAGAAATCTAGAGTGTTTAATTTGAATCAAATCTAAAGTAAAAGACAAGCAGTCTAGTGTACAGGGAGCTCTTCTAAAACCACTCTCTTGAACGCAAATGAAAACAAGATTAATATTGAAGTGGAGCCATTCTCCAAACACCTCCCATCAACTGGAACTGAGGCCTCACTAAATGCAAACAATTAGAGCTTCATGGAAGATTAGAAAACATTCGATTGCAAACAGCACTCCCAGATCCACAGAAACCAGGTCACTACTATGTAAACATTTTGCACCACTTTGTAAACAGATAAAAATATCACATCAGTTTGGTGTAAACAGACCAACAGAAGAAGAAGCCAGTATCCTTCTCAGATGGAGCTCTGTGGATAAGCAGAGACAGTATTAACTGAGTTAGAATTACTTTTGATTGTTCTCATTTAAGTGATTACTCTTTCTGAAATCTGGCCCAGTTGTTGAGATGTTAATGGCAGGATAGCAATAAATTCAGGGTGGCCCATAGCAAGTTCCAAATAATACTCCATAACCTCAAGCTCTGCCCATACCACTTCCGAAGCTAATAACTATTTTCACACTAGAATTTAAAATAGGAGCTGAACAGAGTGGACATGAAAAATGAAACAAAACAATAGACTGAGAGCTCATAGGCAGACATTGTAAATAATGAGATAGGAAAATAGGGAAGAAAAACAAAGCTTGAGCATGATATACTACCATATCTTGGGGTCAAGATGCATGGTTTATAAACTATCAAGCATTTGGCAAAGTATTTAATTCTTTCCCACTCTACCACTATGTCCTACTCACTCATTCTAATACTCAGCATTCCCTTTTGCCTTCACATTTACCAGAAGGAAAAGGAAAGCAGATAATGAACAGAGAAGGGGTTTACCCTTCAAACCTGTATGGTATTTAAAGAAATAATTGGACTGGATTCATCTTATTTCTGAGTGTCTTTGAAGATCTTTTTCATTTCTACCCATGATTAATTATTTATGTACTCCCATAATGGCCTGTCCCTCTACTAGCCATATGAATGGTAAAATAGATAAAACATGGTTCTTGCTCTCAAGGAATGCACTTTATGTGTTCAAATAGATTTTTAAATTGTGGAACACTTAAAAATAGATTCCCATTTAGAATCCCTTTATCCTATAATGATAGGTAATGAAAGAAAGGCAGATCAAATACATATTAAATATAATATAGCCCTCACATTCCACCACCAATTTATAACTCAGGAGATGCATTTTAACAGTTTTCAGGAATTATGGGTCTGATACCTCTTGTGTCCAAGTTCTGTTGGCCTCACATTCAGCTACAGCTGTGGTAACAAGTTTCATGAAGCCTGCTGTCATCTTTGCACAAGTGAAACCTAGCAATGCCTCATCTCAGGCACTTACTATTTCTCTCTCACTCACTTCCCAGTATCTTCTCCAACCATGCAGCTTGAGAAACCTGTATGAACTATTGGCACCCATGCTTGCACAACCCAAAAATGCAGATGAGTTGACTACCAATGGAACAATCCTTGGAAAATTGAGGAAGGAAAGTGACAGAAAAGTGCTTTTCTCTTTCTTCTTTCAGATTGACAGTTGTGAATCTGAGAGCATTCCATAAAGGTTCTTGGAAAGTCATGGTGCAGTCATGCATCCATCATATGCAGAGATGACCTGCTCAATAACACATCTTGTATTGACATTGCCTACCTTCCTAGTTTCAGTCCACTGGCCCCTCACTCTCAGGTCAGCTTCTGGGGAGACTCAAGCTGAAACAATTTGAATGGTCCCTCACTATCTGAGTTGTTTAATGACGTTCGGTGCAACTAAATTTTTTTTTTTTTTTTTTGGCTAGGGGAGGCTCTTTCTTCAGGAATCCTTCCCTTAAACATATAATTTTTAGGAGCTTAACAAAGATTTCACCGAAAGACTAATTACAATCTTTTACAAAGTTTTTCTTTTAATCAATACCTTCATTATTTATAAAAGCAAGATCTAAGCATGATAAGAACAAAAGAACGAAAGAATGAAAGAACGGAAGGAAGGAAGGAAGGAAGGAAGGAAGGAAGGAAGGAAGGAAGGAAGGAAGGAAGGAAGGAAGGAAGGAAGGAAGGAGGGAGGGAAAGAAAATCAAAACATATATTAACTACTTGATAGAAGCTGAGAATCCATGGCATTTTCTAGAGGCCATTTCCCATGATTCAGTTTTCACAATAACAAAGAATTTCCAAGATGTTGCCTGTACTATGCTTTATTCGTTTTTATTTACCCTTTTGTTTTCTCTTTTTCTAATTTCTACCACTCTTCTTTCTGGTCAATTGCATGTGGGAAATGCAGCAGAGCATCCGAGACAGTATGGAGGTAAAAGGCTGGAGTTTGAATCAACCTGAGGGTTGGCTCGGATACATATGGGAAGCAACAGGGCAGAGATCAGTTTGGAGGCCATGCTAGAGCTAAAATAAGATTTCATTTTGTGTTTCTCTAGAAAACTCATAAATGGAAAATACTATATATATGCTGCAAATTCAATTCCTGTTAGTCATATGTATTTACTTATTCTCATAAAAAGCAACATAAATATTCCTTAGTGTAATGATGCTCCATTTCATTCAGTCATTAAACTGACAATTATTTCTGAGGAAGAGATTAAGGTGTCTTGGTAGTTAACCTGCCACTATTAATTTTAATGGCTTACAAGGAGAATATAGTCATGTATTACTTGAGAAATTTAAAAGTAATAATTTTAAAGCTCTGATGTCTTATTTTACAGAAAAAGGCAGGCCAGCAGGCTATGTAGGACAAGGTCTTTCCTGCTTTTGTATGTTCCATGGATCACTTGCTGGTCTTTTGTGACAACCCTCACTTTTTTGTACTTCCCTTTATACCCAACATTTGTATCTTGTTTCTCATGCTAATGATAACCTGATTTGATGTTAACCATGAAAAACAACATTGCTTCTGCCTGGCATTTGTTCTGCTTCTTTACCAGATATCTCTCATTCCCTATTTGTCCCTCTGTGGTCTGCTTTGGATTTCTGGGGTTGCTAGTCTGCAAACTACATTTCCCACATTCCCCTCCCAAATGGCCTCCTGTTAGTTCTGTCCTTTGAAACTGCAGACAGGAGATCAAGTAGAGCAGAAGGAACAGAGAAGTTTCTGCTTCAAGTTCCCACAACAGTGGACTTTGCTGGCAGCCACCAGCTTTTGGGGTAAGGGCAGCAGGGATGAGCTGCCCTTAGGTTCAGCTGCCCAGAGTGGCAGCAGCAACAGCTTTGCCTTGGTGACCTCAGCTCTAGAAGTAGCAGAATCTCCACAGAAGGCTGCAGGTCCAGGTTCTGGACATCTGACAAGAGCACAAGTGGATTCCTGATTGCTATACGTCACTCCTTTCTTTCACTCCCTTGTTACCCCATCTTTCTCCCTTTTGCTTCTTCAGTCCTTATAAGTCCTCTGTATATAACCCCTTTCTACTTAAAATACATAGCATGCTGTTGTTTTCGTGACTGGACATGGACTGACACATCGCTTTTAGTTCTAACAACATACAAGGCAGTTTTCCATGTAGAAGTTATTTACCCAAAAGACACAAAATTTTCTTTTATACCCACCTCAAGCTTTGATGGAGGCAAAGAGCAATATACTTTCAATTCCACTCGACACATGCTATTATACATGAAGTTGATTGGCACTTAGAAAGTAATAATCTGGTCCTCAAAGCAGAGAATCTTATTTTATAAATGTAAACATGAGCATGTCAGTAAAGCACAAAAACATCAGGATGTCAAGTAGAAGTTTAGGCTCAACATTCAGATGCTTTATGTCCATGATGCAAAGCATCTAAGTGTTTGGAAACTCCCAGATGACTGACAGAAACTTCTCAGGTAGCTTGACATTATGTGTCCACAGCTTTGAAAGGGACTCTGACAGTTCCAACAGTTATAACAGTTGTGTTTTTAGCATATGAGAGCACAGTGCCTAAAAAACAGCATCATATTCTCATCATGTGGCTCTCCGTGGCAATCAGCCAATTATAATGCTTTTAAGGAAGACTTCAACGAGTCTTCTGTGGTTCCAGAGACAAGAGGTCAGCATCCCATACTGTCAGAATCACATGGCACCAATGGTAGACAAAGAATGCTTAGAATATGTATATTAATATGCCACAGTTAATATTTCTGCACAATTTGTTTTTGCAGCAGTATTTTGCTATCTAGGGACAAAAAAAAATGTGTTTCTTTACAAGTAAGACATGATTGATGCTTTACTAGGAAAGACTTTTCATAATGGAACAGATGTCTCCTGACAAGAAAGTTATTGGTACAAGCAAACTACATTATTGCAATAATGCTAAGGTTCAGACTTAAGCAAAAGATAATAAGAGAGTGTGGGAGAGGGCAATGGGGAGAGAAAGAAAGCAAGCATGAGTAAGAGAGTGACATCCAGTTTGGTCTGATTCAACATCCTTAACCTACCATATTGACCTACTCTGTGATATGTCAAGGCAGCATAGTGCTCTCAGGAGGCTTACACACGCAAACTTAAAAGGCCAATCTCTGCACATATTCATTTGTCCATACTGTAATAGCATACACTTCTATTTTTCCAAAATAGCTTCAGTCTAGTATATCAAAATGTTTTTATGTGAAAATTAAAGTTGATATTTCTCTCATTGCATCATGGCAGATTCATAGAATCATGCAATGTATAGAATATTGAATTATGTAAAAAATTATTCATTAGCTATAATGTTTTTCATTATTATCAATTTGTACAAGACAAGTCTAGTAGAACTAAGAGGACATTTCTAGAAATAACTTTTTTTTTAGAACTATCTTTTCTTGAGAAAAGTGAAGGAGGATGCTTTAGCTGCATGTTTCAATAGGAAATGGAAGCCTGACACACACACAAAAGAACAAAAACCAAAAACAAAGCAACCTAAGAGCTTAGCATTTAGGATGTAAGCTAAAGTAACAAATATAAGTAGAATTTACTTTAGAAACTTGATTACACAGTTTCTTAAAAATCTGCTTTTATTCAACTCACCAAATATAATTATTAAGATCTTTAACATGTAGCAACAACTCTATTCAAGCATGTCACTACATTTGTGTATAATTCTAGCAGAAAAGATATTGGTGTTTTCTATTATATACAGATTAATACATTCCTAGGGCTGCAAACTGCTCTTAGAACATTTTTCTGCAATCTAATGTTGTTTGCCTCTTCTGTCTGAATATGCTTATGAGACATAGGCTGTACTTGATTTCCTTATTCCAGGTTGATTGTTACATGCTACTGTTCTTAGTTATTTACCCCTTTCAATATCGTTGAGGTTGTATTTTAAGAAAATTTGAAAGCAATTCTCCCCATACCCTGCTTGCAATCATCTAATTTTGCAGTAATGCTTCAAGAATACCTTGCTATCAGCTTCTGTAGATGTCCTGCCAGGCCAAGAAGTACATGACAAAGATGCCTTCGGTGACGCTTGAATGGTCTTGTCTGGCAATGCAATACTAGTTGATAATCATTTATGCCAAACCAAATAAAACCACTCCCAGAAATGTTTTAATTAGGATTTTGTCAATCAAAACTATGCAGTCACTTAATAGCTTAAATATGTTTGGCTTTAATAGACCTTTAGTTGTCTGGAAAACCAGTGCCAATAACTTAAGCACCCAAGAATGTATTTGGAATCTATGATGTGTCTTTCTACTTCCTACTTTATTTTAAAAAATTTTTAACAGATTTTGACGACGAATTCTGGTTTGATTTCTTTTGTGACAAACCAGTCTCGTGACTTGGTTCTCTAGTTAATAATTAAGTTTTTAAACTTTTATTATCTTCTTGGATGAGGAATAACACATAACAGATTCTGAAAATCTCTCAAAAAATCTCGATAATAATCATACGATATTGAATCTTGAGCCTTTTTTTCCAGAGGAAGGTAAACACGTTATGCACTGAAGCTTAGATAGGGTGAAAACAATGGTATTCCCTGTAGACGTCCTCCTGTGGATGTGAGGTTGGCAGTGCTTGTAAATACAAATGCACAAGCAAAAATGTATGCTTAAAATTTGGAAGCATCAACAGAGTATGCTGAATTAATCAGGTCTCACAGCCAAATATTGTTCTTGTCATTCGTGTACTATCAAGGTTTAGCTTAGGGTATAATAGTAACCTCAGCATAACAAGCAGAAAATTCATACAGAAAAATGTAAAAATACAAATAAGGATTTTCCTGAACCGCTACGACCAGGGAGGATATTAAATTGTGTAAAGAAGAAGAATCTTAATATGGTTGTATTTATTCTTTACAAATTGCACTTCCAGCCAAGAGGAAACTCTTCTCATAAGGAAATGTAGACTAAAACCTTCCTCTTTGCTGACGCAAGGCAGGCAATTCAGAGAGAGCTGCGAATGAAGTGCACAAGACAGAGATCTTGGAATACAGTCATTCCCATGATAACACTCCCAATTGGACAACTGGCACTCTCCAGAGCACTTTTAATATCTGTAAAAAGCTATTAACATATGTTTAATAATTGAGGCAAACTTTGAGCAATTGTATCAGTAGAGATGGAGAATCTGAAAATAGTTATAAGGTCCCTGGATGCTAGGAAAGCAATATATCAATTGTGGAACACAGATAAAAATCAGAATGGAAGAAGAGGCACCTAGGCCTACAAGGTCAGTCTCTGAATCACAGTGACAAAGTGTTACCACAAGTTCCCAATGAATTAAAAATGGAAAAGGAAACACCCATCAGAACTACATGGTGTATCCTTTTGGTTCTCTTCCTAAAGTATAGAGATAGTCATTCTTCCTAAATCTCTTTAAACATTTTTTTATAGTTCCTTGAGTTAAGAATCTAAAAACACCGGGTCCGACAGATTCTATATGTCACTGAGTATCCTTTATGTCCTTGAGAGCATCGTTAGTAACTAGGAAATATTTTAATTTGATTTTTAAAAACAATATTTGATTTCTTAAAGTCAAATTTAAAACTCTATATTTTCCTAAATCCGTAGAGTTTAACTATTAAGTCATTTTATTCTATTTAGTAATCTGGTAAATTTTGACAATCATTAAGACAAGCATTTTAGTAAACATGTTTAATTGCAACTGTCAGTTTATTGAATTTGATTTTCTTTTAAAATACTTTAAATGCCTCTTATAAACAAAGCCTTTTAAGTACTTAAGCATTTCATAAATCTGATAAATTTGACTTATAAATACAGTGAGCACTAAGTTATCCTAAATGTTTAACACAATTGTTTATAAACAATACAATTTTTCATACTTTCTAATTTAAAATCACGAGTCTAAATCATTTGCTCAATTATATTGTAATTTAGAACTAAGTCAAATCTCCTACATTTTCTAAAATGCCAAATTCTATTTACAAATACTTAAATATCACACACACCAAAATAATTTCCAAACTTAACACAAAATTATTAATGCTCCTAGTTTCTTTAATTATTTCTATACTTACATCTGGTTGAAGTTAAACTGTATGCCCAACGTAATAATTAGAGAATAAACAGAGTTGATGTTCAACTGAAATTCACTGATGTAGAAGAAATTGTTATTTACACCTGGCATCTAGTCTCTCTGTATTAGCATCCAATGTGAGTGGTTGGTTACAGTGGTATGATAATCCAGGTCTTCAGAACCAAAAGCCCTGATTTGTGGCATTTGTCAATTTCTGTGGTGTAAATACTGGCCAATGGGCCATATTTCAAACTATGGAAGAGTTAATAACTGGCTAGTAAAATTCTTGAATATTTAACATTTGGCCCACATGATCCAGTTTAAGTAAGATTCAGCACAACACTGGTTGTTCCTTATGCTGCATTAGTTTTGAAATATTTTGAATATCACTTCTAGGTAGAGGCTCGGTTGTGTAACAAAGAGACTTGAAAACACTTTGATATTAATATACCTCTAAGATTTACATTTGGTTCTTCAACTGTCAGCTGTTAAGATCATTCAAGTATCATAATCAAGATCTTAGCCCTCAAGTGTGCAAAAACCAGATAAGTAACATCATTTAAGTGAATGCTAGCTTCAAGCTTATGTAGACAAGAGTTGAGATTATTTTGGTTTTCAGTAAGGACAAAACATGTTAACAAAAATCAAAATTAATCATTGCTATTTAATATGATTATGTGGTGTCCTCCTATTTTATCCTTGTTGCCAGTAGGTATGGAAAGATCACTTTGATAAATACCTCTGGTTTCTTCAAGAATGATTCTTCTATCTCATTAGTATCTTCAATTATAAATGAGAAGCTTGTATGTCATCGATAGTCCTTTCGTTTTTTAATCTCAGGATTATGCACAGTTACTGGATAGTCATTTATATTCTTGGATCACCATTAACAGCATGTTTGACTTGCTGTTCACATCCCATTCTCTTTAGGACTTTACAATAAAGTGGAGGAAATAAAAATATCTATGTCTTAGGGTGGTAGTAAGTGTTCAGTAAAAATATAAAACATTTAGTAACATAGTAAATTCTCAAAAATGTTAGCAATTGTTATTTTTAAATGACGATTTGCATATCTTGAGACAAATTTCTGCCAAATCACAGTGATTTACCACTAGAGAAAAAAACACCCTCCTTTAAGAAAAACCTACTTCATTTAAGATCTTACTATGTACAATGATCTCTTTAATATTGAAGTAAAAATCATATTTGTACTGCATATGGCAAGAGTAAACATCATCTTTTATTTTAGTTTTTGCCCTTTATTCCTGGTGTCCCATACTACCAGATTCATTTCTCTATTTTGAGCTGTGTCTTCCTAGTTTTCCTCCAGTAACCTTGGTTTGACAAAGGTGGAAAGATACTAGGACATCATCTCTTATCTCTCTCTCATTTGAAGTAATTGTTGGGCCCCAAGCAGAGATCTCAGCACATGGAGTACTGCGAGATGTTATGGCTGGCCCTCCTCTGCCCTGGTTCACTCTCCTTAGCTCTATGTGGTGCTATAAGAAGAGAGTGGGTGTTATGATTAGCTTGTAACTTCTGGGGAGGTGATTACATACTAGATGAAATATTCTTTTATGGGCTTCTACATTGAAAATAATCATTGCCTGTCACTCACCACGTATGACAATGTCATCAGCAAGACAAATTTGATTCCCCATGAAAATCTAGAAATCAGGTCTCGAAAATATAAGAATGATCTTAAAATTAATGTGTGAGTGAGTGAATATATTTCTATCATCTACTGATCTACTATCTTTCTACCCCTGAATATATATATCCACACATGTAAAACATGCTCTTACAGTCAAATTATATACACATATAAATGTATATGTATATGTACTTGATGCCTGACTTACATAGAGGGTCAAAATTCCAGAGAAACTTTGAAAATTTTTTAAAAAATTAAGAGCTATATTCTATTTTTCAGAAACTGAAATTCAGTTTTCTTCCTCTGAAGATTTTATATGGTGTTTTCATCTTTATCCATTAATTCTGTGTGGCTAGTCTGTCCTTTCCTGTATAGCAAAAAGTAAAGTTATCAAACTGGTTTCAACTCAAGTAGGTTTAATATTTGCCAAGAACTATAAATTTCCTTTAATCAGCAATAAAATTTGATTCAAATTCCTACATTTGAAACAAGTTCAAAAACTCATCTCCCTCAGAATTACTTTCTCTCCCAATATCAGACCTGTGAGTCAGTCAGTCAAAGAATGGATCAGATTCGTGGAAATAGAATCCTGAAAGCTGACTTGCCTGTGATTGCAAGAGATACAGGCACCTAAGCCTTGTATTGTCCTTCCAGAATTTGGATGGCCAATGTTAAGAAGTTAGTACTGTTAGCAGAGTATAAGCTAGAAACACAAATACAGTCAAAGGGGTCAATTAATTCACAATTTCAATAAAGATGAGGAATAAAAGATCAAATGCTCTAATTACACAGGCTATGGTTTCTTATTTCATAGCTTGTAAATATTGAAAAGAAAATTAACAAATATCTAAAACCATTACTATATATGCTATAGACAAAAAAAAAAATTGAGAAATTCTAATACTGCCTAAAATCTATATGGTAGCCTATATTTTCCTGACATGCTATTCTACATATCTGCAAAATAGAAAATTATATCTGAAAAAGAAATTAATATATGTAAAGGCAATTTGGGGCAATATCAGTGAGCTAGAACTAGCCCTGAACTTGAAATTAGGGGGCCTGGGCTTAGATCTGATTGTCTAATAAATGATTGTGTGACTCTGAGAAAAAGAAAAACAAACTACTATATGTGGAGAGCATTTGGCCAGCCCTTAGCAGGATGCTGTATCTATGTTATGCAATTTAATCATCTTAAAACTTTTGTGAGTTACATAAATTACTGCTATTCTATAGCTGAGAAAAATTCACATAGTTAGTGTCTGTCTTGGAAGAGAATCAATGAACAGATTTCTCAACCAATATAAGTCTTTTTTTTTTTTTTTGGTGAACAGAAAAGATTTTCATGCGAATCTTATTACATGACATGTTTAATATTGTCATTTTAAGATAATTGTCAATACCTGGAAGCCCATCTTGATCAGATATTCACTAAAAGCTTAAAAGTAAAATGTATTTTTTTTATTTTTTATGTTGAAGCTAAAATTTAAATTGGGAATCGTAGGTCCCTCAGAGAATGGTTTGAAAACTACTACTTCAGGTTTTTGAGTCAGTGATTCTGTGTGTTAGCAGAAAAATAATTGATGGAATGTCTTAAAATAAGAAATATGTAAATGGCACTTAGGTTATATATAAGGAAAATTATCATTAATATTACTGTAGATAGTTTCTTTTCCAAGAAGTTAGCAAATGTTCTCAAATAATTGAGATGCTTATTTTGAACTCCTTAGCAAATGAGAGTAAGCATTTATGTGTGTCAAATTAGGCTGTATTCTAAGCTGAGAGTAAAAGTAAAATCAAATTTTTGCTATAAACAGTCCTTTTAAGATGTGATGCCATGGTCATACCATCAGAAAGAATAATTTCTTATATGAGCCAACTCATTTTCTAACGGCTTTTTGTGTGTCAAAGTTTGTATATATGTCATAGATGACACTCAAAATGGGTGATTGCAGAAAGTTTAATAAAGGGATAGCATTAAGGTAAACAAGGGACAATGAAGCATCCACAGCTACCAGCCTTTGGCTTGAAAGGGCAAAGGAGGGGAGCGGTTACCAGGTACTGTCAAGAGCTGCGGTCCTATGGGAGAAATGGAGCTGTGGCCAACTGTGGCTTGGCTCAAAGGGAGATTGGAGAATGAATACCTCTACTATTCTTTTCTCTTACCTTCATAATTCTTGCTGTGCTTTCCATTGGCCACACTAACTGGAAGCCAGAGGGAAAGGATGATTGATGTAATCAATAGAGGATAATTTCTCAGGGTCCAAAGCAGTGTGGTGAAGGATGGAGAGCAAACAGGGTATCTAAAATAAAGGCTTTTCTCATTTATCATTCTTTTATTTCTTCATTGTATACACATTTGTGACCACCAATTACATTCAAGATGTAGTATTTATATAAGATTGAAATAGGAAGAATTAGAAAAAAACTGCATAAGAAATTGTTTATATTCCCAAAGAGTTTATAGGATAATAAGAAAAGTATACAAATAAGGTAAGACGGAGTATGATATGCATAAGAGAAGTACCAAGGAGGTGTTATGGGAATTCAAAGAAAGAAAGAATGATCGAGGCAATCAGGAACCTGTGGAAGACATAGCATTTGAAACTGGTCTTGTAGAATAGGCAAAACATAGATAGAAACCGGTGATGGAAATATGCCTCATGGAGGAAAACGCGTGGGAGACAAGGAAGTGAGATGTAAGCTATGTCCAGGGAATTCTGATTGGAATACCATACACCTATAAGGAAGTCATGGGAGATAAAATCAGATAAAACCAGAATAATGTCTCAAACACACACATGTGTGTTTGTGTCCACACACCCACACACACATTTATTAAAACAAGGTTGTGCTAGTGCAAAACTTCAGCAAATCGTTTATGAGTAAAATACAAATGCTATGCATGTGAATTATATAATCTGATATTAGTGTATCTTCTGGTATAAGACAAAATCCAGTATGCACACTGGGCATCATTTCCGTTATTCTAGCTTTATTCTAACTTCATTCTAGCACTGTTTCTGATGCATGATTGCTGTTAGGATAACAGCACCATCTAGTGTGTTTTAGTCTTAAGTTAAGTTCAAGGACTCCTGATCTGTTTCTAATGTTATTAGACAGAATAATCACAAAAGCGCCAAATAAAACAACAAACCCTCTCATCTATTTCTGGCTTTAGAACTTGAAGTTTAATAGATTGAAATTTGTTGGGATTTATGGTATTTCTAAAGAATCCCTATGAAATAAAATTGTCTTGCCTCACCAGTAACTGAGATGAGGAAAGTATAAAAAATACTTTTTCATCATTTTCTAATTTGCCTAATCTGGCAACTAAAATATAAAAAACAATATTAATTCATTTTCAATAGAGAACTAATGACAATTTTATTTCTACGTACAATATTTAACATGTAAATTAAACAATGAATATTATTACACATTAAATATCAATGATCGTTTATGTAACATAAAACAACATAAAAATTACAAGGACTATTTATTTTAGTAATCAGAATATGAGGATAAACTTTAAACCATACATTATAAACTAACTCCAGGAAATAATCTGATCAGAAAAAAGGAAAACCGACCCTTCAGAGAATCTCAGCTTGCCCTGCTGTTGCCTGTGTTAACAGAAGATCAGGAGAATAGTGGAAAAGTGGAGTGAATGAGCCACAGACTGAGGAGAGAGCAAAGAAGGGAAAGTAGAGAAGGACAGTGGGAATTCAAGGAGGGAAGAATGAGAGTCATACATTTTCATCTCCCCATTTTTTCCATCTTTTAGAACTTTAATTTTAACATCAAATCTGCAATCCCCCAATGTTTTTTAAATAAGTCAATAGTTTATTTATCATCATTAAAAATATAACAACATAACCAAAAAGAATATGCCCAAGCAAATAATATTCAGCAGAGACAATGCCTACCCCTCTGCTAGGTATTCTCTGATGTTCCCAGACAGCATTTAAAGAGAGAATGAAGCTTCCTCTTTGGTGCCACAGCAATTAAATCACTCTCCTAATTACTTAACTTTGTGTCCGTTGATACATCCGAAAAGAGCTGATACTAGCTCAAGTGAAAGCCAACGCAGCATTTCCTGATTAGAATATTACATGTGGTGAATAGGTAGATTGAATGCTAATGAGTGTGTAGAGGCTGTATTTTCCATTGCTTTACATGTCTATGCTTTCAGGACCAATGCTATGGACAGAAACTAGCCCTTCAATTGAAGTGAACTGCTATCCAGGTAGGCAATGGCTTAGCTTGGTTATAACCTCACATAGCCATGTCTTGTTATCAGAATTTACTGGGAGAAATTTCCACTTTCTCAATCAAATATATTTGAAGCACATAAATGTGCTTTAAAATTCATAAAACTAGCATTGAATACATTTTCACTGTAGAAGTTCTGGTTCACATGCTTCCATGCACACACCAATCCTGGGGAGTTTATTAGAAATGCAGAGTCCAGAGTCTCATCTTCAGACTCACTCAATCGGACTCTCCTCGGGGAGGGTCAGAGACTTGGTATTTTCAACAAGCATGACAGGCAATTTTGGTGTGAACTACGGAAAATACGTTTTTATGAAAGCAATGTGAATCCCCATGGTTTTTATTTTCTTAACTAGTAGGTTTTTCTCTGCTTATTTCATGTAACCATCATTGTGTGCCCTTTGACCAAGCAGTCACATATACTGATAGGTTAATATTGCATACTTGTTAGCAACTGTGATTCTTCTCGTTCCTGATATATTTACTCTAAATAAGGATTCAAAGTTCAGCATCTGGAATTTTACATTCGAAACTCTGAAAACATTTTTATTCACTAAAAACTAATAAGGTTTTGACAAAGATATAAAATATATTATCTAGGTCCACTATACACACCTACAAGATGCACTCTTGATCCTTTTCCTCCATACTAGAGGCCTCATTACACTCTGGTCACCAAGAACAACTGTTCTCAAGTCTTATTCGGTCTTCTGTATTTCTGTTCCTGTTTCTACCTCTGATGGAATGTTCATTTCTCCTCACCCCTATCTGCCTACCAAACTTCAACAAGGAAGATAAAAATCAAATGTCACCACTCTGTGAATCCTTTCATGAGGTTTATTAGGTAGAATGGACGCCTTCCACCTCCACCCGCTCCACTGTGCCCTGTACACATTGCAGCTCATACAACATTGAATTGCACCTATGTTTACATGTCTCTCTCTACCAACCAAGAAGAAACCCTTTGAGAGAAGATGGCTTCTTACTCATTTTATAGTCCAGTATCCAGCCCAGAGTAGACAGTCAATAAGTGTTTGTGAACAGTCAGTGTTTCTGAATTAAATGTGTAAGCCATTCAAAGTACCTGCTCATTTTGAAATCTGAAGCAAATTAAATGTTCTAAAATAAATGTTTGAAGTGTTATGAAAAATACCAACTACTTCAATAGTGAAAATACCAAAGTTCTCATATGGCCTTAACATCTTTTATTTGTTTCTCAATTTACTCCTAATTAAAAAGAACATGTATTTGAGAAAAATAAAAATGTATGTGAAGTCACAGAGAACGTAGAGGCAGCATCTAGAAATCTCTTCCCTAATAAAACTAACCTGAGATTCTTTGAGATGCTTTATTCTGTTTTCTTTCATGTTGTGATAACAAAGTCGTACAGAGATATTGCTATTTGGGGGTAAGAAAATCTATCACTCATTGTTCACCATTTCCCAGTCAGTTATAGGAACCTCCAGAATTCCTCAACGTCTCCTAAAACAAGAAATGTATCAGAAATGGTAAGAGAGATCTCTCAAGAGCATGAGTAGACCACCAAGTGACAAGTCCGGCAGAGAACTTTCTATAGCACATGTTCTTAAAATGTTTGCTGAAATAAACCTAAAACGCTTATAAAAGTAAAGACGTATTTGTGATGGATGAGTATAAGGTAAAAAAACCTCCTGAATTTTATATTGCAAAGTATCATATGGGCTCTTGGAATAAAATATAAATTAGTCACTAATAAAGCTAACCAGGTGATATCGGGTTATCAAAGACAATGTACCTGTTTACATTTGTCAAACACCACACAAGACACCTGGTTTATTGTATTAATAATAATATTGATTGAAAGACAATTTTAAAAAGCACACATTGACACATTGCACTTCATCTTTTAATATGAAAAGTTTGAATCAGCAGAAAGAAAAAGTGTAACTCTTTGCACCTTACATTTTGTCGAGAATAAAACTATTACCACTTAATTTCAGAACTGTACTAACAACAGCAAGAACGTGTGGACTTCGTTATTTATTTATCACTTACACACTATGATGTCGAATAGAAACATACATCTGAAATGAAAATATGTTACCCAGATAATTTTTTTACTAGTACAGAAAAATATGCTATTATTAACAGTGGAATTCACTGTAGAGCTTAAATTTATCAATACTAATTTTATTAATACTAAATTTATCAATACTAATCAACTTGAAGTAGGAAAAAATAAAGTTAATAATTTTATGATGAATAAGTTTAGCATTTTGACATTTTTTATTATTAGCCTTCTGATGTCATTAAAGGAAACTCATGAGGACAACATTAACATTTAGGATATATATCCTATAAAAGTAGCTGGCATAAAAATTTTTCATCTATTTTTAATGCTTCTTGATTGTGAGCATGTTGGGAAATAGTCTACTTATGAAATAAAAAGAAAGATTTGAAATATTATTTTCTTAAACATTAAGTATATCAGTTCAATAACTGAAAAATTACTACAGATTGTTGAGACCAATGATTAAAAGTTTATACATACTTATATATATAAATATATACATATATATATACACATATATATGTAAAGATATATATCTACAGATATATATATATATCTTTTATGTACATTTATAAATATATCTCCAAAACTTTTAATTATTGGTCTTACTACCCTAAGTTGATTTTAAATATAACGATTGAATTGTGAATTTCATATACATATATTTCCACATGCAGATCATGTGCCTTTGTTGGCTTCATCACACACTAAAACTTGGTATCCCTATGATCTTTCACTTGTCTTTTTATAAAGTACATACTTAAGGTTCTACTTGTATGCATGGTTATACATTTATTTATGCAGTCTCAGTGGCCTGTCACTTTCTGGTGTCTACTGTGTTCATGTCATCTGCAATCAGGCTAAGTGTCCAAGTTAGGACTGAATGAAAATATGCAGCACATTTGTCTACTTGGTTCAGGGACTCAGTGAATGCCCCATCCCACTTCAAATGATTTATCTTGACAATCAACTGAATTCCAGTGGGTATATTATTTTAGTCACACTCCAAACGACCCTAAAAATATGACTTTTGTTTGAAAGATTCCACAAGACTTGATACAGAATTCACAAGAGCTATGGCTTCAGACTGATGTTCAGACAAGAGCTGCTCCTCGTAGGCCAATATTTTTATTTTTTATTTATTGTTCTTTTTTGTTTTGTTTTGTTTTGTTTTAATATGGAGGAGGGAAAGAAGGAGGAGGAAAGAGAACAGTAATTCAGGATAGGAAAATCAGTAATATGTTATTGAGCTCTCAAGTCCTCATTTGATGAGTGAAGGACCTTAATCAAATCAAGATTTATTGCTTCGCTACTGTTATTTTATATCCACAGTTTTATGTCAATTCCTAATCTGTTCGTAATATAGTATGGGTTTCAATAAGGACTACCTAGTAAGTAATTTGATCTTTATGAAGAGTTATTTATATAAGATAATGTTATAATAATTAATAAAATATTTAAAAACATTTCCTTCAAGCTTGTTAAATAATTTTTACTGTGAAATAGATAGCCTAATTACTAAACATCGCCCCCAAATTAGTTTTATTATTTATTTATTTTTAAAGTACAAATGTAAATATTTGTCAGTAAGTATGAAAAAAAGCAAATAAATTAAATTAGATTGAAGGAAAATAACCCCAAAGAGCTTTATAATCAAAACTGAATGGGACCCCATTTTTCATATGGGATAAATTATATGCAGGGACATAATGAGCTTCAAAAATGCATTTCGAAGAAAAGGCAGAAGAGCTAAACTTTGAAACAGACATTTAGTGCAGGATAACTCTTAAAATTTATCAGCGATCTTGTGATCTCCAGAATTAAATAGATATTCTTTAAGGAAATTGGCCTTCCCATATATAATAGTAAATGGCTCAGATTCAAACCTGTATTCAGCTCCTCATTCCAAAGAGTGTTAGGCAATTCACAAGCTTGACAGTTTCCAACTGCACTGTATCACAATGGTATATTTTTCACCCTAATCCAAACCAAAAATTTCCCATGTAAACCTAAATTTTGTTCTTTATACTGATCTCATTTTTAAAAAAGAAATTATCTTTGAGCCAAAATTAGTATATCCACTTTTAAAAGGCATTCACTGTATTATATATTTGAAAGATGTTAAGAGAGTAGGTATTAAATGTTCTTTACCACACACACACTTGCAAATTAAAATTATATGAGGTTATAGATGTTTAATTAACTTCAATGTGGTAATCATTTAGCAATATATCAAATCACCACATTCTACATCTTAAACTTGCACAATGTTATATGTCAGTTATATCTCATTAAAGCTGTGGATGAGAAAGACATTCACACATAATAAAATATAGCCCTCCAGAGAAATCAATCATAAAGTTTAACATATCTCTCTGATAGAAAATTATTTTTATCCATATGTTGCATGGTACAGTTTTGAACCAATTTCTTAATAGAACTTGAAGTAAAGGAAAAATGGATAAAAAAACCAATATGCTGGAGGTGTTGGAAACACAAACTCAAGTAAGATATTGAACAGTACTTGACAAGAATAACAATTTATTATTTATTAAAAGTAAAGATCTTTCATTTAGAAATCTATGGCTTTAATCTAGAGATGAATAAGAACATACTCAAATGTGAAAGATAATCATTTGACATTTCCAGGTAATCGATTTTCTGGAAACTAAAGAATTAATTTCAACAAAAATTGATTGAGCAATAACTTCCAGTTGACCAACATGTTAGGAGTCTACCAAAATGAATAAAACAAGGCTTTTCTCAAATTTTGTTTTTCTAAAGCACTATTTTTCAATCTTTTTATCTGCAACTCTTTTACAAACACAAAAGTTCCACACCTTTCTTTGATATTCGTAATTTCAAAATATATCACATCTTATACATTTAACACAAATCTATAAACACATATCATTCAGTATTTTTTTTAATTTTTTAAATAAACTTTATTGAGGTATATATTATATACACGAAAATTCACGCATTATAACTATACAGGTCGATGACTTAAAATAACCATATCTACCTCATTTAAGATAAAAAAAATTTCCAT
Organism: Pteropus medius; assembly: GCF_902729225.1. NCBI lineage: Eukaryota > Metazoa > Chordata > Mammalia > Chiroptera > Pteropodidae > Pteropus > Pteropus medius. The sequence goes on along the minus strand of NW_024349519.1, from coordinate 20,614,426 downwards.
CATCACCAGAAATTTCCTCCTGCCACTTTACAATCCATTTCCCACTCCAGACTACCACCGTTCTGATTTGTCTGTTCTAGAATATCATAGACTATGTACACATTCTATTCTGGCCCTTTTGTTCAGCATATCTTTATCAGAACAACCATATTGCCGCATTTCTTCCTTTTTATCATTGAATTAGTATCCCATTAAATGGATATACCACAATATTTTTTATCGTGTCTGTTTTATTTCCTCTGGCTTCTTAGCTACCTATCTTTTGATGATTTTTTAAGTTGTTCTATGGCTAACAGTACGCATCATTTTAATTATTGCCTTATACTTAACAATATTCATCTTATTAGTCTATTTAGAGTCAATATGATACCCTTCATACTTCACACATTGAACTTTAAAATTCCTCCTTTCTCATTGTCATTCATAACACTCAACGCAAACTTCTCATTTCCTACTTCTTGTTCCTGCGTCCCACTTCCTGCTTCCCACATCAAAAAGGTAATTTACCTTACAACATTACAATTCCAATTGCTTGTCCCTGCCCTTTTTTCAACTTTATCTTTTCCTTCTACATGTGTTATAAATCTGATTACAATAAATCAGATTTGATTTTTTGCTTTGTTAGTGTAGATTTGTTTAAAGTCCAAGGCATTCCTTCAATCCTTGTAACTTTGTATGAGTCAATCTCCAAACTGCTTTATTTGCTTATCCTTCTGAAGCTTGATTTTAGGCTCTGTTAAGGTAGGTCTACAATATTACTTAAGAGGTTGGTCCTCAAATCTAAAGTGGATTGTTTATGGTGACTGACTGTGCTAGAAAATTCTTTCTGTGGTCTCAGGGGAATGCCAAAGGTACTAAGGAAGTAAATATTGAGATCACTGAAAACTACTACTTTTCTCCAACATTGCTCGTTTTCTAGTATCTCTGTTCTACTATTAATCTCAAAGTACCTTCAATCTGGTAAACACCATATGGTCGTTCCCTGTACATGCACGAGCCATCCCCTACTCCTAGGCTTGTGGTATTGCTCCACACAATCTTTTAGAGTTGCCTCTCTGCTGATCTCCCTTGTCTCATGCCCCACTCCATAAATTTAAGCTATTTCAGATGCCTTAAACTCTGATCTCTGAGGACCCATTTCATCTGAAGACCATCCTTTTCTCCCCACACTTGAGCATTTTGCAACATAGCCAGGAAATCTGCTCGCCAACAGAAAGTTATGAAGTCACGAGAGCACCTTCTGGGAGATTGCCTTCTGTCAATGTGTATAGTCTTACATTGCTTGTTGACCTACTTGAAAACATTTGTTCTATATATCTTTCTAATTTTAGAGTGATTTATGGTAGAAGTACTAGTATGATACCAGTTACTCCACCCAACACATATTATTTTTATTCACTCACATTTAGATACCGAATTTGTATAACCTATTTCTTAGTGTAATCTTGCTGAATAAATTTTTTTAAAACAATAACACCAAAAATAGAAAAATTTTTTTCCATCAGGTTCTTATAACAAATTTTCAATCACTAATATTTGTAAAGTCTCTAAATAAGAATATGATAGTTTAATAATTTTAAAAGTCTTTTTTCCTTTACATTTTGCTCTTACTAATAAGATATTAATTTCTTCCAAGATTATTGAATATCCACCATAATAAGAGGTAGTACAGGGGTTATGAAGGGAAATCAAATAAAGATTTTTTTTAATGGAATTGATGGCAGTTAAAAATTTACTTAAAGTATCATGGTACAATGTAGAAGGTAATAGGGACACTGAGATATCACATAAAATATTAGGAAGGAAGAGGGACTACTTCAGAGTGGGAGAAGTAGAAGAATTTTTAAGAAGCTAACATTTGAGATAGGCATTGAATAGCCATAATTGTTTATGGATAAATGAATAAAGAATAGTTGTGTCCACATAAAAGAATTAACAAAAACAACAAGAAACAATGAGCATCTCAATATGTCTAGAGCTTAAAGGAAGGTAAGGAGAAATAAAGGAAAATTTAAAAGTAGACTAGAGGCAAATCTTGAATTATGAAAACCAAGAAGATTTTTGTATTTTAGTCTTCAGATAATAGGAATCATTGAAGATTCTTTTTTAGGTGGAAACATTTGGATCTTGAATGTTAATGTGTTATGAATGAATATATGCCTTCTAATGATCAAGAATATTATCTAATATACAAAGAACAAACTGGTAATTGCCAGATGAGAGGAGGGTAGGGGGGCTGAATGAAAAAGGTGAAGAGATTAAGAAGTATGAATTGGTAGTTACAAAACAGTCATAGGGATGTAAAGTACAGCATAAGGAATATAGTCAATAATATTGTAATAACTATGTATGGTGCCTGGTGGATACTAATCAGGGGGATCACTTTGTAAATTACATAAATGTCTAATCGCTATACTGTACATCTGAAACTAATCAACTGTCAACCGTAATTGAAAAATAAAAATTAAAAAAGAGTATTATCTCATATACCATGGAAATTCAGTGCATTTTGTGGCCATTTAATCTTAGAAGAGTCTAAACGTAATATATTTTGCAGCTATGGGTAATTATTAATTCTGACATAAAATCTTTTAAAATTAAAGGAAATTTCAGCTCACTAGAAACAAAATTAATAATCAAAGAGAAAAGCTATAAACAAAAGAAGTTAACTCACTAGTAAAGTTAAAAATTGTTCTGACATATGAAAAAATTAGATAAATTATTATTTCTTTACCAGGGATCAAACTTAAGAGCTTACTATTGTCATTTTGTTAATTGTTTTCTGTTTGTCTGTCTTTGCAGGGAATGATGGTACTCTTATTGAATTGACGTCTCTGTGGAAGGGTCTGGGGCTTCTTCTCAGTCATCTTTTAACTTCCAGTGAAGTCCAATTTTTATTAACCAGGATTATTTCAGGCTTGTGATAATATTCAAACTGATACTAGCTTAGGCTAAAATAATTGCATAACTGGTGCAAATAACTAAAACCTAGTGGCATAGAGCCTTTTAAGCAAGGCAAGGCTAAAATGATATAGTTCAAAGCTCTATTTTTTCTCCATCATTCAGGCATATTCACTCCTAACAATGTGCAAAGTGGCATATCAGTTTAGTAGCTTGAATAAAAAACAAAGCAAAAGACCTGGAGAAGTCTCTGATTGTCATGGTCTGCAACATACACCTTTCCCCGAACCAATAACGGTTTCCAGAAAAACAAAGTCATGTTCAGAAGTCCATCTACATGTGTGCTCACTGCATGGCTGACATTGATTTCAAATGGGTACTGAAATGGATTCCCCACAGGAAATGGGCTTCTATTTCTATGAAGGGAGAAGACCTATGGGCTGCAAAAACAATAGATGTTCTGTCTATTTCACTTGCAGAAAACTTTTATGATAAAAAAACTGTTTAGGATATCATTATTTATAATGGCTAAAATCTTAAGACACACTAAAATACCCAATAGTGAGAGAATGGCTAATAAATGATGATATATTCATGTGAACATTAAATTTTATACACAAATAGTTATATGAACTTAAAAAATGCATTATAATGTTAAATGACAAAATGAGGGCACAACTCTACAGGACTCTATTTAGCAGATTATAACTATATAAAAGGTTATAAAACACTTAGGAAAACATCTAAAATGTTACAAAGAGTAGATATATTTGGATGGTAAAGTAAATTTTTCCTCTTTTATTTTCCTATTTTTCTGTAATGCATATGAATTTTATATTTAGGATATAAACAAAATTGCACTTGAAATAGAGACAACAAAAAAATTTCTTATGTTTACTAGCATTTATATTTGGAAGTCGGTCTTCCAATTAGGACACCAGAATCACAAAAGAAATTATGGGGTGTGATAAATGTTTACAAGCAGAGACTTAACCAGACAAATTGTGCTTCAACCAAGTGAATAGAGTTTTCATTTATTTTGAAAATGAAAAGACCATATTCTCAGGCATTCAGGGACTTGGAATGGTTTCGATACATGACACCGAGGTGCCTTTCTTAATTTTCTCTCTAAGTAGTGCAGGGCATATTGGCACCTTGTTTAAGAATCCGAGGTGTGTTCACTGTGAAATAGCCTACAGTTAAGTTTTAGTAGAGATAGAAAAGGATGCTTTTGTTCATTAACTCCACAGGGCTCACATTTGGCCTAGAACTTCAATAAAGCCAAGAAATAAATGAGACAGTGAAGGAAAACTGCATGAACACTGAAAAGGTATCTGTCGACTATGCAGTACTAAATAAAGTAGAATTTCTTTTAACTGTAACTGTTTCTAAGTAAAGTTAGAACTGACGATTCTCAGGGTGTGAAAAGCCAATAGTAATTTTAGAAAACACCTTCCATCTGGATTCTTGCTGTTACCGTTTTGCTATTTTAATTAAAAATTTTATATTGATTTGTTTACTTATTATAGCTAGCAACTATATCTCAGATTTAAATTTTAACATCTTAATTACGCGACTGTGAACGTACTGCCTCCCACTTTCCCTCTGTTCTTCACAGATGCCCTGCATGGCACGCTGCCGCTGACAGGCCATGTGTTGCCTCGCGCAGTGCCATCAAAGCAGTAAAGAGGCAAATTATTATCAAACAGAAACGGATTAACTTGATGAAGGAATAGAACTCACAATTTTAAAATCCTACCTTAGAATGTTTATTAGTTACAAATTCATTTACATAAGTGTTTTTCTAATCATCTGCCGCATTCATGCTAGTTGTTATGACTGTGTCCAAAGGATTAGACACGGTCCCTAGGAATGAACACATAAGCCACTGTAATGAGGTTAAAAGTGGTGCGGACACTAAGAGGAAAATCTGCTAATCGAGCAAAAAGGAAAGGGATTTCAGTTCATATCTGAAGTATGAACACCATAGAGAATTTCAGGCTGAGGAATTTTTTTTCTTTTTTGGAAAAAAGCCATGGGTTTATGAAAGTGAACTCAGGAACGGTGAAGAGTCCAGTGTGACTGAGCCTAAGTGTATGATGAGAAAAGCACGCTGTAAGCAGATTACTGAGAGCCCAGATGCCGTGTAGGGATTGAACATTATCCTGTAGGTGACAGGGAGCCACTGGAGCATTAAAGCAGCAGAGTGTGGCATGAATAGGCCTGGGCTTTAATAAGAGAAAGCTTGTGACAGTATGAAGGATGGATTTCAAGGGTGAGAAACAAGGAGTCTGGTCAGATTCAATAATACACATAAAAAAAAGGAAATAAATGAAGGCAGGGGCAGCAGAAATGAAAGAAGGACACATAGTCCAGACGGCCCAAAGCTAGAACCAACATATCAATAGCAGTAGAGCGTTATAGTCACTGTCTACTACACATAGTAATATACTTGGTCTGGCTTCTCCGTGTCCATTACTGTATGCAAGACTCCACTCACTTTGTCTCGTTACATCTCCATAACAGCCCTGAGGCATGTTCTCAGATGTCTGTTTTACAGATGTGGGAATTAAGGATTAGAGACATTCAATGGCTCGCTCAAGATCACATAGCGAGGAAGTGGTAAAGCTGGGACTGAACCCAGGTCTAACTGATCCAGAGCAGGACAGATCCCTACAATAAACACCCTCCGACCTGCCTAGATGGGAAATGAAGGAAAAGTGGAAACAAAGACGCCCATGTTGTTTCTGGCCTGAGTGACTTGAGGGATGATGGGGATCCGATTGACTGAGGTAAGGAATATACGAAGGAGAGCTCTGGTAAAAAATAAAATAAAATAAAATTGTGTGTGTGTGCTGTGTGTGTGTGTGTGCGTGTGTGTGTGTGTGTGTTGGACACATTTATTTTGAATATTGAAAATACGTAGAAATATAATTTAGGGCTAATGATACAATGCTCTGAGTTACTCTTATGGAGATTGTTGTAGACACCATGGCAGAGGTGTCTACATGGTTACTAGGCACCAGGGCTGGGGCAGACACCTGTGGAATTACTTCCTTTAAGGAATGAACAAATGATGTTAAGAGAAAAGGAAGGAGCTTTCAGAGATCCGAAATAAGACTCTGGAGAATTCAAGGTTAAGGAAGCCAAGGCAGAAGAGAGTTTTGAAAAAGAGATATTGAAAAATAAAACATATCATTTCAAAAAGCATAGTCTCAAATATCAAAGCAAGATCACATTGGAGGAGAACTGAGGAATATTTGTTGGCTTTGGCATTCGGGAGACCAGTGCTGACATTAGAGAAGAATGGCTCAGGGATAGGAAGGCATCTGACACCAGATGGCTCAGATACGCAGCGAGGAAGAGCAATAGCTTTCTCTGATCAAATTGATCCTTTCCTGGTGAACATGCTCACCTCTTCTTCAAATCCCCAATACTACAGTGTGACAAAACAACAGCTACACTCATACAAGAATACTCAACATAATCATAAGGCAAGAGATGTTGTTTTTTTCTCCTTTTGCCTGTGCTATAAGTCTAAGAAATGCACTCATCGTTTTGTTAAAAAAAAGAAAAGAAAAGCTTTTCTCTCATTCCTGACATTTTCTTCCCTTGGAGGACATTTGATTAGTGTGACTTACTCCTAGCTTCTTTCTGCCTGTCTACTAAGGCAAACACAACCTATGTGAAATATCTTATATAGTAGGTAAATTTGGAAAAATAAATGGCATGCTCAGCTTTTTTTCCCCCATTTATCTCTGAGAACCAGCCTCTGGGCAGAAAAAAGTCATAACTGTTTATTTCCAGGCAAATCTCCTATTGTGATGGAGAATCTGCAGTATTGAGGGACACCAGTGTTCAATATTGGATGTATTGGCTGGGAGCACTGAGAAATGAAATGTAAGGGGTAAAGCTGAGGAGAAAAGGGAAATAAATGCATGGAGAGCCTTTTCATTGGAGCTAAGACATATGGTTTGGAGTTTTCACTGTAAGTTTTGCAGCAAATGCTTTGAGGTTTGTAATGGCTTATGTTGGATCAACTTTTAACTGTTGTGGCATAGGCCAGTGCCTTAAAGATTTAGGGCACATGGAATTTTAATCTGGGTCTATGGCTGCAGATTATGTAGTATTTCTCCATGAGAAAGCGACTTTCTATGGAGTTAAGTCTAGAAGGGCCTTGACAAAGATGCTTGGGGCAGTGAAACCCTCAGCAGGCACCAGCAGCTTGGATCAGAGCTAAAGTTGATGCTGCTTGGCCTTGAAATACACTTGTATATGATGCTTAGACAGAAAAGCCAAAACAGGTACCTGTGGCTGCAGAGGTCCTGGTGGTCAAGGGCAGCAGAGGTAAGAACTAAGTTGCAGAGAGAACTTGAGTTTTTCTGTAAATGTATAGGCGCTGATACAGTTGCTTTTGAACTACAATGCAGTTGAGTTTCATGTGTGCTGTGCAGAATTTCTGAGGTTCTATCTGAAATTGCTGGCACCAGGCTTTGGTAAGCAGCAGCAGATCATCAACAACCAACTGCCCCAAATTATCTCTTTTCAGGGCCAGGAAAACGACTGGATTTATGAGGCTTGTCCACAGGCTCAAATGGAAACTACTCAAAGAAATACAGGAGCGGTTTCATGGTGATGTAGTTATTGTGGAGTGAGGTAGGGGTGCTTCAGTGGTTTCACTCTATTACGAGGGAAGCTGACTGAGAACCTTATGGAATCCACAAGCAGAAGAAAGAGAGTGTACTGTGGAGCACACGACAGGGTCTTGGCCCTCACCAGAGTCAAAGGGTACAGGCTTCAGAAGCATTCACAGCAGTTTCATTTCAGAAAAATGTTGCAAATGTTTTTTTTCTGATTGAAATATATATAGGAACAAGATGAAAACCAATGTTAAGAAACAAATTTCTTGGGCTTAAGCAATTTCATAACAAGAGGCAAAGGCATTAACTGCTGTGGCACAGGATTAAAAATCGCCTTCTGCAAGACACATGCTGGCTGTGCAACCTGACAGAGCTCACCATCCATACAACACTGAAGCGCCAAGGATATACAGCTCAGAGAAGAAATGGAAATTAAGCAGCAAGGCGGGGGCAGTTTTCTTTCCCAGAAATGGTAGGTGCATTGCATTAAACCCTTTTGATGGATATTAACCCCTATTAAATTTAAATTAACAAATTATAGATCCTACTTAATTTGTATTGACTAACCAGTGGCATCTTGATGAGAATAAAATTAAGATTTTTTTCTCATGACCTTTTTCAGGGAGCCAGTCCCTAAGATGGCACTCAATGTTCCCTGCCTCCTAGTATTTAAACCCTTGTGTAATTCTCTCTGTTGAGGGTGTTACTGGACTTAGTGACCCATTTCTAAGAAATAGAAGAAGATATGGTGTATGGGTCAGAAACTAGTACATAAATGATAGATAATATCATGTCGCTCTCTTGCTTTCTCTCTCTCAGGCCACTGGCTCTGAAGGAAGCCTACTGCCATGTTCTAAGGACACTCAGGCTGCTTGTGTAGAGGCTCATGCGGGGAGAAATTGAGGTGTTTGGCCAACGGCTGGTGAGAAGCATAGGCTGCCTACTACCATGTGAGTGAGTTGGGAAATGAATCTTCAGTGTTTGGAAATAATGATGACAGCCATGGATGACAGCTAAACAGCATGTACCCTCATGAGACTCTGAACTAGAACCCACCAGAAAGAGTGCTCCCGGATTCTTGAACCACAGAAACTGTCAGATAATACAGTATTTTACTCATCTTATTTCTCAGTTTGTTTTGAACATGGACAAAGAAGAAGGAGATTCTATCCCCAAGAGGAAAACCAATACTTCGGTCAAAATTCAAGTAACTGAAAGGATTTAGCCTGAAATGTTCAAAGGTAATGATACAAAATTTTCTTTTAACTATACATTTTTATCATGATCAATCTAATACATGGTGTAAGTCTTCCCTTTGGAGTACATAATTCTCCTTGTTTATGTAACAACAAATACCATGAGAAAGGTATAATTAATAGCCATATCTTTCCTGTGCTCAAAAATTGAGTTTTGGAACCAGGCACATATGATATCTCATCCCAGATCTAGCAAATCAAGTATCCTCACTGAGGCCTGTTTCTTTCTCTGCGTCTTCATCTGCATCTATAGAGTAAGAAGTAGCAGCACTCTGGAGAGTGAAGGGTAAGATCAAATGAGATAATGAATGCAAGTCAAGCCCAAGCACAGTGTCTGACAGGCACAGGGCACCCAACATGTGGGAGCTGGCATTATTGGGTCCTAAAGTCTATTTTGTTTTACTGTGTAAAATTCATTAGGTGTAAAATCTCACACCGTTTTTTTACCCAGAGGATTTTTACATCATAAAGAAATTTCCCGAAATTGTAATTTTCTTAAGATAGAATCTCACCAAAAGTTTTTCTGTTAAGCTTGCAATTAGTGAATATGTTACTTCAGGCAAATATTAGATTATCATCTCTCCTACTTTAAATTCATAATGTGTCATCTTAAGGTAATTCAAGCATCTTGTCAGCTTTCACCACTTAATTTTTATAAATTTTGGATCTAGGGGCAAAGTGAGGTCAAGAAATATAAGTCCCTGTGGATATTACAGTAAAAAATCTTTTAATACTTTTAATATTAGATTTGCTTGTAGGACGATCATGGTACAATTTAATAAATTCTGATTTTGTTGCCTTAGTAAAAAGTTTCTTATATCAGTCCTTAAGGAATTTTTTGGATAAATTTCTTTCTTGGTTAAATTATCCCATTAGCTGAACTACCCACCGTTAAGAGACTCAGTTGTGAAAATGAGACTTTAATAACTTTAAGTGTCTAAAATTGATATCTTTCCCAGCATAGATCTACTTCTTCCAAGCTATAAAAGAAGCCTTACTTCGTATCTTGTGCCCAAGGGGAATCTTTTAGGCTCAACTTTCCAAATTGGCTCACAGATACTTTGTAAGATACTTTACTTGGGCTTCTGTGTTTACACTGTCTGATTTTACAGACTCGAATTTTCAGACATTTCCTAGCTTCTAGTTTACTCTCTTTCTTCCTTCAGATCTCTATTTTCTTTTGTTCAGTGCCCCAAATAACAGAAACCACTCCCAGGACTAACACCTTTACATAGCGCCTTAGGACCACACTCAGTGTGGAGGTAGAATTGCTTGTAGAAACCACACAAGCAGTTATTTCATGAAAGAAGATTGTATTCCTATCAACATTATCTCAGTATAATGCTATTAAAAATGACAAATAGCAATCTTCAAACACAGGCACCATTTTACTGGAGTAGCATATTTGTCCTTGTTTTTTATTTTAAAAACTATTCTTACATGTAATATGTAAATAGTTAAATTTATAAGCTTAGGGAATTAACATTCTCCTTTTAAAGAAGGAAAATCAAAGAAAGATTTTCTCATTAAACATTAAAGAGAATACATAAAAGGAAACATACCTAAGTACTATAGTCAATACATTTCTTAAACTCTTTCACTTACTATAACATAGAACAGATTTTATATTTTCCCAGCAAAATAAACAAAATCTTTTCAAACACTGAGAATGACTCACTGCCAGAGATAAAGTTATCCATCGGTGGGAACTGGCTATTCAATAATGTCTAATGTAAAGGAAGCTTTTCTTTATAGATCTGAGAATACTGGCATTTTAGTTTAAATTTAATAATTAGGTTAAGATAGAGTCATGGATATTAATATCAAGGGTATGTCAATCTTCTAAGTTTTTTTTAAAAACACATCTGGCGAATCCAGGCATTAGGCATAGTATGTGAAACAGTGGTCAAGAGTGACAAAGAGTCCTGGGCCTAGTTTGCCTTTCTGCTTAATAACTGTAACCATGGATAGACTATTACTCAGTTTTCTCATTACTAAAAGAAAATTAAAAATAGTTCCTAACTCATTAGGTTGCTGTGAAAATTAAATGAGAAAATATGTAATGCAATTAACACAGTAGCGGGAATATAGTAAATGCTCAACAAACATTACCTCTTAGAATCAGAGAAAGGGAATGTATACTTATTTAATAAGAGTTTATGATGTGGACACTGAACAAGAGGTTTGCAAACTAATTTAGTTATCTATTGGCTATGTTGAAGCAGAATTTTCTTCTCAATTTAATTTCCTTAGAATGCAGTTGTCCTACAAGCTCAAACATGTATATTGAATTCTTCCTGACATTTCACTTACTATTACATTCCTTGGGCTAACGGCAGGTTTTTAATCTCAGACAGATTTTCATGGCTCAATCACCTTAAAATATTTGCCAAAACTAGTATTAAAAGAAACTGATGTAGCAACACTAACATGCTTTAGATAGAGGTTTTCATTCCACCCAGTATGGGGAAAAATATGATCAGACCATTTCAACCTAAGGTAAATTTGGAACCATAATGATTTATTTGGACTTCTCTTAAAAGCCTCCTTGATAACAAATTCAATATGTGTTCAGCTTTTAAAGTTAATCAGAGGCAGTATGATTTTCCCACTAGTACTTACATTTTTAGATTTTTTTTTTAATGTTTTTACTGTTCAAGATCTTGAGTCTCACAGGGGAAAAAATTGCTTCCATTTCAACCAAATACTCTTTATTCCCTGTGGACTGAACATCTCATTTTAATTTCCATATCTCTGTTATCTTCATACTGGGATCGTTTAACTTCATAAAAGAAGTCATTTTATGTACTTTACTTTTAATTGTTAAATAATCAAAACTCACCACTCTCATTACTGTTCCCAGAAGATTCATTCACAAGTCTGTTCTTCCACTTCCAAATAAATGAATTACTTCGTAAAGTACTGTCACTGTCATTTTAATCTTTATCACTGTAGAAATTAATCTTTCCTTCTTATATTCTACCCTCCCTGTGTTCTTCAGTCTTACAGTTAATTTTTGATTAATTTACAGTGGAAAATAATGGCCATTTCTTTATATTTCTTGAGTACTTTATTTAAATATCTAATTATGGTCCTAACCAATATGACTTGGTATTATAGTTGGTTGGATTCAAGTTCACCTGCCCATCAGATTATAGTCCCCTTTAGATTTTGGGCATTGTTAGAATCATTATATTTCTTATAGCCCCTAACATATAACTTTAACATAACGTACATTTGTAAAATCTTAATTGAATTAAAGATCAGCTTTGAAATAAATACCACTACTTTGACCACATATTTCTTGGCTACATATTATGTGCCAACCACTCTGCCATGTAACAGTGATCCTATGTAGCTAGAGCTCTAACAGGGGCGTTAGAGGAGTAAACAGAACAAGCATGGTTACTGACCTTATGGAAGTGAGTGAACATCTATTTTCTGCCTATCTTTATCCAAAATATTATTGCAAATTTGAGAAGATTTTAATTAGGATGGTGAAGTAGGTAAATGCTGTGCTTGCCTCCTCTCCCAACCACATTAAAATTACAACTAAACTACAGAACTCCCATCACTGGGTGTTGCCTAAAGTCTAGCTGAACAGAAGTCCTACAATTGGACACACACAGAAGAGGCCACCTCGAGGCTGGTAGGAAGGACAGAGACACGAAACAAGATTGTCCCACACTTATGTGTGGCAGTTGAGAATTGGGAGAAATATCTTATGTGCAGAGGTCTCCCTGGAAGAGTGAGGGTTCTCAGCCCCACACTGGGCTTCTCAACAGAAGGTTCCAGTGCCAGGAAGAGAAGTCCCTACAAATTCTGGCTGTGAAAACCAACAGAGATTATGGCTGAGTGAGACAGAGGGCTGAGAGAGTCACAGACTTTCCTCTTAAGGGGCCCGCATACAGACTTACTCAGTAACAGACTCGCTCTGAGCTCCAGTGCTGGGGCGGCAACGCCAGGGACATATAGGAAGGAACTGAGTTGTCTGGCATAAGGGCGAGGGCTGGAGGGGCAGCTTTCACCCAGACAGAAGTGCTGGCAGAGAGCAATGTTCCTTTGTTGAGCCCTCCCTCTCCCGGCTTGCGCACCCAGGTGGGTGACATGTCTGAGTCTCCTGCAACACAGCTAACACCATTCACCCCGCCCTAGTAAGTTTCTGAGGCTCCGCCTCTCCCAACTTGCAGGTCCACCCAAGCCACTTCCAGTGGCTTTTCCATACAAATGGCCTGTCTTGGCTCATACTGCAGACACTCCTAAAATCTCTCAAAGGTTCACAAAACCTAAACAAACAGCATCTTGCCTCAGTGTATCCCATACCTCTTTCTGAGCAGCCTCAGGCCTGGCACTAGAGGCAGCTGGCCTTGGTTTGCAGATGGGCCTCTCAAAGCACTTCCAAGCCCAGAGAGTATGGGTGGCAGCCATCTGCAGATTGCTTGGTTCATTCCAGGTGGTCTCAGCAGGGCACAAGCTGTAGCTGAAATTGGCCTGCAGCAGGATCCCTTCCAGAAGGCCCTAGCCCGAATGCCTGATGGCCAGCTTTGGTCTTAGCCAGGGCACCACCTGGGGTCAGTCAGGGCAGGCACCAGAGCCCAGCTAAAGTAAATCCTGCACTGTAGGATCAGCCCTTGCACAACAACTTCTCCATTATAGTCACCAGCCAGTGCTCATAACAAATCAGCCCAAGGGTCAATGCCTCCCATTGACTAGCAAAGAGCAACTAAGGCTCAGCTATAACAGGAGGGTACATGCAACCTATACAAGAGACACACCTGGAGCACGCGGCTCAAGTGCTATTGGCCCCATAGCATGTCTATTACATAAGGCCACTCAACCAAGACCAGGAGACATAGCAGCCCTACCTAATACATAGAAACCAACACAAGTAGGCAGCCAAAATGGGAAGACAAAGAAACATGTCCCAAACAAAAGAACAGAACAAAGTTCAGGAAAGAACTCAACAAAATGGAGACAAGCAATCTACCAGATGCAGAGTTCAAAACACTGGTTATAAGGGTGCTCAATGAACTTAGGGGAAGAGTAGAGGAACTCAGTGAGAACTTTAACAAAAAAATAGAAAACATAAAAGTGGAGATAGAAAACAAAAAAAGAGAAAAAGGAACCAGTCAGAAATGAAGTATACAATAACTGAAATGAGGAATACCTTAAGAGGAATTAACAGTAGATTAGATGAAGCAGAAGATCAAATCAGTGATTTAGAAGATTCGATAGCAGAAACACTCAATCAGAACAGCAACAAGAAAAAAGAATCCAAAAAAATGAGGATAATTTAAGGGGCCTCTGGGACAGCCTCAAGCATATCATCCTTATGATGATATTCCCATCATAGGGATACCAGGAGAAAAGAATTGAAAATTATTTCAAGAAATAATGACTGAAAACTTCCCTAATCTGATGAAGGAAATAGATGTACAAACTCAGGAGGCGCAAAGGTCCCAAATAAGATGAACTGAAACTGTCCCACACCAAGATACATCATCATTAAAATGCCAAACTTTAAATTCAAAAAGAGAATCTTAAAAAGCAGCAAAAGAAAAACACTTAGTTACCTACAAGGGAGCTTCTATAACACTCTCAGTTGATTTCTCAACAGAAACTTTGCAGGCCAGAAGGGATTGACAGGAAATATTCAAAGTGATGAAAAGTGAGAAATTACAACCAAGATTACTCTACCCAGCAAAACTATCATTTAGAATTGAAGGACAGATAGTGAGCTTCCTAGACAGAAAAAGCTAAAAGAGTTCATCAAGGCAGTATTACAGGAAACGTTAAAGAAACTTCTTTAAGAAGAAGAAAAAAGGGGAAAAAAAATACAAAATATGAACAATAAAATGGCAATAACAACAGATCTATCAACAATTACCTTAAATATAAATGGATTAAATGCTCTAGTCAAAAGGTAGAATGACTGAATAGATAAGAAAACAAGACACTTACATATGCTGTCTACTAGAGACACACTTGAAATTGAAAGACACGTAGACTGAAAGTAAAGAGATGAAAAAAGATGTATCATGAAAATGGAATCAAAGAAAAAAAGCTGGAGTAGCAATACTTATACAAGACAAAATAGACTTTAAAACAAAGACTGTAACAAAAGAAAAAGAAGGATTAATTTGTCCCACAAATTTGTCTGGGTATTTATCTGAAGAAATTTAAACACTACTTTGAAGGGACATGTGAATCTTTATGCTTACGCAGTTATTTACAATAGCTAAGATATGGAGGCATCCTGGATGTCCAATGGATGAATGGATAAAGAGGTGGTGTGTATAACACACACACACACACACACACACACACACACTACAATAGACTATTATTCAGCCATAAAAACAAATGAAATTTGCCATCTGCAACAACATGGATGGACCTAGAGGGTATTGTGCTGAGTGTTATAAGTCAAACAGAAAAAGACAAATGTCATATGTGGAATCTAGAGAATAAGGTAAGCAAACAAACAACAGAAACAAGCTCAAATTTACAGAGAGCATTCTGATGGTTGTCAAATTTGGAGGTGGGGTGATCAGTGAAATGGGGAGGGGATTATGAAGTACAAATTGGTAGTTACAAAATAGTCATGGGGATGTATAGTATAGCATGGGGAATATAGTCAGTAGTATTGTAATAACTATGTATGTTGCCAGATAGGTACTGGATTTATCAGGGTGATCATTTCATAAATTATATAAATGTCTAATCACTGTGTTGTACATCTGAAACTAATATAATATTGTATATCAACTATAATTAAAAAACATAAAAGATTTTAAAAATTATAAAAATGTTATTGTAATTTTGATAAGTACCTTTAAGATAATTAAAAGGAATTATACGAGGCTATACAATCCAATTGTGCTTCTACAGAAAATGTTCCACTCTATTTCCCAGACTCTTTTGCAGCTAAGATTGGTCATATGTTACAGTTCTAGACAGGAGACATCAAATGATAGTTGTGAGAGAGCTTCTGGAAAGTCTTTTGGTTGTTTGTTTGTTTGTTTTAATTAAAGGGACAGGCATCAATGATGTCATTTCTTTATCTCATAACAAGTCTTGAACAAAGACGTAATATCTGGAGGTGTAGCAGCCGACTTTTAATGGAGAGGAAAAGAGACAAGACTCTCAGGGCAACTAATCCTCTCAGCACTGAAATGCTGAATCATTGTCCATTGTTGCCTAACTCCTGACTTCTAAACTCTTAAATGTTTATTTTGCTCTTTCTTATATCATCCTCATTTCACAGAAAGGTATTGTCATCATCTTTTCTCAAAAAAAGGAGAAAGTGACAGAGAGACTAAGGTGTCCAAGGCTGTGTATTTGTTAGGGACGTGGTGGCAAAGTTTAATAATTAATGCAAAACTTTTATAGAAACCTCTATTCAAGGGTTCTAGATAAGTTTGGTGCCTGAACACTGTGTATACATTTGTACTAGTTGTAACATTTTGTAACCAATGGGCTTCAAGTCACTCATTACCCAATCTCATCTTTGAATCTTTCATTTGTGATATTATCATAATTTGTCTCTTAATAATTTCTGAATAATATGTCTAAGCAAGAAGGGTTGGAAACACATTTCTTTCACTTTATCTGTTGTTTGTCCTTCTTTAAGTAAAAGCATATTGCAAACTTGGCCCACTAATGTAAAATCAGTATGCTTGGCCTGGAAACCTCTCTTCAACATGGCCAAAACCAATGTCATAAAACAATGGGCCAACATGACTCCCACAGAAAAGGCCCTGCTATACAGAATGTGGTGTACTAATTTATCTACAGTCAAAATGTTGGGCTTCCCTCACAAAAATGCTACCCTCAAATTCCAGTCGTTTCGAAAAACAATTAACCTGTCAAGTTTAAAGTTTTCATTCATAATTTGAAGTGTATCCTGCCATTGATATTTATTTTAATCTCCTATTGATTTCTGTGGGAATTTTTCTTGTAGAATTGAGGCAGGATATAGCTCCAAAGGAATTTCTGCAAAGAAAGTTCCCACTTTTATCTCTTTGTGTTTGATTTTTATTAAGTTGAGGTCATGACACTGTGTATCTAAAAATAGGTCTACAGGCTAAGGCTATGATAAAGTCTTCTATTTTTATATTCAGGCTAACAGGTCAGTGAGAATGCTAAAGTCTCACAAGGAAGAATTACATTATAAATGATTATAATCATATGTTTTTGGTCTGGATTTTGAAAAATTGAATTTTTATTATTCATTTTTATATTTTTAAATTTTTTTTAAAAAATTTATTTAGTATAATACTATTTTAAATTGTACTTTTTTTACTTCTACATCCCCTAATGTCTATCTTCCATAAACTTCATTTTGAAAATCCCCATTCAAACCATCTTTAAAACATTTTAAAACACTAGATATAACATTAGACAGTTTTTAAATTATAGTAATGGTGACTATGTAATTACAGATCTTGGAAATTTAGAATTTAATTAAATTAAATGTTAAGTTTTAAAAAGGCACAGTAGAAAATTATATATTACAAATATTTACAGTAATGTAAAAATGTACATAAAGATTGGAAGGTAGTAGAAAATTAAAATTTGTGTTATAATTAGTTTTTATATCTTATCAAATTTTCTAATGTTTAATATAATATGTATCAATGTCACAATTCAAAGGCAAACAAATAATATAACAACTTTTAAATTTATCGAATTCATGTGAACTTAAAGTCATGACAAAGTCTGAAACAAATAAGAATAATGTCATTAAGAAAATGCTGGTATTTGGGGTTTTAAATTAGTGGTTCTCAGATTGTTTCTATAGCAGCTAGGGGTAGTAATCTTTTTTTGTTCTGGTGTCATGAAAATATCTTTAGAAGTTTATGAGATCACAATAAAATTGAAAGGGAAATTTTTGACACTGCTCTACCCACCTGTTAGAGTCACTCTGTGGACAAAATGAGATAATATATACGTAAGCATTTTTTAAAGTACACATGAAAAGTGGCAAATAATTTTCAATGTTACTCCAAATGCCTTCAATATTAGACCTGTAATTTTATCTCAATTGTATAGTGTAGAAACATCATTAATGATCCAAATATCTGAAGTTTTATTGTAACATGGACTCATATTGCTTTTTATCCTCAAGAAAATACTGATTCTAAAATGAGTTCTTATTTTAAAGCCACCAGTCTTGGGAAGCTCTCCTGCTGGGCAAGAAATGTCCTGGCTCTACTTTAAAATCTGCAGGTCAACTTCATCGTTATATAATTACCTGAATTCACTGTAAACATGAGACCTTCAGATCCTTTTCAATACAGGATTCAGTTTGAGAAATGTGGTTAGCCAAAGTCACACACTTTTCAAGATGATCCCTGACGACAATGGAGCAAAGCTGAGATATGAAGATCTGGCCATTTCTACCCAACTCGGAACCTTTCTAACAGGCTGAACTCCCTCTGCAGCTCCCCCTGGGCCTGGAAGAGGTTTTGTTTGTTTGTTTGTCTGTCTGTTTGTTTGTCTGTTTTCCAGATCTGCATCGTGGCTCACAATCCTCCTTCCTCCATTTTCCTTTTCCAAAAGCCTTCTGCAGACCTATCCCAGTGTCTGCTTCCCAGAGAACCCAGCCGATTCCAAGACTAGTCCAAGAAAGCCTGTAGGAGAGATGTGGGTCCAGAATTGGATCACCAACCAGCTCCTTGGTAGCAAGAACACCATCCCAAGTGGTATGTGAGCCATGAATAGTCCCTGGCTCAAGGAGGCAGCCAGTTGGTAGAGTCACTGGTGGGGGCTGGGAGACTATTCTTATGAAAAGAAATGCCATGATTGGTGTATCTAAAAAGCACTGGAAACAGCACACAAAAGGACAGAAGAATTAGTTGGTTGTTATTAAGTGAAGGCAATGTCCTGCCTAATGAAAAGCTGGTAGTATTTAACAAATAATTGAAAAGCAAGTGTAAAGACCACAGTGCCTCCTTGGTAGCCTTAAAGAGGCCAATTTTCTCTCTTGGGACAGCAACAGAAGCTTAGGACAAAACGGCGTATTCAGGTTATAATCATAGGATCCACTGAGCGACCAGGGCCCAAGTTGTCTCCACTGCAGCCTGCACCAGTGGGAGAGCATTCTTGTTATTTGGGTCAAACCTGCAATTATTTAGGGCCACTGTATGTGGGTCAGTGC
The DNA here is from genome assembly GCF_902729225.1 of Pteropus medius. Lineage (NCBI taxonomy): Eukaryota > Metazoa > Chordata > Mammalia > Chiroptera > Pteropodidae > Pteropus > Pteropus medius. The sequence goes on along the minus strand of NW_024349519.1, from coordinate 20,595,467 downwards.
AGCTCACAAATATATAATTTATTTTTCTTTCATATCCAAAAAGATTTTGCACTTCTATAGTATCTATTTTCCATGTTGTGGCACTTGTGTATCTTACCAAGGTGATAGGAACCCTGCTCTGTTTTCTGTCTACATGATGTCAGTAAGGTGGTGGTCAGTGTGATATCCTGAGCACTGACAAGGTAATTACTTGTCCCTGAATAATGACTTGAGACACAAACCTGGAAAGTTGATATAACCCTGTGGCACGACAATGAAGATGTATGGCTATCTCTGTCACATGAAAACAAACTTCTGCTGTTTATTGAGTTTGGAGATAGAGAAAAAGCATTTGTCAAATCAATTGGTGCTTAGGAAGAGCTATATTGATTTGTTCCAACGAAGAGGCCACATCTTATACAAAATTGCAATATTGAATTCCCACTTGATTAAACTTCTATAATCCATTGTCATTCTTTGTGATCAATTTATATTTTTTGCTAACCAAACTGGACAGCTAACTGTGGAAGTGATGAGATTCTCCACTCCTACATCTTTCAATCTTTTAATGATATAGCAAATTTTTATGATGTTACCAGGTTTATATACTACCTTTGATTTATTCCTATTGTGGATAGGAAAAACTCCAGAAACTCCCACTTAGCCATTCCTAAGAATGATAATAATAGAAAAAATGTGTATGGTTTTTACTACTGTCTGACACTGTTTTAATAATTTTATATACATTTATTCATCTAACTTCATAACAACCCTAAGAGGTACATGGTATTATCATCCAACTTTACAGTACGAATTTCAACAGGTCAAGGAACCAATGTGGTTTCTGTTGATAGAAGCATCTACCATCAATTCTTGCTAATCATGGTAGTTATGTACTAATCAATACTGGATTAGTGAATACTGAACCATTGTTCCTAGGGGAAATGTAAATAGATAGATAGATAGATAGATAGATAGATAGATAGATAGATAGATAGACAGACAGACAGACATATATAAATAGATCACAAATTACCTTAGATCCTAAAAACAATTCATCCTGGTAGATCCTATAATGTTCACTTTACAAAAGTGAAAGTAAGTTTCAAATGCATTAAGTGACTTGTCTGAGGCCACTCCGGTATAAGCTGAAGAGCTGAGTTTCAAACTCCAGCCAGCCAGCCATAGTGCTGAAGCTTCTTGCTCTGCACTGCCCCCTGCCACCTCCATCCTTTGGTCATATCTGTATGAGCGCTGAAACAAGAAGCCAGAGCATCGCCTTGATGGACTTCAGTTGGAAATATGTACAATGGGCAACTACAATTTTTATTGCTCTGGATGTCTATGAATGACTGTAAAAGCTCTGCCAGTATTAATTCTGGAGTTACAAATAAATTTTAGTGAGTAAGCAAATATGAATCTGTGGATAATAAGGACCGACTCTGTTTTAATTTTGCATTTAGTAATTGGAGAAATAATCATGGGCTGGGTCGTTTCCTCTAGTCAAAATTTTATTGTCATCTGATCTCTTTTGTCCAGTTCTTGGTAGATTGTAGTCAATGGCCTCAGGAATTAGTCAAAAGCAATTGTTGAATAATACCATATTCAAACAAATAAAGGGGAAGGATCTACATACACTAGGTCTTCCAAGACAGCATTCATTGAAGAGACTCACAGGGATAAAAGTAATAGTGTATGACCTTTCATGACCTTTTGAATTCTGGAAGCACAGATGAATCTTACAGGACCCAACATTTGATGCTGAGAGAGGTACCCCGGTTTGGGGGCTCTGGGACTTTTAAGCTCCATGATTAGAGAAGTAACAGCCTCTACCCTGGGGTGATCAAAGGCTGTTGCTCAAGCCTTATAGTTATAATGGTATAAAAAGGCAGATCCTTGACCTCCATTTTCTTCTCCCAGGGTCTGGGGTCTAGAACTTGTAGTTGGAGTTTACTACCTCAGTACTCTACTACCCTCAATTGCTATAAACATATGGCTAGAATAATTTCCAGGGAAGTTTGCAGGAGGCTAACCTGCAAGGAATCAGTGTTAATAGGTTAAATCTTACCTTTTGACCATAAAGATCTATGTATTTACCTTTTTTATGGTTAGTTATTTTTCTAATAACTATATAAGTTCTTTGTGGAATGCTAATAGGGCTTCCCTGTCAATCAAAGGCTCTGTGGGAATCGAATGAGGGGTTGCCATTATTACTGTGTCTAAATAATAATGGCAATTGTGTACCTGAATTATCCTTGGTTAAATATACAAATCAAGTAGGACCTAATGGACTCACCATCTGTTTTAATCCTAAGAATCCCAAGTTTTCCAGCCACCGCCATCAATCTTGCAGACCAGACCAGACCACTCTGATTATCACAGGGTGCCTGATGCCTATTTTAGTAATCACATCCATCTTACTTTTAGGGATTAAGTGTGACCCAAAACCTGTCACCCCCAGGAACTTCCCTTATCCATTGATATCAGGAAGTCATTTCAACTGCAGCATCTTCCTCCAGCAGCTCTAACCTATGAACAGCTAGGAAAGATGTCTGACATGCTGGCACTCTTTTCAGCAAAACAGCTATCAGGGCATTGATGAAAGCTGTGTCAAGCCCCCTCTGGGTCAAAGTGAGGTGGAAAGAAGTCAGTCACGTGTGTTAAATTTACTCCAATATATTTTATCTCTCAATATCTTTGAATTTCTTTACTGATGTTATTCTAAAAATGCTCTGCCTTCTCGGTTTGATTTAGCAAGAGCCACCTGAGATTTCATTTCAGTCACTCAACCAATTATCTTTACGTCCAGCTGTTGAAGTCATGCTGAATACAGAATTCTGGAACTCTTATAGATAAATTCGGCCCGATCTAAAATTATATTTCCCCTCTTTACTCAAGCAGGCACAGACATATTCTCATATGAATTAAAAAATTACTCCGATTCTTTTGGTAAGTTATATCCTACTAGTCCTGATTTTGTAATTTGACCCCCCGCCCCCCCACCACCACTCCACACTCATATGATGGGATCTAATTTAGTTGTAGATTAAATAAAATACAGTGCAGTGATAAGGTTAACTGGCTTCTTATTGAAATAGAATTCGCTCCCGCCAGTGAGATTTTGAGTCTTTAAGCAAGGCAGACAAGCTCTTAGAAAGTAGAAAGGGGTTACTTCAGCTAATATGGAAAGTTCATTGGAGTTAGACACCTGGGTTCCTTTACTCCTCTAGGTTATCCTAGAAAAATTCATTCCCATGCTATGAGTTCTATATTTACCAACCATCACTCCAGTAGTCTCTTAAGATTTCTGCTAAGGTTGTAAAGTCAACTGGTATGGAAATCCACAACCCACAGAAATATATATAACATTTGTTTTTCAGCTAGTTCACTTCTGCTAGTGAAAGATGAGAGATTTATTCAGCAGTCACAAAAGTCACTGAGATTTAGTCTAGATTGAGTTAAGATTTTAAAAATTGAGCCCAATATTTTCTTTCTTTAATCTTTAATCTTTGTCATGTTAATAGAATCATGAGAGAAATGTTTTTCCTTGGCAGTGGCAGCTCAGCCCTTTATATCCTTGCCTCTTATGGATACCTCAGATGATACTTGATTTACATTTTTACCACCGCACACCATGGACAGCATAATTTCATACCTCAACAATACATAAATACCACTACCTTCAACCTCAGATGATTACCCATTTCAAATACCTTCCAGTTATGCAGAGGCTTCTGACTGCAACCATTACTAACATCAATTTCTAAGTCCATTTAAATATTTTTACCTAGAAAAAGCAGAAACCCCTACAATGCTAGAGCAACTGTTATATAGGATCTCAAAAAGAAGGGGATCCATAAGGAGTACAGGCTTCAGAATCATTTAATCCCACAAAACAAGGATGTCAATCAGGTCTCGAATGACTCGTTTCTTCTCTCTGCTTTGCCCAGTGCTGTATTCATCCTAAGGCTGTGTCACCTCAAGGTTCTAGGAAGTAGCAAGCAGTGCAGGTCACATGGGGGAAACAGTGGCTCTCCTTGGCTCCATGTTATGAACTAAGAATTTGTCAGAAGCCTCTACAAACTTTTCTTACGTCTTTTTGTTGTGTGAATGAGTTAAATCCTTTAATAGGTATTCATAATTGTGAGTTCTACTTAAAAGTAATCTTTCCCATTTCTCTTTTCCCTTTGGATTCTCTCTTTTGTTACTACCATGCGGCTAGGTTGGGGTAAATTCTATCAAAGCAGGTACTTTTGAGTTCTGGTCAAGACAGCAGAGTAACTAAACACTGTGCTTGCTTCCTCTCAAAACCACATTAAAATTACAACTAAACTACAGAATAGCCAGCATTGGGAGTCATCTGAAGTCTAGCTGAACAAGTTTTATAACTGGGGACACATAGAAGAAGCCACTTCAAAACTGGTAGGAAGGGTGGAGACACGAAACAGGTTGGTCTTATACTCACATGTGGCCCTTGAGAATTGGGAGAAATATCTCGAGTGCAGAGGTCCCCGCAGAGGATCGAGGAGTCCCAGCCCACACTTGGCTCCCCAGCCCAGGGTTCCAGTGCTGGCAAGAGAAGCCCTCAAAATTTCTGGAAGTGAAAACCAGAAGATATTGTGTCTGAGTAAAACCAAGGGCTGGGGAAATCTCGGGTGTTCCTCTTAAAGGCCCCCACATGAACTTCTTGGTGACAGACTCACTTCCTCTGAGCTCCAGTGCTGCAGCAGCAGCTTGAAAGGCTCCAAGGACATACGAAGAAGAACTGAATTGTCTGGCTTCAGGGAGAGGGCTAGAAGGGCAGCTTTCTCTGAGATGGAAATTCCTTTGTTGAGCCCTCCCCGGCTCACCTTACAGACCCAGATGGGCACCATATCTGAGCCTCCAGCAACATAGGGCGAATTATACCATTCGCCCTACCCCGATGAGTCCCTTCCAACTTTTGGGACCATCCGAGCTGCTTCCAGTGGCTTTTCCATACAAATGGCCTGTCTTGGCTCATACTGTGGATGCTCCTAAAATCTCTCAAAGGTTCACAAAACCTAAACAAACAGTATTTGGCCTCAGTGTATCCCATAACTCTTGCTGAGCAGCCCCAAGCCCAGCACTAGCAGCAGCTGGACTCAGTTTGCAGCTCAGCCTCTCAAAGTACTTCCAAGCCCAGTGTGCATGGGTGGTGGCCATCTGCAGGTTGCTTGGTGACTCATGCCAGGTGGTCCCCAGCAGGGCACAGGCTGCAGCTGAAATTTGCCTGTAGCAGGATCCCTTCCAGGAGGCCCTAGCCTGCATGCCTGATGTCTGGCTTTGGTCTTAGCCGGAGGACCACTTGGGATCACATGTGAGGACAACACACCCAAAGAGCAAGCACCAGAGTCCAGCTAAAGTAAATTCTGCTCTGTAGGGTCAGCCCCTGCACAACAGTTCCTCCACTATAGTCACCAGCCAGTGCTCATAACAAATCAGCCTGAGGATGAATGCCTATCATTGACTAGTAAACAGCAACTAAGGCTTAACTACATACAATAGGAGGGCACACACAATCCATACATGGGACATTCCTGGAGCATCCAGCTCAGGTGACCAGAGAGGACTGTGCCACTGGCCCCATAGCATGCCTACTACATAAGGCCACTCAACCAAGACCAGGAGACATAGCAGCCCTACCTAATACATAGAAACCAACACAAGTAGGCAGCCAAAATGGGAAGACAAAGAAACATGTCCCAAACAAAAGAACAGAACAAAGTTCAGGAAAGAACTCAACAAAATGGAGACAAGCAATCTACCAGATGCAGAGTTCAAAACACTGGTTATAAGGGTGCTCAATGAACTTAGGGGAAGAGTAGAGGAACTCAGTGAGAACTTTAACAAAGAAATAGAAAACATAAAAATGGAGACAGAAAACAAGCAAACGAACAAAAGTCAGAAGTGAAGAATACAATAACTGAAATGAAGAATACTTTAAGAGAAATTAACAGTGGATTAGATTACTCTACCCAGCAAAGCTGTCATTTAGAATCAAAAGAGAGATAAAGAGTTTCCCAGACAAGAACAAGCTAAAGGAGTTCATCAAGCCAGTATTATAGGAAATGTTAGAGAACCTTCTTCAAAAAGAAAAAAGAAAAAAAAAAAGGATAAAAAATGTGAATAATAAAATGGCAATAACTACATCTCTTTAAATGTAAATGGATTAAATGCTCCAATCAAAAGATAAGGTGACTGAATGGATAAGAAAACAAGATCCTTACATATGCTGCCAACAAGCAGATCGAAAGACACACAGACTGAAAGAAAAGAGATGAAAAAAGATGTTTCATAAAAATGGAAACAAAAAAAAATGCTGGCGTAGTAATACTTACACAACACAAAATAGATTTTAAAACAAAGGCTATAACAAGGAACAGAGAAAGACCCAGTTATCCTGCTTCTGGGTATTTATTTGAAGAAACCCAAAACACTGCTTTGAAGGAACATGAGAATCAGTATTTTCACTGCAGCATTATTTAAAATAACCAAGATATAGAGGCCAGCAAGGTGTCCATCAATAGATGAATAAAGAAAAAGTGGTACATATATACAATGGAAAATTATTCAACCATAAAAAAGAATGAAATTTTTGCCATCTATAACATAGATAGACCTAGAGAGTATTGTGCTGAGTTGACTAAGTCAGTCAGAGAAAGACAAATGCTAAATGTGGAATCTAGAGAACAGGATAAACAAACAAACAACAGAAACAAGTTCATATTTACAGAGAACATTCTGATGGTTAGATTGGGGATGGGGAGTTGAGTGAAGGGGGAGGGAATTAAGAGGTGCAAATTGGTAGTTACAAAATAGACAAGGGAATATAGGGTATAACATGGGGAATATTATCAGTAGTATTGTAATAACTATGTATGGTATCAGATGGGTGCTGGTTTTATTAGGATGATCACTTTCATAAGTTATATAAATGTCTAATCACTGTGTTGTACACCTGAAATTAGTATAGTATTATATGTCAACTATAATTGAAAAAATAAAAATATAAAAATTTAGAAAAAGACAGATACTTTCTTTTATAATTGTTTCACTGTGATATTTCTAGTGTTCAGTAGGTGCTCAATAAATATATGTAGACTGAATTACAAAGACTACTCTGAGCAATCTTCTTACAAGTAACATGAAGAAACACCTAGGGATGGATCATCCTATCTGATACCTGCGATGCTCCGGATTTTAGAGTATAAAATAATCTCTTTTCTTTGGTGAAACTTGTTAGACTTATTTTCCTTTGCCTCTTGTCATCTGAGTGGCCTATTAGTGACGAAGGTTTGGATGTGGATGAAAAGGAAGGAGGAAATAAAGAGTATTTTTAGACTAGACTCCCTTATTCAGTCTAGTCTATACAAATGAAGTCACTCTGGCTCTTATGTTTCCAGCAAATGAGAGGTTGATCTTATCCAGAAGTTGCATTAAGACTGGACTCCAAGAATATTCAGATCCCTTGATTCCTGCCTTGGCTAGCCATGCTTCCTCCTCAAAGGGCCCTGTATGCACAATTGTGGTAAATATGAAATACAGTACTTTCTCCTTAGCTGGGATTTTCTACCAAAGTAGAACCCCAATGAATTGGGTTGAATCATGTGGAAGTATTTTATTTTTCCTGTGGTAGTTAGGTCTAAATATTTCTGAATCAAGGAGGCTATAATGACTGCTCTTTTTCTCCCAAAGCTCAAACCAGAGTCTCAGAACTCACTACAATAATGAAACACAGAGCTCCACTTGACAAAAGCAAAAATGAAGAGACCATGTTTCCTTCACATATAAGTCACTACCTCTAGCAAAAGTGGCTTCAATAAATACCCTGAAATCTGAACAATTCAAAAGTCTTGCCTTTCCTCCTTGGGAGAAAGATGACAGTGGAAAAGCAAGGTTTTCTTCTTCCAGGGGCCAGCACAGTTAAGCTCACAAGAGTTGAGTGATCAACACTGAAGATTTGAAGCCAAAGACTTAAAATAATTAACAGTATGATTTTTTTGCAGTGTCTCTTCTCTATATATTTTTTGTACACCGCAAACAACAGGGGGCAGCTGACAAAGAACCAAAGGTTCAGGATTCCAACCATACATTTGTATCCTTTCTTCTTGGAGTCACATCTAATAAGAGAGATAAATCCCATTAAAATGTTGTAAAAACATATTCTCGTATATTAGGAAGTAGAATGACATAGCTTAAGGAAACTTTTAAATGCTATGCAGCCAATCTTCCTGCCTCTGAGAGAACACTCCTCAAGTCATTTAAAAAACATGATTATGTATAATTTCTTAGAGCTCTTGAGTGAGGTGGAGGATTGCAGGTCAGCTGGAAAGAGATGTTGAGATAAGGATTAAAGGGCAAGTTGCCGACTTGGAAAATGATCTCAGGAAGGAATGGTAGGGCATCATAGAAAAGATATGATAGAAAAGAGAAAGATGTTAATATAGGGTGTATTCATGAGCAGAATACTGCTGAAGACTTTTGGGAAGCTATGTAGAAATGAACAATAAGTGCTTCTACCTCAGCAGTGAAGAAGCTGGATTATTTATCCCCCAATTCTCATCCATCATCACTGAGAGGCTGCTCCAAGGGCATCACTTGTCACCCCTAGGCATGCCAGAAAAAGACCTTGTACAGAGATTTCCATGATACTTTAGCAGAAGAACTTGGGAGGAGAGAAGCTGAGTGCCCAGCAGTGTGGACCAACAGCTCCTGCTGCAACATATAAACCACCTTTTGGTAAGGTTCTCTCAGATTCGCACTCTTAACCAGAACACCTCTCTAAAAATCTAATTGGAGTCATTTTTTGATATCTTTGTAAGACTATAAAATAAATTTTCCGATCTTCATCGATAGAAAGAATAATAGTCTTTTATGTACAAGTCTTATAGATTATTGTTTCTCCTCCTCCCTTAATTTATAAAGTGGTAATAAAGGCCACCTTTGTCATGAACTTATATTTTATAATTTTGGGTAGTATATCACATTTCTATCCCCTCTCCTGAAAAAAGAGAATTAGATAATATTTTCTGAAAGTTTACAATGACTCACACATTGTTTTAAGTGCAGCCATGATTAAATCACTAAATCCTCACAATAAGCCTGTGAAGGAAATACTATTATTGTGCCTAATTTACAGATGAGGAAAAGAAGGAACTGAGGTGTAAAGCAGGTAAGAAGAACCCACCTGTGTGGGCTGGCTTCAAAGCCTGCAAGTGCTCGTGTTCTCTGGCCTATGCTGCCAACAGAAGTATATAGACCAACAGACCTTGCATTCTGTTCTTCATAGCAAATGTTCTAGTATGGTTCTTATATTTTTGTGAGCTCCAGTGCTGCAAGTTAGCCTTTCTGTGCATGAGAGCCACAGAAACCTGCACCTTTTTCTGTGACTGATGTCAGCCCTGTCACCTATTGCATTTGTGCAGCTTGACATATAGTATAAGAACTCCCACGTGGTCCTTAGGATCTATGTTCTGTTTATATTTGCCATGGTCATCAACATCTAATCTCTTTTAACTGGTTTTGGTTGTTTTTCGGATTTAGTATGTATGTGTGTGTGTGTGTGTGTGTGTTACATATTCAGTCTTTCTTTTCTGTGATAATAAAAAATTAACAAAAGGATTAGAGTTCTCTCTCACTGTATTAAGTGCTCTTAGAATGCAAGTGCTGCTATCTTTGTCCATTTCATTTAGTTGATAAGAGAGGTAGAATATTTACCAAATTGCTATTTAGTCCTTATGGATAAATCTCTGGGATTAGAAATGGATTAAGAGATTTGTGGGAAATGATAAGCGTTCTAAATTCCCACATTCAAAAGAAGATAATTGATACTAGAAATAATAACGTGATATAAAAGTTTTTGAACTATTGCACATAAAAAGAGTAGCATCAATAAAGTGTATGAGGAATCAGATGCTTATTATATTTCATAAAATGTATTAATTTTTCCTTGATTACATTACTTACGTTATATTCAAAAAAACACAGTTGGATATTAGGTGTTTGAAGAATCAAGTTTGATTTGAAGTGTATATGATCCTATCCACTGATGACAAAATGTGTAAACATTTTGGGAGATGCCAGGGGTTTCAAATATCAAACTCTTTTTCAGGGATGTCTTGAAGCACTTTAAAATAACAAACACTATCAGTATTCTTTTGGTTCCAAATGTTTTTGATTTAGTCCCACTGTTAGACCAAAGAAATTTATTAAAATGGCAATTTTTCATGTTTGACATTAAAATTGTAAAAGTTTCCATTGTTGTGGGAAAGAGCAGCAGTATGGTATTTCACCTTTTGTGGCCATTCTCTAAGTATAACTAGGATCAATGTTTCTTCATTATAGAGAAGAGAATGTGTCAAGAAAACAGTTGCTGTTTATCTTGGGGAAAAAATCAGGTAAAAATGCTTAAATATGGCAGTAGTTTTATTCCAATTTCTAGTCAATTTCATTCAGAAATCTTCCAAGAAACTTTCTGGCATTTTATTCTACTTTAATGAAACAAGTAAAAGAAAGCTAGGTTTATACAAGAAGATGAGTGAATCTTTAAGTTGCAACCTCCTTAAACTGGTACATCAGTTTACGTGCCATGTTTGTTTCTGACACAACTTTCTTTAGTGTAGTTTACATCTATTAAACTGCCAGCAATTCTTCAGTTGTTCAACAATTATATAATCCTTATAATTTATGATGTAATTGTCTTTTATTCCATTTATAGTAAATGTTTTCACTACTTTTTAGTTTCTATTTTACCACTTGAACAATTTGTAGTATTGAAATGATAAAACCATTTTAAAATATTCATGCTGATAATTACTTCTATAAGGCTGGCAAATTCTGGAAGAAAATTTTGAACAATTGGGAATGACCCTCCTAATTCCAAGAAGATGGGAAGCCAAGGAGTACTTATCAGAACATCTGGAACTGAACAGGAAGGATCTCCACCTAATAGTGTGTGACAGCCATGAGAGAATAGATGGGCCATCAGACAAAGGGGAAAGCCACTGGGGTCAGCCTTGTCACAAGCTTGTGAAATCTGATGACATAACAAATTTTATAACCCTGAGAAGCAAGGAACTTGAGAAGGCAGTAGAAGGGAGGCAACAAGAGCAGGAATCCTCCCTTCTCCACTTTGATTATCTCATAAATATTTTGGCTAATTTTCATATTTTGTTTAGTTTTTTTCTTTACTCAGAGGACAAAAAGACCTTTTGCAACATCAGATCTTGTTCATGCCAAAACATCGAAACCTCAGTAATTGATTTAGAATCTAATGACATGTAGAGAAAGGCTAACGTTCTCCTCTTGGTCATTCTTCTCAATAAAAATAAATTGGCTCAGCTATCTAACTGTCTGCATTGTTTAGCACTTTATTGCCATGTTACTGTTAAGAATTATTTTCAACCTACCAACATTTTTTTTAGTTCATTTTAGATTTTCTTGGGGGAGAAAGATACATTTATTTGTTTATTTCTTTTTGGATTTGTTATTATATAAGATGTTGCATAGTTCTAAAGTCTAAGTAAAAAATAAAAGTGTTTCAAGAATTTCAGCTTCCATCCTTACCTCTACCTCCCTGTATCCTCCTTCTCCATAAAGATGAATATTTTTATTAATTTGAGGGTTAATTTTCCATTGTTTCTTTGTGAAAATATAGGCAAGGGCACACACACACATACACATACACATGTGTGTAAATACACACAACTTAATTGTATTGTAAATACTATTCTGAAGCCTGCTTTTTTCATTTAATAATATATACTGGGTTACATATAGCAGTATATAAAGATACTTTTTATTCATTTTATAGTGGCATGTATACCACTGTGTGGCTGCATCATACTGTTTTGATAATAATAAATGTTTGGTTTGTTTTTTGTATTTTGCTGTTACAAATAATGCTGCTATCCCCTATGCATACCTGGTTTTCTGTTAATTTTCTGCCAGTTCTAATCCACTTATTTTAAAGAGAAAACAATAATTTACATATAATCCGAGGGATTTGAAATTTATCCATCAGATAATCTGCACAGCCTAGTGGAACTATTTCAGAATTCAAGGCAGAGATTTCACGTCAAGCTTCAGAGAGCCTACCCCACATGAGAAAAGTATAAAAAGTGAACCAAGTGCAGAAAAGTAACCAAGACTGCATGATTTTCCTTATGGGAAAATAAACCCTGTGAAAGATATATCATCCAAAGCAGACTGAAGATCTGCTTAGCCTAGAGATTTAATAAGCATTAAACAATAATTATGACAACACAGATATTAAAAAGCTGTATTGTATTATGATTCTTTATTATTCTCCTCACAGCAATAATTGTGAAGTCAAACTGTGATTTCTCTGATGTAATAAAAACTAGACTGAGAGATGTGTTTAAGGAAAGTTTTGGTGATGTTAGGACAAATTTTTAGTAGATCTATTTCATCATCATATTTCATTTTCACTCCCTACAATATAAAATAATATTTCAAATAAAATAACATGAACCTAAATGCTGTTGATTGTTCCATGTTTGGTGCTAAGAATAAATCTTTTGATTTAATTTCTGGCCCTGTATGTATTAAAGAGACTGAGATTTAAAATGTTAAATTATATCTAATAACAGTATAAAAGAAGTAGGAAGCCCCATAAGTTGCTCCCTCCACTCCATTTCCCTGCTTTCTTGATTTTTAATGTCATTCAAAACAATATACTCTTGTTAAAAGGGCAATAGATTCTTCAAGCTGAGGGGCTATGGAATAAAAGTGAGGTAATTAAATCCAGCTTCTAGATGAGCCAATCAGCCCTATAATTTCTATGAATCAGTACAATGGTGAATTTGAGAGTGCGAAGTCACAAGGCTGTGATTTCAATCACAATTTGAATGACCTTTAGAAAGTTACTTAACATCTTGATACCTCAATTTCCTCATTTGTAAAATGAAAATAATACTAGTGCTTACCATGTATGTTTGTTATGACAATTAAATGAGCCAATGTGTAAAGCATTTGCTCTTCGAACATAATAAATGCTCAGTAAGTTTTAGCTATTGTGATGTCTAATTACTGTTATGCTTGGGCCCACACAGGAAGAGAAATTGGTAGGCTCAACTATTAACTTTATAGCTTCCTAACTTTTAGCATGGCATAATGGAAAGAACTATCTTCTGTATTAACATAAGCATGGGAATGTCTGAAGACAAATCCAGAAATTTTCCCAGAAAATAGTACCAGAACACAAAAATGAATGAAAAAAAAAAAAAAGTGGATAGAATCTCTTAAATTCTCCACCACACAAGATAGCCAAAATTATTTTGAGCTACAAAATGATTAAACAGCAGTTTTGAGTAACAGAGAATTCAAATGAAACTGCAATAATAAATTAGCAATGTTAAAACTTCCAGATTAAATATTTTCTAGTAACATCTTTCCTTTTATGGCTCAACACACTCCCCTCCACAAATCTAAGTTTTTGTATTATGTATTTCAATATCAATACATTTATATTTATTCTATTTACATCAATGCTTTGGTGATGTTCTATTTTTATTTCTTATTCTCTATTCTAGATTGAAAGATCTGTCAGGGCAAGAATATTTATTTTGTTCACCGCTATTTTATTTATTTCTATTACCAAGGACGGTTGTTGAAAAATGACTTGATATAAATCAGTTCAATTTTAGAGAACATTTTAGAAAGTGTTGAAGTTACAAAATAATTAATACTCAAATATTTTTCTTTGACAATATTTAAATACTGGTATCAATTTTATTTTGTAATCTATTGGGTTTTGTAATGCTAAAATTATATTACGAGAATAATGCACAACATAACTTCCTGTTCTCTATGGCAAGAACATATATGCCAAAAATCTAAGCAAGTTTTCTAATAATATAAGTTCATAAAATGAAGAAATTAGAAATGTTATTTTTTAATGCATAAACCTGTTGTTGTCAGGTCATTAAGGAATTCCACTTGCCAATCATGATTCTTAGTGATATTAAAATATGTACAGAATTTATGTTGAACTCGTGGGGTTCACACATTATGTAGTTTTCAGAGTAAAAGGGAATTACAGAAAGGTCAAACTAAGCTGTAAACATTCTTCACAGGTAAATAGAATTAACCAATTTCTACACAAAACTGTAGTTGGAAACAATGCTGAACAACGTGATTATTTTGTGAAGCAGCTCAGCTTTTAATGCAAAGAGGCTGAGGAAACATGGCCTACAAAGAATTAATGTAATTGGGTATTAAATGAGACTTTTCCTGTCTTAGAATTGCAGCTGAATAACACAGGAATTAAGCTTAGAGTGTTAGGCATATCTGTAAATTTTCTTAAAAAGAGCCAAAATTACGTACTCTATGCTCTTTCTATAGGGTAGGTACCATCACCTACCTTTAGTCTCTACATAAGTAGAACTGAAGTGAGGAATAGAATTTCCAGATCAGGAAGGGAAATGCTGCATGTTTACCTCCCTTCCCCATGAAAAGGAAGATTTAATAGACTTGTCCAGAGACAATGGGTTTGCTACCACAGGGGACATTGCACTCTCACAGGTGGACACTGGCTGACCAGCAGGAACAGAGTGTTAGGAGTTCTTTTCCCCTTTTCTCTTTCCTTTTTCTTGGTTAACAGTTTTATTAAGATATAATTCGCATACACAAAATTCACCTATTTAAAGTGTACAACTCAATGGTTTTTAGTATATTTACAATCAATTTTAGAACATTTCATCACCTCAAAAAAAACCCCATACCCTTTATCTATCATATCCCCAAGTCTCTCACAAATCCAGCCCTAAGGAACCACTCATCTACTTTCTGTCTCTATGTATTTGCCTACTGTGGACTTTCATACAAATAGCACCATATGTGTTTTTTTGTGACTTTCTTTTCACTTAGCTTTTTAAGCTTGTAGCAAGAGTCAGCATTTCATTTCTTTTTATGGCTAAATAATATACCATTCTAGAGATATGAGAATTTTGTTTATCCCCTCATCTGTGGATGACCACTTGGATTGTTTTTATCTTTTGGCTATTGTGCATAATGCTGCAATGAACCCTTATATACAAGTATCCATTTAAGTACCAGTTTTCAGTTCTGGGTATATAGCTAAGAGTGGAATTGCTGGATCAGACAGTCACATGGTAGCTCTGTTTAACTTTCTGAAGCACTGCCCTAAGTGTTTTCCAAAGAGGCTGAAGCATTTTACACTGTTACCAGCAGTGTATGAGGGTTCTGATTTCTCTACATCCTCACCAACACTGATGATTATCTAACTTTTTGATTACAGCCATCCTAATGGATGTGAAATGGTATCCATGATTTTGGTTTGCATTTCTCTGAAGATAATGATTTTGAGCATCTTTTCATGTACCTCATCTTGGGTTGTCCTTCTCTTTTCCCAAAGACTAGAATGGAGGAATCTATCCCCAGCCAAGTACAGTTACTCTGTTTTCATCTTAGGTGCTTACCCTGCCTAAGGCAGCAAGGAAATAAAAAGTGGAATCCACATATGTTTTGTTGTGTGAGCCTTTTAATCTACACCTATAAAGAGGCTGGTTGCTTATACTAAACTAGTTCTCTATAAAGATGAGGGAGACTTTATCACTAGAATTTATAGAAAATTCCCTAGAATTAACAGTGTGCTACAGCCAAACTCTGAAACTAATTTATAGTATGCAAGTACACATACACACACACACACACACACACACACACACACACACACAGGAGGACCTCAATAAAAAGTGCTCTTTCTTCTAATGTGATTTCCCCATCAGCCAGCCCTATTTCTGGTGACGGAACAGCTTTTACTTTTCCCAATTCATGTCCTCTTGTTGATTATAATTAGCCTAGGCTGATCCTGCTTTCCATCTCTTCCTTCCCTGTGTCTTATACGGAGGAAAACTGGGAAGTGTCAGAGTAGCCTCAGGCCTCAAACTCGGACAGACCAGGAAAAAAGGAGAAGCAGGATGCAGGACAGAATTCCTCAAATATTCCCCTCTGAAGAATAAAGACAAAAGAAATATAAACATATATGAATAAAAAAGAACGAGAAAGGAAAAAGTATGGTGTTTTGATTAGGAAAGAAGTGTGTTAATGGCAAAAAAATATACTAGTGATTTATCTAAGTATTACATTCAGCACTTTATATTTGTATATAGAATTCATGGTTGATGGTATCTGGAAATTCAATAAAAAAAAAAGTAATGATTCATGTGCTCAGGAAATTCTTAATCTAGAAGCAAGTTTTAGAAGGAAGCAATTCCTTAAAATAGACTCAAATCAGGGAGAACCAAGTCCATAAGCACCATTGAAAACAAAACAGGGTCAGAAATCTTAAATTGAGGAAAACCTTTTAGAAAAAGTAAACTTCACATGGCTCCGGAAAAGAATGGCAGAAATGTATTGGACACAATTCCTGGTAGTAGGAAACTTCTGAGTGAAGAAAAGCTCTAAAGTAAGTGTGTCCCCAACTTCTATCATCTCTTTCTCAACTCCAGACTTGCCCTAAACCCTATGTGTGTAGGCACAAATCCATCCAACTGTTTAGGAACCACAAGGAAGGTCCAAACATTTTCCTCTTTTCTCCTCTGAGAAAAGTGTAACTTTGTATTCACAGGACTTTAGATGATTGTAGCTTAATATGTTACATCTCTCAAGTTCTACATTTGCTTTTTATCCAGTCTGAAGACGATGCTGTGGGTCTTTAAAGCAAAGCTAATGGAAGGATTACAGCACTGGGTCAGGCTGATAGGCAGAATGACAGGATGGAGTATATCTCACCTTTCACCTCTTCTGCCTGTGTGTGGTCAACCGGTGAGCTTATGACTATATAGAGATCAGGCAATTAACATGCTTTTATTGAAAATCAAAGCCAACAGTTAAGTAACTATTAAAATGATTATTAACATTATCATCTTTGAAAAAATAGAGAAAATAAACTAAGTAAAAAATTTAGGTTATCTCAACTCCAACATGTTTAAAAAGATATCTTACTGAAAAACTATGTTTTAAATTGTAATAAGAATGAATATTAGTGATAATGACTATTTCTCTTGGATCACAGAGGGCAGCCCTCTGTTATCACTCTTATGGTAAGAAGAGAATACTTTTAACCTCCATCGTGATGAGAACACAGAGTTAAGACAACCACAGCTCCTAGCTTGATAGATACTTTTTGAATTAATTTAATAATCAAATCACGCAATTTTAATCCTGCAGAAAGCCAAGTCTTCTTACTATTAAAATTCAACGTTGACTACTTTTATTCTTCATTTCAACTGAGTTTACTTTTAAACCTTTTATCTTCAAAAGTTTCTTTAGGGAAATTGTTTTGCTGGTATCATATACACTATGATTGAAACTATAGCACTAGGTTATGTACATGTAATTCATCATTATATAAAGACACACTATTTTAGCTCAAGCACTAGAGAGAGAAGAAAAGTTCCAAAGTCATACCCTTTCATAGTGGCATATAAGAGTTGATCAAATGTGTGGTGGAAAATGGTAAACTCACCAGTTGAACTTACTGTACTGGCAAGATGGTATGTATCACAATGCTCTGTGGATAAAGTTTCTGAATGTCAGATATCCATTGTAATTTGGAATCATGTTTCCAAGCAATGTTGAATTAAAAAAAATTATTTAGGTTTTGATGATGTACATATCCAGATGAGTTTTTAATTTAAAAAAAAACTAGTTTATATAATCAATATCAATATATTAGGTAATCAGTCAGATTAGGATTCAATTTATTTTTTTGTTAAAGATGTTTACATCTATGTTTATAAAGAATATTGGTCTTTTTCTTGTAATATCTTTGTCAGGTTTTGATGTCAGTTGCGCTGACTTCATGAAATGAATTAGTAGACAGTCTCTTTTCCTCTATGTTCTTGTCTAGGATGTTGTATTGTTTTCTTCTAACATGCTTGATAGAATTTACCAATGAAAACATTATGGTCTGAGGTTTCATTGTGGAAATGTTTTTACTTATGAATTCAATTTCTTTAATAGATATAGACCTCTTCTGATGTTCTATTTCCTCCTGCCATGATTTTGGTAATTTTTATCTTTCAAAGAATTTGTCCATTTCTTTGGAGTTATCAAATGTATTGACATAAAATAGTTTTTTTTTTTCTTCCAGTCTGACAACTTCTGCATTTAATTTTAATCAGTATCATGTCTTTCTTAAAGAGGGATAGAAAGGGGCCAGACCTGGCAAACAAGGGGCAAATTACTGTCCTGGAAGGTGGGTCAGGCTCAAGGGATTTAGGGCTGAGATCTATGATCTAGGATCTGAGTGGAGACAAGGAAGTCAAGACCGTGCAACAGCTCAGGAGGGGCTGAGTGTGTAATCTCAGACACAGGGCCCCCAGTGGTTCTGCAGGGATGCAAGGAAGTTTGGAGTTGGCCAGGGGCCTTTTGGAAGCATCTTCTGCCTGATCTCCCTAGCCCAGGAAGCCACAACATTTTCTGTAAAGGGTCAGGTAGTAAAAATAGGCTGGATTTGGCCCATGGAAACCAGGTTGCTCACCCCTGCCCTATATTATTCCCTGGTCCTGATCTGGTTTTTGGCCTCCCACATCCACTTCATTTCTTCTCCATCACAAAGAGATTTGTTAGCATTATTTATCTTCTCCACATCCTGTGAATGTGCAACATCCTCCAGTCCTTCTTGCCATCTTCACTGTCCTCCATCCTTTTCCTCCCTGTCTCTGTGGTGCTGGTGGGCCCTCCATGCCTCCTTTACAGTGGGCTTTCCAATAGGCACAACGTTGTCATCTATTTCTACAATTCTCTCAATCCAGACTGCTTGTGGCTGTTCTTCCAACTGTAGCTCTGTCTTCTCCAAATAAATTCAATCTAGATTAAACTACAACATTTCAGTGACATGAGGGAAGAGTGAGGAAAACAAAGTGAATATGACTCCTGGATGCTCTGGGAGATAACATCCTGAGGAAACTCCATATCTGTCTTGTAACTATAGTATTTAGACCATTTAAATTTAATTATCAATGTGGTTAGACTGAAGTCAACCATCTTGCTATATGTTTTCTATTTGTCATGCTTTTCATTTGTTGCTCTTTTTGCTTGCCTTAATTTTTTTGATTCATTATTTTTGGATATTACACTTTTTTCCACTGTGAAATTATCAGTTATTCTAAGTTTAGTGGTTGTCCAGAGTTTACAATAAGCATCTTTAACTTATAAATGCCTACATTAAAATAATATCATATCATTTATAAAAAAAACTTTATAACAATACTTTCCATTTCCATATTTCATCCTTTGTGCTAGTGTTGTCATGCTTTTGCTTCTACATGTATTATAAAATTCAACATGATTTTTGAAAATTTAAACAAAGATCTTTTAAAGACATTAAAATATTTAGCCACATATTTACCTTTTGTGGTGGTCTTCCAAGTTTTCATTTTTTATCATTTTCCTTTTGCATGAGAGAAATCCTTCAATATTTCTTGTATTACACATTTACAACAAATTCTCTCAGCTTGTTTTGTCAAAAAATCAATTATTTCTCCTTCATTTCTAAAATATTTTTATTAGATACAGAATTCTACATTGAGTCTTTTTATCTCAGAATGTAAAATGATTACGTCATTTGTTCTGGCTTCTACCATTTCTCTTAAAACTCTCTGGTTATTTTTATTTTTATTTCTCTGTAGATGACATGTCTATCTTTTTGGGGGCTTAAGATTTTCTCTTCTCCCTAGTTTTACACTTTTTGATTATAACGTGACGTTTTATCTGTTTATCATATTTGAGGTTATTTAGCTTCTTGAAAGTGTTCATATTTTTTGGCACTTTGTCTTTTCCATTTGAAAATTTCTCTCTTGCTTCAATTGTGGGATGATGGATTTGTCCCTATTCTCTTCTTCTAGTATTCTTGATAGTAAGATATTATAGCTTTTGCACCTGTTTTCAAATCTCATTATCCTCTGTCCTACTTTCTGTCTCTTTTAAAATTATTTGTATGTAATTTGTTTACTAAAACCTAAGTTTAATCTTCTAGTTCATTAACTCATACCTCAGTGATATTCAGTCTGCTTTTCAGCTTTATTGATTTTTAATTTCAAAGTTAAATTTTTATTTTCATGATTTTTCTTTGGTGTTTTTGTATAAAAATTTCCCCCACTCGCATATTTCTAAATTCCAGTGTGGAGGAATAGTGAATGACCAAGGCCCAGATCAGATGATATACTTCACAGAAATTATATTAAGAAACAATAATAACAGAGGACCAGATTCACAGTGTTCTGCTATCTGTGCATTCACTGTCTTTATGTTACATAGTCCCCTGTATCCATTATCTGTTGCCAAACAATGTTGCAAAGCACATAATCACAAGCCCTTAGTGGAATACAACAGCAAACATTCATTGTTCACCTTTTCCTGTGCTTTCTTATTTGTCTTCAAATCAGCTGGTTATCTTTTGAGGCACCTGGGTTGATGTAGCTCTGTTTCACATGTCTCTCATCCTCAAGTAGGCTAGCTCAGTCATGTTCTTATAGCAACAGCAGAGACACAAGAAAAAGTAAGCCCAGTCATTGAGGAATTTCTGTTGATCTCTGTCATTTCTGCTAACACCCCATTAATCAAAGCAAGTCACATGACTGAGTGAGAGGGAGAAGGACACTCCATCACATCTGGGAATATACTGCAAAGTTATATGATGAAGGGCATGGACATAACAAGGGTGAGGAATTAAAATCATATTGCTATCAATTTACCATAGCCAAGAGCAAACCATCAAAGAAAGAGAGAAAATTCTGAATTGCCTAAAATTGAATAAAATCTTACCAACAAGTAAAAGGAAAAACAAGTGAGATATTTAATTCAGATATAGAAAAGAAATTTTTAATTAATTTCTTGGATACTTTGATATGAATATTGAGAAAGATATACACATTCCTGTTGAATATATATAGCTCTATCTATATAGTTACATCAGTTAAAAACATGGGCTATACAACCAGATGCCTGGTTTCAAATCTGAGATCAACCATTTATTGCTTGTGTAACATTAAAACTTTAAAATATTTAATTTTAAAAAATATTTAATATTTTAAGCTACAGACTTATTATCTATAAAATTTGAATGATATGTTAGTTACCTCAATGGACATTGGTGAGAATGAACTTTGATAATGTTTATAGTGTTTATTTCCATGTACATGACTTTATAAGCCAGGGTTCAATGTACTTTGTACATATAGGAGCAGAGAATAAATATATTTTTCAATTTTATTATTAGTTTCAAGTATATAGTACATTAGTTAGACGTTTATATAGTTTCTAAAACGATCCCTTTGGATCTCCACCTAGCCGTATCATTAATACTAACTGCATTCCCTTTTCTGTGCTCTCTATTCCATGACTTACTACTTATTTGTACTTCTTTAACCTTTCACTCCATTCTCCCAGCCCCCAACATCTCTCCCCTCTAGCCATCCCCAGACTGTCCTATTTGTGTGTCTGTTTTCGATTAGTTTGTTCTTTTTGTTTCTTAGTTTCCACATACAAGTGAAATTATATGGTATTTATCTTTCTCTGTCTGACTTATTTTACTCAGCAGAATAATGTCTAGGTCTATCCATGTCATTGCAAATGGTAAGATTTCATTTTTTGAATGGCTGAGTAATATTCCATTGTACATATGAACCATAACTTCTTTAGCCAGTCATCTGTTGATGGGCATTTAGGTTGCTTCCATATCTTGGCTGTTGTAAATTTTGCTGCCATGAACATAGGGGTGTATAGACCTTTACAAATTGTTTTCATTTTCTTTGGATAAATATCCAGAAGTGTAATTCCTGGGTGGAAAGTTATATCCATTCTTTATTTTTGAGAAACCTCCAGATTGTTTTCCATAGGGGCTGTACCAATTTGCAATCTCACCAACAATATATGAGATTTTTTAAACTTTGACAGCCATATGCTCTCTGTTGCAACAATTTAATCCTGCTGTTGTAGTGTGAAAGCAACCAGAGATAACATATAAGTGAATGGGCATGGCTGCTTTTCAATAAAACTTTATTTATAAAAATAAGCAGTGGGACAGATTTGGCCCATGGACCATAATTTTCCAACCCACTGTGAACTACGATTAGTGGATCTATCACCTCCAACTCCATTTTAGATTCCTGGAGTTCAGAAACCAGGTCCTTATTTTTGTTTGTATTTTTATGTTTCTCAGTCTGACATAAAATAAGTTTATTCATGAATTTTTAAGAATAATTATTTATTGAACTCCTACCAAGCATCAAAGCACCAGTAACTGCCTGCTTATATCCTGAAGTAACTTCTGCCTACTCTTGTTTTTCAAGATGGAAATGCCACCTGAAACATTAGAAAGGAATGAGCCTATTCTAATATAAACAATCCTGCTAGTAAGCTTTGTTTTCTTCCAGTATTTGTATCATTTATGTTTCCTTTGCACCTTGCAGAAGTAGTTTAATTTACACTCAGTGCCACTAGGTAATTTTTTTTTTAATTAAATTGATTGGGGTGACACTGGTTAATAAAATTATATAGGTTTTAAGTGTACAATTCGATAATACATCATCTGTAGATTGCATGGCGTGTTCGCCATCCGAAATCAAATCTCCTTTCATCACCATATATTTGACCCCTTTTACCCCTATTTTTAAAATCCTCATTATCTGGCCACATTCTCCAGACAGAACATTACAAGTTTCCTTGAGTGATCATTTCACTTTGAAGCTAATGGAAGGGTGGGTTCTGTTTCTGGCCCTCTAAGTGTTTGCTCCAGGACAATTTGTGTAACTCTGCTATATTACTGATGAGGAAAGCAATGTATGCCTGATGAAGAGGATATCCTGTCCCTGCCCAGTACCCCATCCCTGCCTTCACACACCTACCATGCATTCTGCTTACCTCAGCAAACATGCCCTGATGGGATTCATATAAGATTCATCTTTTACCATAAGGGTTTATTCACTTCTTCACCAAGATATTTTAGAGGACATAGTAGAAAGTCAGTCTCATCTTTAAGTTCTTGTATAGCTAAAATAAGACTATTAGAATGCTATAAAATGGTCATTTTTATCCAAGTTAAGGGAAAGGGAGGAGGCATCACAAAACATTAAATTAATTCCATTGCTATCCTTGCCAACAAAGCATGAATATTTAAACCCATAGAATTTTTTGTGCACATTCCTTTAGAAAAAAACATAGATGTCTACATCACAAACACCAAAAATCTTATTCCAGTGTCTCTAAGTATGTATTTGTGTGTGTCCTTGTGCATGAGAGACAGAGAAACTATAACATAAACACACTTAAAAACCACTACATCTCAATTAAGGCAGGGTTGGCACCACTTAAGTGCCTTGGTCATGTGTTCAAAATTACTACTTAGCCTTGTTTAAAATCAGAGCTTCCTATGTTGGCTGCGGATGCAGCTTCCACCTTGAGAAGCAAAAACAATGATCTAATAGCTGAGACATTAGGGATGGGTGTTGATGAAAAGATTTCCTTGTATTATTTTCATTAGATTTCCTGCTTGCCTCATCAATGTTTGATAGACTTAGGTGCCAAAAAGTAGAGATTACTTTTATGGAGCATCTTGTGAATTTATTTCCTCTAAAACTTGATGACATTCACCTTAATGATATAACAGACCTTGGTCTTTACTGCAATTAGAAACAAATGGGCCGGGATGTGCGTAATTACTGAATGCCCTAGGGAATCTAGTTTGAGGCACACTCAGATAAGCTTGTCTTCATCTGTCGTCATTGTCTTCAAAGCTCACACTTGATGCCACCCACCACTGTGTTGATATTCCTGTTAGTGTTCCCGAAGACAGCAATCATGTTCCAGCATGTGAATAGGACCTATTTCTATGATATATTGGTAGCCCCTATCTTCAGTTCTCTTTTGTCTGTGTTTTTCTCCCTCGGCCTCATCCTAACACCTGAGTAGCTGCATTTGCTCTATCCTACTGTTTCTCAACATTTTTGATATTTTGAGCTGGATAATTCTTTGTTGGGGGTAGTAGTGGGCATCTTGTGCATTGTAAGATGTTTAGCGGCATTCCTGACTCCTAAATGCCAGTAGCTTACCCCCAACTTCCTAGTTGTGGTTTCCATAACCATATATATTCTGATGTAATTCATAATTTGTTTTAACCCTAAATAAGCATTTCATTAAAAAAAAAAAATGGAGATCCAAAGTGATGAATTCAATTAGCCAAGATGATATAGCTCATTGGTGACAAAGCCTGGCTAGACCTCATTTCATTACAATGCTTCTGCTGACTTGTCTCTGCTCCCATTGGCATCATCACGAAAAGCAGTCAATAAAGACATGCTGCATCTGCTCTGTGCTACTCAAAAAACTCATCATTAAGTAGCTAAGTAAAGTGGTTCTCCATTCATTCATGCATTCAATAATATTTCAGTGGCATTTTTGTTTTATGTTCAGGCATATACTAATGAGCAAACCTGACTACATTTCTCCCATCCTTCAGGACATATAAAATAGCTCAGGTGGCAATCAGTGCTGTAGAAAAATGTAAATCTATAAAGAGAGATTAGAAGTCATAAAGGGGTTGTGATCCCTGTGGATATCTGAGAGAAGAGCATTCTAGGCATAGGGAATGGCAAGTACATAGCTCGAGGTGGGAGTATACTAGGCATGTTTAAGAACTAGTAAGGAGATGATTATGGCTGGAACACAGTGACTCAGAAAGGAAGTGGTAGGAGATGGCACTGGAAGGGGGCCAGAGGCAGATGATATAAACCACAGAGGCAGGGTGGGTATGTTGATTTATTCTGAGATGGGAAGGTAGATTTTCAGGTTCAAATACCAGCTCTGCTACTACTAGTTGTAGAACCTAGGGAAGTTACTTAATCTTTGTACTTAAATTTCCTCAACTATAATGTGAGGAGATTTAATGTTACTTCTTGATAGTGTTGTGTAAAGTTTTAAAAAGTTAACATAGAGTACTTAGAATAGTTCTTGTAAGTACTAAAAAAAAAGTTACCAGTTATATCATTGACTTTTAAAATGACCATTCTGGCTGCTGAGTTTGGAATAGATTGGGGACTGGGGGAACATGTGATATGGAAACAAGGAAGATAAGAGTTTGTTACAATGATCCGGAGTGTTATAATAGATGTTTGTAGAAATGGCCTGAGTAGTCTGGATATATTTTGAAGGTAATATCAATATAATTACTGATGGTTTGGATGTAGAATTTAAGAAAAAAATGAGCAGTCAAGGATGGCACAACCTTCTTTAACTCAATCAACTAGAAAAAAAAGAGTTGCCAGTTTCTGAGGTAGGAAAGAGTCGGGAAATAACTAGCTTGGGATGGGAAATTATATGTAATTTGAGGGCATATTAAGAATGAAATGTTTATTTAATATCCAAATAAATATGCCAAATAGTCAGTTTGGTTCATAAACCTGAAGGGCAGAAGAGAAAACCAAGCTGTACATTCACATTCGAAAGTTGTCAGCACACAGAGCTTTTGCTGCCATGAGAGTGGATGCTAATACCTTTAAGGGGTGAGTGTGGATAGAGAAGAGAAGGAGAAGGCTGGAAAAGGAGCATGGGACACCGAGTCATTTATAGACTGGAGAGATGAGGTGAAACAACAAAGAAGAGGGGGAGAATGGTGCCTAAGGAAGAGGCTTTAAAAAGTGCAAATGCTATTCTAGAATCCTGTAGAAGGAAGTGTTCCAAAGCATGAAGTGCCTCCAGTTCCAGCAATGTCAGACTAAATAGAGCAATGAAGCCAACCCAACCTTTGAGGAAACCCTGAACGCTAAACCAGAGGTAAAAGCTATCTCCTCAAAGTATTAGAAAGCTAAAAAAGAAAGTGGTAATAGTTTAATTTGCATAGACACTTGCAGTTTTATTGTACTCCTGCCTCTAATTTGAATTTTTGGATGATTTTTTTTTCAAAAATTACTGAGCCATGATCTGAGAAGAGAAAAACTCCAAATGATGAGCCCAGGATCTGAGATCTTTTACCATGGATATTTGCTGATTCTGGAGAGGGTGGCTGAGAGGTTAGGAAGCTGACTAAAACTCTCAGAGGCTTTACAGACCTATTAAGACACACACAGAAGTCCAGGGCCCTCAGTGTGGGAGTGGGTGTGCAAGTGAACCCCATGTGCTTAAGTTTAGTGCACCAATGAGCTATATTCCAAGAGTTATGGTGAACCCTTGCAGGGAAATTTCTCAAGTTCTAAGAGTGCCCTCAATTTACTGGTATCATTTTAATACCACATTTGGCACACAAGAAAAAATACCCTGGTACATTAGAAGATGACATTAAAAAAAAAAGAAAGCATAATTAAATGACAATAGAAACAGATCCACAGGAGCTGTGACTTTAAATTTAAAATAATGATATTTTTCATGCCCCAGTAAATAAAAGACAGGATTGAGAAGTGAAAAGGATAAGTGGAAATTGTAAAATGAGATAAAGCAAAGTTGAAAAAAGACGAATAATAGCAAAACTAAGAAACCAATTGGTGGTTTAGTAGCAGATTAGTCAGAGGTAGAATTAGTGGAGTAAGGTAAAGCAAAGATGTGAAAGGTTGGAAATATGGAAGGTAACAGACATAGGGACTACAGTGAGTAGGTCTAACAAATAGGTATGGTAATTCCAGTAGAAATAGAGAGAGGATAATAAAATTTGAAAATGAAATGGCTAAGAATTTCAAAACTGAAACATAAAAGTAAACTGAAACAGGTTACACATGTAGAATAAATATTTTTAAATGTATACATAGGAATATTGTACTAACATTTTTTGAAAACCAAAAATAAAGATAAAATATTAAAAGCAGCTACAGAAAAATGGCAATTCACTTTCAAAGGAGCAATAGCTGAACAAAGAGCTGACTTGGAAGACACAATGGAAGCCAAAGGAAAAGGTAGTACTAAAATTAAATTATCCATCCCAACCTATAATTTTGTCATTGAAGATATCCTTCCAAGAGTGAGGATAAAATAAAGACACACTCAGATAAATAAAAACAGAGAATTTGTCACAAGTAGAATACACTAAAGAAATACTAAAGGGAGCTGATCAGAAGCAAAAGTCCATAGCTGCAAATAAGAAAATGCAAAAAAGAATATAGAACAATGCAGAGGATAATTATGTGGTAAATCTAACTGAATATTAATTGTATAAAACAATAAATGGAACAT
The DNA here is from genome assembly GCF_902729225.1 of Pteropus medius. Taxonomy (NCBI): domain Eukaryota; kingdom Metazoa; phylum Chordata; class Mammalia; order Chiroptera; family Pteropodidae; genus Pteropus; species Pteropus medius. Next base: position 20,568,263 of record NW_024349519.1, on the reverse strand, counting down.
GTTATAGGGTTTTAAATATACACCATTAAAATATATTTAAAAATAAAAATGTGTAATTTGAAAAGAATTAAATGAAATCAAAGACAACACAGGTTTTTGCCTTGTCCACAAAAGGGGTAAAAAAACAAGTCAAATTTGACTTCAACTAGTCAAGAATACATCTGGTAGTCTCTAGGTGACCCTTGAAAATAATAAAATATTAGATAACTATGGTATTTTATTAGTGAACAGATTTAAAACAAAATTACTCCCCTCACCACCACCATCCCTTACCCAACCCTCATCCAATCTCTCTAACATAAGTGTTTCAAAAGAGAAGATGTGATCAACTGTTCCAAGGGAGGAGCCTGGGCTAGTACAGAAGTGACCACTGGACTTAACGATCTAGAGGTCACTGAGAAGAGGTGTGTTAATGGCATAGGAGGGTGGTAAAATGTTAACTGTAATGAATCCAAGGGAAAATGAGAGGAGAGAAAAAGAAGACAACAAATCCAGACAACTTTTGGAGGGTAATCTTTTAGTAAAAGGAAACAGAACTTGGAAAGATGGCTGGAGTTGTCAAGATTAATGAAGAGCTATTTTATTTGTTACTTCTTACCATGAAGAATAGTATAGGATGTCTATGTACTGATGGAAATGATCCTGCAGATGGAAAACCTAGTTATATGGAGAGGGTGGGAGAAAATCTCTGGAGCAATGACTAATTTTGAACCAAGTGATGGAATGTAGTACATGAGGAAGGGGTTGGGTTTAAATCAAAGGAGACAACTCATTCATCAAAACAGGAGTTAAGGCAGATGGCTGCAGAGGCAAACTAGGTTGGTAGATGTGGGTGAGACCATGCAGATTCTTTTCTGATTTTGTTTTTGCAGGAAAAGAGAAAGTAAATGAAGTGGAGTTGCCAGGCAGCACTAAAGAATCATAGATGTAAGTGAGACTATGCAGCAAATCTGCATGTTTTCAACAGGCTGAATGTAAGTGCAAAAGAGAGGTGGGTTTAAGCAGGTTTGGAATTATTTCAGATGGAGGAGAGGGGAGAGAATGGCTATATTGTATAATGTGAACTGGGCAAGGAGGGAAGAAGTGAGTGACAATGAAAAGCTGGTAGAATCAAGAAAATCAAAGCATTACTAGGGTTTGGATCCTTCACGTAGTGATCTGGAAACACAGGAGGTGGTGCTGGGAGAGGAGGATCCTTGACATGAGACAACAGTAGCAATGTAGCTAACCAGAATGTTACAGCAAGGGTATGGTCAAAGGAATCTGTGAGCGGTCAAATCAATCAATCAATTAACCTTAGAATTAATCAACTAATATTCTCTTAAAAGGTTTTAAAATCATTCTAAAATTCAAACATAATCATGCTGTTGTTGATAACCCTCCTAATCTCTGAACTAATTTTCATGATAAAATTCACCCACGGGTGGTCAGCATGAAAGTCCTTTCATTATCTGGTTTCTTCTTAACTCTCCAGTATCAGCAATAACTCCTTCCACCTCCAACACACACACACACACACACACACACACACACACACACACACACACACACACACTCCCCTTTCCTAGACTGAATATTAACTACTATCAAAGTACATCTTAGGTGCTACTTTTTCTGAGACATAGAACTACAACAACATCCCATTAAACTGAGTTTAGGCATAAAATCTGAGTCTAAATACATTATTAGCATGGTACTTACATTGCTTTTTCACTATTAATGGCTTCCCACAAATCAGAAGCCCTTTGAGGACATGGAGTTATTAGTCTGTTAACTCCTCCCCCACCACCACTTCCATTTGTATTTGTGGATTCATTTAATTACTAAGTGAACGAGTATATAAACAAATTAGTAATTGTGCATCCTATTCAAGGCAGAAACCAAGCTAAGGATTTAGCCTTGGGACTGCAGTTGGAAATAGACCCAGTAAGTGTCTACTTAGAATGTATTAAGTAATATCTTAGCAACAGTAGTCCAGAGGATGCAACTGGAAATTTATAGGTTAATTCCAAAAATCGAGATACCATTCAAGATAAAGAAGAAACTAGAAGCTAGTTTCAGGATAGATTCTATAGAAATGCCAGTTACCTCTGAAAGCTTTGCCAATAAATTGATCATTTAACACTTCTGTTAATTTTCTCCCAATCTTAAAATGGCTGTATTATAATCTCAGTTGTTTATATAAAATAGATTATTAATATTTGGCAAGAAACTAGAAACGACGCTTAACTGCACCTTTATTTAAATTCTGTTAAACATCTTTAGTTTCTATGTTCACCTGTTTATTGGTATCTAGGTAGTCATTAAATTAGCTACTTGCTTAATGAAGCCATGTATTACTTCCCAGATAGCTGTAATCAAGGGCATAATACAAATAAAGTATGGAAAAGATTAAAATCAATTCATCAGCCAAATATGAGCTCCTCTACAATGGAGAGATTTAATTATTTCAGGTCTGGTATTGAGATTAGCCTGATTGACTTTCTGGCTTTGACTCAACAATCTATTATCTCATTTTGAGATAAAATCTGGTGAGAAATCGTTGTATCATTTGTTTTTCAAGCACAATCAAGGAAAGGTATATTCATTTACCTACTAAAGCACCTGGCAAAGCAAATTACTGCAGCAAGATAGAACACGCGATCGTTTTTACTCATTAAGCTTCATTTGATACTTATTTCCTGTGCTGTTCTAGGTTTTAGGAAGACCAGAGTTTGGGTTGTTTATGTCATTTAGTCAGAAAGTTGTTTCCTTCATATTATGGCATACCCTGACAAACCATATATTTTGGAAAATGCTTACTTATAATTGCAGAGGGAAAAAAAGATTTACTTTTTTTAAAAAAGGAAAAGAGAAATCAGACTGAAAAATAATTAAAATATTACACAGTTTTATAAGACTCAAATTGAAAATATCAAACATACAGCCAAAATGTGTACACTGAATAATGTACACATTAGGAAATAATTTTAAAGCTAATGTAAAGTTCTTTTTCTACTTCTTTGGCTCCCAGTTGCCTACAAGACAAAATCTGCTTTCCTTACCATGGCATATCTGCCTGTGTTCCTTCTCACAACAATACTTCTCAATATGTTCACCCTACCCCAGGCATGCAGAGCGCTCTGAACCCCCAACACTGTGTCATACTCCTACCATGATGAGACTGGCTTCTACTGACCCTATTCAAAATCCGAGTTAATTCCACTAAGAAGATGTCTTTCCTTAGGAAGAAAAGAGTCGAGTGAAAGGGCAGTTAATTAGGAAGTAGAAACGTACGTGGTGGAAGGATTAGCATGTGCTTAAATTGGAAACCAAATAGGAAAACTTAGAGGAATTTAATTTTATTTTAGCACATTTCCTTTTATATGGTTTTAATTAATCAGGAGAATTTTGTACCTGGAAATATATAAATCACATAGTATAACCTAAGGCTCTATACACTCCAAATGATTTTTTTCCCATATAAAACTTTAGTCTTTTTACCAATTGGAAATGTAGGTGGACAATTAAATTTTACACCATAATATCACTAAATCAGTCTGCAAAGTTAAGTATAAATCATGTCATTCATAGGAGACGATTGGGTTTTCCTGGTAGTTAATTTTCAGTAAACTGTTAGACTGAGGCATTTGAGGACCAAATAATTCAGCTGACAGTTTTTAATCTCAAGCTTCTGTCTTCAGGTAGTGCCTACAGGTGTGAACACAATTGCACAAATTCTGTCAGGAGAATGATGTGGCAGTTTGATATTTTCACATGGCATGTTTTTATAACCACAGTCATATACTCAACTTAGTTGCTATAAAAGAGCAGTAGCTCATCATTTTATATCTTTCTAGCCCATTTAAACCTTTTGAAAACAGAAGTAACTGGATCTCATTCAAAATACACAATATATTACCACAAAATCTCATTATTTTATTCAGCTGTATTTTTGTATGACAACAGTTAAAGATGAGCAAGTATAATTTTTCCTTAAAAACTATTGAACAAAGTTTAAGATAATATTTTTTACAGTCACTTAAGCTCTCATTTATACGCACAAGCTGAGAAAGCTGGACTAGAGTAAGTTTTGCAAAGCTCTGCTACAGGGGTGTTTCAATTCAATTCAACCAGGATTTCCTGAACAATTGCTTTGTGCTGACCCCAGAGCTCGACATTCTGGAAGGATACAAGAGTTATGTGCATGTCTCTACCCTCAAAGGTTTATTACCTAATTGAAAAAACATAGCATATACATGCGGATTCTGTTTGTGTGTTCAGTACCATGTGTGGTGCTGTAACACAAATTAATGTAATGGTGGGCTTGAATACAGGTTTGATGGACAGGAATTTATTTAAATCTGGAGAAAATCTTAATAGAAGAAGAAAAGTGAGTTATGAGTATTGAAACTATCAAGTATAAAGATGTTCTATTGTTCAAAATTATAAGTGATTATATCTCTAGACCAAAACAAAGACAAGGAAATAGCACAACAGTTCTTAGAATCCAGAACATGACACTAAAATAAATTTTTATATATCAACAGGTAAAAGTAAAATTATGAGTACAGCAAAATCATGTTATTGACCTTGAGATGGGTAAATCTGAACAAAAAAAAATACTGAAGGCAAGAAAACATGGAAGGTGCATTATTTTAACTATCATATAACCCACTCTCTAAAAGAAGTGAAAATGTGTGGCTTCTCTAAAAGAACCCCATCGTTTCCACTGAGTAAGAATATCATATTTCAGCAACTTAGTTTGAATAGTGGAGATGAGCTATAATTTCTTTCAAAAAAAACGCTGAACGATTAGTTTGTTCTTTTCGTTCCTTAGATTATGCATATAAGTGACAACAGACACACAAATATAGAGGACAATCTGGTGAAGGCCAGAGGGGGAGGGGTTTGCGGGAGCTGAGTGAAAAGGGTGAAGGGTTAAAGAAGAACAAATTAGTAGTTGATATGTCACAGGGATGGGGAGCACGGCATAGGGTATGTAGTCAGCAGCAATGTAATGGCTAGGTTTAGAGCCAAAGGGGTGATAGAGTAATCAGGGGATCATTTCATAAACTATATAAATGTCTAACAATGTACTGTATACTTAAAACTAATAAAATAAAATGCTAAAAAAGAAATGCTGAATGAAAACTCAAATTCTAATCATTTTGAGAATCGAAAAGGTGTTATATAAGAAACAGAAATATATGGCCAAATGCATTTATTAGAGAATTCAGGTTTTCAATTTCGACTTAATAGAATAATAATAATAATAATAATAATAACTTATTATTAACTACACATTATTCTTTTATATATATGAGATTCTGATATATATATTCTACTATATATCTATCATTTCTATTATATTTTAATATATTTATATAATATATAATAAGACTGACCTCCCAAGGTAATTTTAAGGATCAAATGAATTCATATATATTTAATCCTTAATATTATATAAATATTATGTATTTACTTATTTAATTCATTTATAATATATGATATTTTTATATATATTTAATCCTTAAAGTAAGGTAAGTGCTATGATTGTCCCTATTTACAGAGAAGAAGATGAGGCCTGGAGATAATAAGCAAAGTGTCAAAGATCGCACAGCCGGAAGGTGGAGCTGGAATGTGAATATAGGCAATCTGGCTCTAGAATGTGTACTTTTAAGAACCATATTCTATCTCTCTACATAGCAAATGGTCTCTTGAAAAATTAGTATTCCCGCTAGTTTTCATTTATTCTATTCCCTACATCTGAAATGTGTCTCCTGCTTGACTGCATCACTAGTCAACACCTACCCAGTTTTTAGATCTCAAGTCAAGTTTCACATCAAGTATTTCCTGAAACCCTAGTCTAAGTCTGTTTCTTCTGTTAGAGCTCATGTGACCAATTATTTCCCTCAGAACTCTTACATCAGTTCATATTAAGTAATGTGATAATATGCTTAAAATCTGTCTCTACCACAAGGTCATATGATCTATAGGGTAGCACCGTAACCAGTATACAATAGTAATTCTGAAATATTTGTTGAATAAATAAAGAGGGAAGGAAAGAAGGAAGGAAGGAAGGAAGGAAGGAAGGAAGGAAGGAAGGAAGGAAGGAAGGAAGGAAGGAAGGAAGGAAGGAAGGAAGGAAGGGGGAAAAGGGGGAAAGGAAGGAAGGAAGGAAAGAAAAAGGGAGAGAGGGAGGGAGAGAAGGAGAGACTAAAAGAAAAAAAAGAAAAAAAACATATTTAACTTTACCCATTCTTTAAAAGTTGTACACTTTCTCCAGGAAGCCTTCTATGGCTTCTCCAGTTGCAACTGATTACGTCTTCCCCTGCACGCTCATCTCCCTTGTACCTCTATTTCCATTGTTATCAGGGTCTGCTTTCTATTATCTTTACTTCATCCATGTCCACCTCTCTCACTACAATGTAAACCTCTGGAAATCATGAGTTGTGCCCTATTTGCCTTTCCATTTTCCACAGTATCTATTCAGTATATGGAACATCAAAGTTACTGAGTTTTTTACTGAACTGAATTAAGTAAGATGATGATAGCCTTTATGTGTAATCTATCCTTTTTTAGATCTAAAACTTGGAAAGAACCATGCTAGAAGTCCTAGAAAGAACTGAATGCTTTGTTACAGCTAATTCAGAAAAATGAAGTTCCATGTGTACCTTGCCTGCACAGGCTGTTCTACTATTGTAAAATTTCTATTTAACAGGAAACTCTCTAAGAAAAAAACATACAACTATGCACACTAAATACACTGTTTTCTGTCTTTAAAATACAAACCACATGCTTTTTATGTGTTAACAGACTCTGGACTCCATCAGCAATTTTGAATACAGTGAACTTAGAGTACCCCCAGGTTTGGAATTTCAAACACATCATTGGTCATATACATGTCTTGACCCATTCTGGGAACTCTGACTACTATCCCAGGAGTGATGATGAGGTTTCACGATTGGTCCACACTTTCTCATCTCATTCCTTTGTGGACCAAGCATCTGGGAGACAATTACTAAGCTGGATCTGTACCCTGTGGCTATGGAACAAAAGCACCATCTCCTGCCCCACATGGAGGCACCGATTGGGTCTCATTAGCACCATGTCTTTCCCAAGTGGGCCAACCCACCCACACTGAATTCATTCAGCTATCCACAGGAAATAGGAAATGCCTCATTAGAAAATCAGCTCATCAAAATCTCAAAGAAGGACTGAAATTTTGAGAATTTTGGCTGACTCTAATTTAAAATTAGAATTTGAAATTATGGAATTGAGATAGCAAATACTATACTCTACATTGTTAGAAGCAGTGTTCTCAAAAGATAACTTCTTCGTCTTACTGTTTCACAAAGATCAGATATAAGACTTGGTCACTGAATGCCTGCGGTCCAAGGAACCAAGGACAAGAGTGGTTCATCCACACCCTGCACTACCTCCTTTGCTGTTTCGGTACCTCTGGCAATGGTGGGATTGCTCCTCAAGGGCTGTGACTGAGAAAATTTTATCCCATTTTATTTATTAAGGCTCGTGATCCTGTACTTTCATCTCCATTCCAAGGTCTTAGAGAGGGATGTCTACTGAGCCAAGGGATAAAGTTAATCTCAAAACAATGTAATCTACCTTCCCACTCAAAAGTAACTCCCCTTTCCCCAGCCGCAACCCTGAAGTCCCCATGAATGCTGATAAGAGGCCCTGCCTTAATTAAAGGCTGTTAGAGCTTTGCCTGTTCTCCATGAAGGATAAGGGGTATGATTTTCAAATGCTAAGAACAGAACATTCCAATCCTGCTTCTATTCCAAAAATAAATAAATATCTGGCTTTCTGGCATCTTAAAAAAATAGATATAAAGACCTGCAAAAGTTCTAATGAGTATTATGTGTACATCAATTGATGGATTATATAAACTAGCACTGGTGTTTTAGGAAGAGAGGAGGAATCTTAGATAAATACCAACCCATCCAATTATTTCACTTTACATAGTAAGATATTAAAGCCTGGAAAAAATTAAGGCCATGTAAGAGAGGTTGCTAGCCCCATAGTCTGCCTGCAGTCCTATACTCTAATATTCTTTATTAGACTCTAAGGGAAGCACACAGTGAGTCTAATCTGATGGCAGGAAATGAGCACATCTGCTGCTGTTCATTTGAATAAGTTCTCATGAAATGAGAAACAGAAAAAGAGAAAGAAAGGCCAAGAGACATGCACAAAGTAAAAATGTAATTTGTAGCAGAGCTAGAACCAGAATTCAAGCCTATTAATTCTTGCTGTCCTTATAGGGTGCTGAGTTTAGAGCCCCTCCTGATATAATTAAAGAGAGATCTTTGGATCTCAACTGAAAATTATGATCAAACTTCTAAAGCCTAGAATAGACAGCCAGTCAGGTAGGCAGCCAGCCTTACACAAAGCGGTTTTTTAAAGTCTTATTTCTGCTTGGTGTGACACATACTATACCAATTCCCTTCATTCCAAATCTTAGAACTTCGAGTCTGATGTCTTACAAAATAATTGTTCTCACACAATACACAATACATGACTCCCTACCTCAGATTCATCTGCAGATGGCAATGAAAGTGCTTATTCCTTCTTCACACCTCAAATTAAGAGCCCTCCCAAGCAATCTAACAGAACTGTAGGAGGAAGGAATAGCATAATGTTATTAAAATAAATGAGAAGGAGCAGTGTCTGGGGGTTCATCTCTTTCTAACCAAATACAAGAACCTTGCTTTCCAATATTAGTAATGTCCTACAGCCTAAACCCAACTTGCCTTGAGTTATTTCATTTTCTGGTCCTCTGAGTACTGATAAAGATTACTGACTATATTACGGTGTGATTTATCTAAATTTGATGCCATAAATAAGATTTTCTCTAGGAATAAAAAATAGGATAATTGTGCATAATGGCCATCTCTTTCATGTGACAAATGCTTAATTTATGATAAATATTCCACGAACAATTCCAGAGAATACTGGCTGGAAAACAAAGTATAAACTCAAAAGTGTATTTTCTTCTTCTCACTTTGGTGTACAGTGAAAAACATTTTAAACTTTGAAAGGAAAAAATACTACAAAGAGTTCAATATAACAAAGTTAGAGATGAAAACTTCAAATTCTGTTAAGGAACTAAAATATGTAATCATGTAAATGAAATCTTCTGTAAAAAATACTTCATGGTACAAGCATAACTATTTAAATTGTTTACTTTAGAATTTTTATTTTTGAATACTAATGAACTTGAAAAACATTTTTCCTAATATTTGTGATATAGTTACTCCAGAACATGCCATTCCGATCTGCACACTTGTAAAATGTCAAGCTTTAAAATGATTGTACCATCAATATTCTTGGAGAATATTTCTCACTAGGTTTAAAATTTTTTTATTTCAGTGTTATTAGACCTCACATAAACTGAACAAAATTTTTTTATTCTACTTGCAGGAAAAAAGTGTTGCAAATATGTCTACTTTTAAATTTTAAAAATGTTGGTGGAATTTTATTTTCTTTTACTACATACTAGTTATACTTGTTTAGCTGCATTGTAAGATTGACATTAATAAATCTTGGTGTTGCAGACAAAATAAATCAAGGTTACGTTTTTAATTCCCATACTTACCGGTTATTTTCTGTAAGGAAAATTATCTTAAGCTAAACTAGCTTTATCAGGCAACTGAATATTATTCCACAATTGTTAATGAGTATAAGTAACAACCATACATGTTGCTTCATAAGTTTGAGTTGGATAGTGCCTGGAGAGGCAGGGTTTTTTGTAGGGGATCAAGGGCTGAGGTATAATCCCCTTGTTCATGAAGAGAATATCTGGAAAATTAAAGCAATAAAAAATAAAGGAAATAAATAAAAGACAATTAATAATCTCTGATGGTTCTTAAAATTTTCAAATTTTATGCTTGTTCAGCTGAGGCACTGGCGAGTACTTAGGCATAGGTATAAGTTCATTACTTCCCAGGAACTGGGAATAACAACAGAATAACTACTTCATGGGATGTTGTGAGAATTAAATGAGATAATGCATGTAAGTCACATAGAAAATATCTGGCACATAAAAATTACTGAATAAATAATAATAATCATTTTCAATTTTTATTATTTATAATTAACAGCAGATACCTTTAGTTGAATAACCAAAAGGAAGGTAAAAGAGGGTAGATCAGTCTGACAATGATTTAAACACGTAATCACTAAACTTCATAGTAATATCGATCTCTGGAAATCTTCGAGGTAAATGCTAAACAAAAAAGAACAATTTAGAAAATTTAAAGTTTTATAGCATCTTTCAGTTTTCTAAGCACATGCTCAAATATACATTATTAAATTGGGGCCCATCAAAACTCTGTGAGGTCAGCAGGCCTGCCTATCTTACCTCCTTCAGATAGAACAGTTCCCGGTCAGCAGGCCTGCCTATCTTACCTCCTTCAGATAGAACAGTTCCCGTTAGGCATCTTAATTCGCTCAAATCAAGCAAACACCCAGAAGGAAAGGCGGCTTCAGAACTCAGATGTCCTCACTCCTGGACTCTCCGTTAAGCCTATGCTGCCTTTTATAAAGTGATTGCATAAATAAAAATTAAATAAGCTTCTGAGCATCTACAGATAAGACAGAGAGTCATAATATTTTCAGCAGGCTTTATAATTGGGAAAAAAAATACAATTCCTTGAGACACCAACACATCACTCTACCGGTTCATACAGCATTTCTAACCCTGTTTAGTTGGAACTGGCTAAGAGGCTATGGTGTTTTGCTTTTTTGAGTTTGGAAGTTGTAAAAGAATAGTAAGAGAACAAAGAAGTTTGTAGGAAAATTTGAAGATAGAAATTCAGTAATGCAGAAATTCTTTTTAAAGATGTTCTACTGCCTCTTTCTTCTAAGAAAGAGGGATGCAGTCAGGCCCCTCCCGACACCATTAGCAATTTCCGGTGGAAGTGAGTCAGCTCTTCTTCCCTTATGTAACCATGTGCCTGGTACGCATGCGCGGGCTTCCATCATCTGGCAGTGTGCCAGTATTGTTTAACCTGTGTATAAAAGGCTCCACTGCCATGTGAGGTTGGCTGTTCCCCTGCTGGAATAAAGAGCTATGTCGCAGTTGCCTACGGCTTCCCCGCATTTTCTTCCAACTGCCCCGCATTTTCTTCCAACCACCAGAGCTTCATACCCTCTTACCTCGTACCCCTTACTTGGAACTTCGAATCTGCAGCAACACAACCCAAAAACACTTAAAAAAAAAAAAAATTTTTTTTTAAAGAGGGAGGAAACAAAGTACAATATGTAGATTAATCTGGGCTCTTTTTTTTATATCAAGCATAAGTGCAAGAGGTGGTCTGTTTTCACAATATTAGCACAATTCTTGAAAATAAATATTTCAATCATGTTATTCATATAACACAAACAAATGTCTTGTTATTTCTAATCAAATTAACCAGTGAATTTGCTTGTGTCCTCCATGTATTTCTCTCTAGGTCATTTGCATACATAATAATCTATCACTACTTTAAAACACTGAATTATTATATTACTCTTTCTGGGTTGACCATATCTTTGCTTGTCTATGTAATTTCCTGTTTAAATTCCTATAAGAATGAAGTTATTATAACCTAATTTATAATGAATAGAATTTCTATTTGATAAATTTCACTATGGCCAAATCAGGCAAAAACATTTTTATTTATATATGAATGTCAATAATTGACGCCTATCTGTGTTCCATTCTGAAAATAAAACCACATAATTAGAGGAAATTGTTAGGTATTCTCATTTTGGCATAAAAGTCACCCAAATGAGAAATTGCTTCTATTTTAACATAGTTTCTTAAACCTTTTAATTCAGTTCATTATAAGAAAATATCCTATTTATAAAACATCCAGCATCTGAACATATTTTTCTTTTGAATCTTGAGAAAAACAAAAGTAATCAAACTGCTTTGAATTTAAGGAAAAAAAAAAACATTGAATTCAGATACTGAAAGTAATTAGTCTCAAATGGTAACTCTGCAATGGGGCATGAAGCTGAGACTTGAATAGACTTTATAAACACTCCATGGACACATGGCTGAGAATTTTTCAAGCTTTACTGGTCACATTGCTATTTAAAATAAATCTGCCCTTAACATTACATCAGAAGTCTTAAAAAAAAAAAAAAAAAGACAATTCTTTATAACATCAAATCATCCTTATTTTCAAAACAAATTTGCCATTATAATTTCTCATTAAGAAATGCGAGTAGAGATAACATTGGAAATTTTTTCCAAAGAAATGAGATTTCCTCATATTGTGAAGATGAAAACACTCCCTGTTAGTCACAGCAAGTGGGGGGAAAAGCAGTCATTCGATTGTTTCTGGTTTTAGGTGTGCCTTCTAAATTGAATGGCATTCACAGACACTCAGGATACAAGACAAGGACTTTCCCTAAACAGTTCCTAAATACTAAGATAATATAGATTTCAGAATCTACATTTGGTCCTACTTAGTGGAAAGTCGTATATTGAAGAGGAAATAACATTTAAAAGGACTCCTGATTGTCCATAACAAAAATCAGCTAATAAAATTAGTTCCAAGGAACCTAAGTGAATTTTAGTATTTTTAGCTAAGTGACATCATCTTTAAACTGGCGTTTCGGTTTTAAAATAAGATCGAAAGTATCTTTGTAGTAGAAAGGAACTCTTTTCTATAATACAAATAAGTATTCTAATGGCAGTGGAGAAATATATTAATTTTAAAGAATAAATAATATAAATGCTATTTCCAAGTATAAAACTAAATTTTTGAGACTTATTTTATGGCATCACATATTATTGATCCTGCAAATGTTTCATGTGTACTTGAGAAGAACGTGTATTCTGTTGTCATTAGATGTGTTCTACATATGGTTGTATATTAAGTTTGAGCATTTCTCTGTATATATGTAAGATTTTAATAAATTTTTGTTTTAAAAAGGAAAAAAGAATACTGGATTTTTAAACATTTGGGAAAATATCTAGTCCTATTTATAATCAAAATAAAAATTCAAACAACTATTCTTGCCTTTACAATTAGTAAGGATTTTTATTCACATTTTTAATGAAATATCCAATGCTGTAAAGGGTGCAGCAAAATAGTGACACTCACATTGCTGGTGGGACTAGTTTGGTACAACTCTTTCACAAAACATTTTAGCATCCAATAGTTTTACTTTGGGTAAAATATATATATTTTCAAGAGTTATTTATAAAAGCAAAAATTATAAATAATTAAAATGTAACAAAATGATGTTTATGAGTAGTTCATAAAGACATGGAAAAAATGGTAGACGTTAACTATAACTTAAAAAGAAAACAGTGAAGACTGTTAGAAAACACACACACATGATGTATAATGATTAAATAGAGTTTGCCCAGAAATGTAAGGATGCTTCAACATCAGAAATCCTCTCAAGATAACTCACCATTTTGAAGAATAACCACATTACTCTAACAGAATATTTCAAAACATTTAAACATTTCATTCTCATTAACCTGCCTTGTGACTTAATGTACCTATGAAAAAACGGACTGTCTAGTCCTCTCCCATTCTTTGGGACCTAAACTACATTGCTTAGCAAGGCAACTGAGGAGCCAAAGCACAGTCTGGTCCAAGCTCTGCTTCTTGCACCCATACACTCTCTTTCCTACATAAAGACTTAGCAAATAACAAAGTCATACAGTAAACCTAGAGGCTGTGGTGCATAAAAAGCATTTGATAAATCCCTACAGGCATTAAAAATTTTTAAAAAGCTCTTTACCAAATTAGGAATAGATAATATTTGCTCACATTCACACTTCTGATCTTGTGATCCACACTGTATTTTCACTTAGCACCCATTCGAACACAATAATACACTCCGGTAGAATTCTTGAACTATCAAGTTCGGAAAGCTAACAACTGCATTTTCTGTACTTTTTCTACAACCCAGAGTTCTATGTGGAACCTGGCTTCTGCCAAACAGGCATATTTACATGAGACCTGGAGGTAAAGTCGTCGGAGGACTGGCTTGTCTGCTGGAGGCCTAGTTCTTTGGGGAAAGATAAGGCAGATGTCAGAGCCTCTGGTCCCCAAAGACGTGGATGCTGCATGGCAGGTAGCATCCATGGTGCGGTTCCCCTGGAGCAGTGCTGTGAAACAGGCATTTTTTGTGGCTGTTCTATGCCCCATTACGCAGTATCCAAGCCAGGTACCTGACTTTCTTGTGGATAATACACCCTTCTCTGCTTAAATTGGCTAGAATAAAATCTATGGTCTGCCACAGAGAACCATAAATGATATAGCAATAAAACCAAAGAGTTCAGCAAACATCATAACTAATGAAGGGATATTAGATTTGGTCTCTTTTAAAATTAAATGTATCCTAAGCAACATTAAAAAACATAGTGCTGAATGGAAAAAGTAAACATTTTTAAAAAGTAAAAGTAGATAAAGACTTGTAGCCATCTTTGTAAATTAAAACACACATATGCATGCAAACACAATTTCATTATGACACATATATTCAGTAGCATGTAGCAAGCATGTTGCATGAGGGGAGCTGGAGAATGTGACTTCGCAAGTACAGAAGCAAATGAATAGATAGATGAGAAAGAAAGGGTTTCAGTCATGTCTTTAGTCCCCTTCAGATCCTCTGAGCCTTACCTGTTGGGGGCTTTTGGCCACTTTGCTTTGCCCCAGCTGCTGCTGTAGAGTCCAACTCTGTGAGACTGACCAACCTCACACGGATGCAGCCCAGTGGCACTTTATGTTGTGTCCATTATGCACACCTTCAGCTCCTCACGGAGAGCTGCCCTATTAACACATAGCTGTACAAAATGTTTCAACACCCAAGCAAGGGTTTAACACCACTCACTTTGACCAGTAGGAAAGGTGAGCCAGTAGATCAGTTCTTTCCATTCTCCTTCACATGGGATGTTCTGAGAAACGATCATTTCTACAGCCTCTTGGAAGATATATTTCGTAAGATCAAATAATCAGACTTCCTTGATGCCTCAGATTGGCTCTTCCTCTGCCTCCCTCCTCCCCCGCCTTCTTCTCCTTTATCCTAACTTCTGTCCCCTGGGATTGCGTATCCTAATAACATGTTAGCTGGAATGCCTTTTCCTCAGGCCATTCTGTGGAGAACTGGCTCAGACAGGCAGATAAGCAAAGGAGACTTGTGTGGCTCAATGCTCATATGTGCATTGACCCCGGAAACATGATTAATTTAACTTCTGCATTTGAGGTTCAAGAAAGAAGAAAGGGATGGGGCAGGCAGAGAAACCAATAAGGAACAGAATAGAAATAGCTACAAAATATTGGCAAAACAGAAGACTTGATCTTTAAAAAAGATCAAGATAAATCTTTAGCAAGACATGTAAACAAAAAGAAGGAAAGAAAAATAAAAAATATAACATAACATATTTTTAATTTTAAAAAGTTATTGTGCATAATTATTCGTAAAAAAAATTTGAAAGTCCAAAGAAAGTGTATGTACTTCTGAAAAGATTTTTAAAATATTGAGAATCAAAAGAAAAACTGAAAAAGTTGAAATCAAAGTAAGTATTAAGGAAATCAAAATGCAAATAAAAAACTTCAGCTATTTACGCATACCTTAAAAAAGAGCGCTAAGTCCAGATGTTTAATTGGTGAGTTCTTACAAACTTTAAAGAACAAATAATCTTTAATTTATAGAAACAGAGATTATAAAGGAAAAAAGAGTTTCCTATATCAATATGTAAAGCTAGTATAATTTTGGTAAACAACTCAGATACAGACAATATGTACACATACAAAATATATAACAATTTATCTTATGTATATGGAATCAAAATCCAAAGTAAATTATTAGTTGTGCAATTTCAATAATATTTTAAATGAAATATATCTATTTGCATTTTATTACTGGAAAACAAAGATGACTTAGTAGCAGAAATTTTATCAATGCTATTGACCACATAATTGACTAAGAACTGTTACCATCTAAAATATTAGGGAAAAGTATATAAATTTTAATTCAATACCCACTTATGATAAAAATGCTAACAAAAATAGAAACAGAAGAGAACTTTCTTTACTTAATATAGACTAGCTGCAAAATTAATTAGAAGATATCACCATATTTAATGAAAAATTTTTAAAATTACTTTTTCTTAAAAGTCAGAAATACCAGTTAGCACTGCTATTGCTCAAGATATTACCGGATATTTTGGAAAATGGTTGAGGACTAGGAATAAGGTAGAAATGTGTTTTGCTTTGGATAGAAAGAGATCAAATTGTCCTTATTTCAAGATGACCTGGTCCTTACTAAAGAAATCCCATGAGATAGATTCACCTGAGTTTCTCAACAGATAAATTCTTAGATATAATAAGTGTAATAAAGAGCCTGATTCTACTGTTTTGATGTTGAACTGCCGACAGCTTTTAAGCCTAACACCTACCTTTTCCACATGCCTCACATCTGGGCAAGCTGATAAGAAAGGCTGGGTGCTCTCTCCTTTGGTGCCTATGGAGATTCAAACCAAGTAAGTCCTCCCATCACACACACACACACACACACACACACACACACACACACACTCACTCACTCACTTGCCTGGCTCCTTTCCTGGCTCCCTCAAGACATTCTGGACCTGTTCGAGAGGCCTGCCCTGCTCTCTCCAGAGACCTTGATGTCATACCCTCTTGATGTGTGTGTGGCATTATCAGTCTGGACATTTGAGCCCAATTTGGGGTAGGGGACCATCCTGCATCTTTGCAGTGGTCACAACAGTAAGTGAGCCTGAGAAATGCAAGGTCATGATACTAAAACCAGTAATATTTCTTTACATCAGCAACTGCAAATAATGAAACAGAAAATAAGGTATTAGCAAGAATGAAAAAAAAAAGTATAAAATGGCTATGAATTAAATTTTTTAAAGTGCATAAAATTTTTGAAGAAAATGTTAAAATTAATATATGTGTGTATATATATTTAAAAGATTCAGTAAGTAGAGAAGTACATTTTTTTTGGTACTATTTTGTGACTTCGCTCCAGGAGGGGCCACCCCCACAGAACACAATCTGAACAGTGCTCCCTAGAGTTGTGTTATGTGTGCATCCTGAGTGTGTTCATAAATGAGATGACAGATGTTCATTCTCTGAATCTAAAAATGTAGTGCAATTTGGATAAAAGTCCCTGAAGGATATTGAAGAGGAATATAATAAATTAACCCTAAATTTAATGTGGGAAAATAAAAATAGAAATATAAGTCTATATAAAAGAGTACACTGCCATTATCACTAAAATATCATTGTGACTTTTTCTACTTCATGTTAAATTGGAGTAACAGAGACCAGATTTAACTTCTTGCCTGACACAATGAAAAAAAAAGGCCAACTATCTGAAATAATGAATTTCAAGACAATGGACATCAAGCAACAAAGAAGTGTGATCCCTGAGAGTTAAGAACAAATGACGTGAACACGGTGGTTGAAAGTTCACCAGTTTGCCACCCTCAGTGAGTCCCCAGGCCCTGTGTAGGATGGGGGCGCTGAGGCGAGCCAGCATGCTCCCCTATGTGAAGTGATAGAACTGGGAGTCCAGGAGGCTAGCATTTTCAGGGCCGGCTGCCGGAGAGAAGAAAGCTGCTCAGGAAGAATCTGCAGTTCTGCAGGGAGTGCCCTGTTAGCACTGGGCTGAGTCCTTAACAGCTCATGAGTGTGAAGAAATGACTGAATACATGGAAAGAGCCACCCAACAGCATCATAGGCAACAAAGCCCAGAGCTCACACAGGGCTGGAAACACTGCCTCTTCCCACTGGAGTGCAGACAGTAACCCACAGAGTTTCAGGCAGAGGATTCAGAAGGGTCTTGCCTCAGAAGGAAGAAATAATTCACCCTAGACTAAACACGGCTCTGGTCCCACTTCAAATATCATAAAAACAAGACCAAAAATATCAGTTTCTGGGAACTTAACTGCATCCCATAACAAAAGTAAAAAAATATTTATCTGGGAAGACAGCTTCTTAATACTAAACCACAGAACTGGATTTATGCCATCTGTCACCAGCAACGCTAGACCCCTGTGAACTTCCAAGGTGTTCACAGGCTTTTCCACAATCTAGAGCAGTATCTGAAGCCTTAAACTGCATAAGAATCACCGTTAGTACTTCCTGAAGCATTAGATTCCTGGATCCCAAGGTTTCAGATTCAGTGGTTTGGGATGGTACCCCCAAATGTGGATTCGTATCAAGCTTTGGTGATGCTGACACTGCCCCCCGCCCCCCCAGCAGAGCACTCTGAGTAGTGCTGATCCAGAGCATTTTCTTTAAGCTGGAGATGGGATCTTAATAGGAAGTGCGGGACTATGCAGGAGCGTTTTGCCTTCCAAACTCTTTTATCAACGGTGTGAGATACTTTTGTGAGAGCGGAGAAGAAGACTAGAAGGGTTGTGCTTACGTGGCCTTCACAAGAGAGAACAAAACCTGGAAGGAACTGTTTGTTAACACTATCCAGCTTTTTATTCTCTGAATTCATCCTTCGGGTTTTGTCATTGAGCCAATGGTCAACCTGAAGTAGGGCCCTCTTCCTCCGGGGCTGAGAACAGCCAGCCCTCCATCAGGACAGTCCTGCCTGACCTTCTCAGGTGGCCTTTCCTACGCCATCACAGTTCTCCTGAATGTCCTCTAGGCGATTCTGGTAGGAAGTCTGCAATTTAGTCCAGTGCAAGCGCTGAAATCGATCCCAATGGTATGCCAATTAAATTTACTTCAAATCCAACTTACTCTCAAAGCCAAAAGTCTGCTCTTTCTATGTCCCACCCCAAAGTATGTCCAGCCACATTTTTCCAACAGAGCCTATCAGAAAGGGTGATCAGTCATCCCAGCTGGCCTGGGACAGAGGGGTTTCTGAGATGCAGGACATTCAATTTTAAAACCAGAACAATCCCAGGCAAACTGCGACCAGTTGGTCACCTTCTGCAATGTAATTAAATGACAGTAACATAGATATGCCTGGAATTTGATTATAAACCCCCTCTCAATTATCAAATTCTAAGGAATAAATTTTAGTCAAAAATTAAAATTAGTTTTAAAGATATACAGGAAGTACATGGTGGGAAAAAAAGGCATGAAATCATTTTTATTTTTACCTCATGAGTCAAATTCAAAAAAATCAAAATCAAAAACATATCACTCCCAACATTTTATTCTGCTCCATCTCTGCCAGAGGGATTCTCAGTGAATCTGGCATTTCTTCAGTAAATACAGCCTGGGAAGCCTCTGACCAGAATGAAAGGTATTCCTTCTGGGCTTCAGAAGTTGTCGTATTTATTCAGTTCCATGACTCTCCCAAGACCCACTTGTAAAGACTCCAAAATGTTATTGGACTCACATGATTATCCATAAGATTATCATAGCTATCGCTTCATACCCATTAAATTTAGAACATAAGACAATCCTCAGACTCAAAAACAATTATCCAGGGAAAAATCATACTCCCAGAACCCAAGAAGTTTTGTTGATAAACACTCTAGCAGAATCCCGTACTTACCATACATCAGCCAAGAGCACTCTGGGATCTGCGTACAGGAGGGAGGTGGAGGAAACCTCAGCTCTACCTTTTCCAGGAGGGCAGTCCTTCTAGGTCAGCCACCCAGAATACACGGTCTGTGAACTTCAACTTTATAGGAAGGAGTCTGAGCAAAAGGTGCATTTTGACCATTTCCGGGGTTAAAATCTACATGCGCTTATTGCCTTCCCTCTCAGAGTGAAGGAAGGCATCGTTGGAAAATTTAGAAATATGCCAAAGAAGCACTCTAGTCACCAAACTTATCCCAGGTGCCTTTCTTTTCTATCCACTGTATTAGAAATTGCTTAATTTCCTTTTCCCTCTGAGGTCAGTGTTTCTGGCACCCCAGTGGAATCAGCATCCACATTCCTGTTGCAGCATGTCTCTGATCTGAACCCCACGGCTGTTTGCACTGCCTCGTGAAACCGCCACATGGCTGTTTGCACATCCTCCCTCATGTGCGAGTCACTATCTATATTTAATTTGGGAGTGCACGAAGGGGCGTGTCTCTAGGCCACTGTGGAGCCACTCGAAGCCAATGTTTTCTTCTTCACAGATCTCTCCTCAACCCTGCATGCAGGATAGATTTTGTTATAGCCCATCTACACTGCTCATCTAAGCTTGGCACTAGTCATTTAAAACTAAACCCTCGCTAAGCCTCTGTTCCACGAAGGTTTGATTTCTGCTCTCCCATCTCTATAAAAACAGCAACTTCCCTGTGGACAAAGCTGTCATAAGCTGCAGTCACTTGCTGAGATCAGAATCTCACCTAGCCTAAGATTTCAAACCATCTACCCAGGCTGCGGTAATAATGGCCAACGGCGGGACTGCGGGCAGCAGCGAAGTTACACCACACTAATGGTGCTACGGACAGAGCCACGCTGAAAACCTGTGGGCGGCACACAAGTTCCAGCCAACGCCACAGGCCCTTTGCTCCCTGATTTCCTCCCAGCTATGTTGCAAGGTCTGCTGCCCAAAATGCAGGCAACCCCATAGGTTTCCTGAATTGAAAATACCCCTCAAAAAACTGCAAACTCACCCCTAGTGTCTATCATTGTGAAGCTCGCTGCTTAGAGAAGTGGAGCAAGACCTAGAAAGAAAGGATGCAGATATATTTTAGTGGCCTTAAGGGGGAAAGCATTTCTCAAATAATACGCCAGGCTGCTGCCTGAGGGAAGTAAGATTTGAGAGAAAAAAAGACATATACCGAAGGGACTGCGTCTTGACAGTATATTTTGCTAAAACAAAAGTAAAGTTGTTAATGTGAGTTTTGACATATTAACAGTCTTAATGCTAACTGACATTAAGCTTCCTTGGAGGAGGCGTTAATTAAAACTGTTAAACGTTTTTCACTTTATTGATCAAATGATCCAGAGCACAAAAGAACTGACATATAAATCTTATGTTGATCGAAAAAGTGAAATCTGAGTTCAACTGAGCAGAGGTCATTTAGCTTTATATGGGCCTCAATAACTGGAAAAAATGGGAAAATAATCTACATAAAGAAGACTGGTCTGAAATCGATCATTTCTCTGAGATGATGAATGACAAGGTAGTTCAGGTGTCATGGACCACAGCAGATGAAGCAGACAGGGATTCACAAGTCAGTAAGAGTGAAAAATGCCTGTAGTAGAATAAGGAATACTGACATCTTCAGGATTTGAGCAAAGAAAGATTGCAGCATTGCAATATTTCATAATTGAGAGAATTCCTTAGTTAAGAGCTCTAAAGATAGATAATGTTTTTGCCTCTTTACTGATTTTAAACTATGTATTTAATAAAAGGACTCTATGTTTACTATGTAATTTTGTATGGGTTAGTCTCACATCATCTGAGGCAATAACTATACAGATGAACAGTTTTAATTTTTCCACAAAGCTGTTATAGAAGAGGCAATAAATACAGCAATTGTAATCAATAAAAATACTTTACCTAATTTTTTTCATAGTACAGATTTTGACATATTATGAAGCTCTCAGTGTAAGATAAACAGATAAAAACTCATTCCCCTTTTCATGGGAAGGGATAATAAATTTTAGATTTTAGTACCTAGCATCAAATAGCTGAAACGAAATGTTTAATCAACTGAAACTTCTTAACCGCTGTACCTCTATGATGTCTTAAGGATTGTTCCATTGAAGGGTTTTATTTTTTTTTTCCATTTTGTATTGTGATGCTTTAGTGACCACTTTGTCAGTGTTCCAGGTGTCCATGAGCTAAGACTAGAAAATGCCCTGAATTGGAAGGCTTCGAAGCCTATATGTTGAGCATTGTTTGTCTTTTAAGTTTGTCTATTTCTTAGCATGGAAGGTAGATTGAAAGGAGAGATAATAAATATTCTAGAAAAAGAGCAACTGGCAGGATGGGAAATGGGATTAGGCTAGAAATGGGGCTGAAACAACTGACTATTAATGAGGAACTCAAATCCCTATATCACACCACACACAAAATAAATTCCAGGGAGATTAAAGACTTAAATGTGGAAAACAAATAAAATATAGGAGAATGTTGTCCTGCCTTTAGAAAAAGGTGTATTAAGCTACAAAGGCCTAAACAAAAAGGCAAGACTGATAAATTTTTTGAAATTTCAACATGTGTAGCTAACAAAAGATTTATAACGGATTTAAAGAATCCTAGAATTCAGAGTTAAGACATCAATAAAAAGGAAAAGAAAATGGCCAAAGTCATAGAAGAGGAAATTCGATGGCCAATAAATATGTAAAAAGATGCTCAAACTCACTAGTCTTTGGAGAAATTTAAAGTAAAATCACGCTAATACTTGATTTTTCAGTCATCAAATTGATAAAAATTTAAATTTAGAAAACACTAAAACCTGACAAAAAAGGGGAAAAGCAACTCACAGGCAGCTGGTGAGTGTGAATTTGTACAACTACTTTGGGAAGTCAGTTTTTTAGATTTTTAAACTATAATTTTAAAATTTGCATCTGGTAATGTTAAAGACACACCACCACCACCACCACCCCGCGCCCCCACACCAGGACCGAGAAATCCTACTTTTACTATAAACTCTAGAGAAACTTAAACATATGTATCCAAGGAACTATATATAAAAACACCCAATGCAGTATAGTTTTTGAGGGGAAATTGAGAAAAAATTAAATGCTCAACAATGAGAGAATGAACAAACATATGTTTATACAATGCTGTTCTATATAGCCATGATAATTAATAAACTGATCTTTATAGTAATTAAATCTCTCTAGAATAAAATATTGAGTAAAACAACAAGATGCAAAATAAATTATAGTGTAATGACTTTTATTTACAATTTTCAAACCTACAAACATTAATTCTTACTTATAACTTATAGCAGTACCAAAATTTAAATGTGAAGAATGTTAACTTTAGAATAGTTATCTCTGGTGAGGCAGAGCTGAAATGTAATTAGAGAGAGGAAAGGAGGTGTCATCTAATCAGTGTAGTGCTATTTTTAAAAATAAGAGAAGAATAATTGTTAAATATGAGTGGTTAATATATGTATGTTTGCTATATATTCTAATTTTCTGTGCATTAAAATTTTTCATTCTAAAAAAGTGCTGTTGAATTTCTAACAATCTCATTGTGCTTTATTATTAATAGAAAAAAGCAGGATATTAGATTGAGAATAGTGCATGATCTCAGCAGAATAAACCAGCGAAAGTAAACTGGCAGCCTACAGTCCGATAAGGCTTCAGCCCTGTTTTGCTTGGCTGTACTGTAAAGTTGGCTCACACAGTATTAAAAAAAAAAAAATGTAAAAGCTTTGTCAACATTTAAAAATTGAGAGATGTCACGTAAAAATCCTGACTTCTGGCTTCCTGAAATTAGACCCGGCAACATGTGGGTGGGCAAGATGGGTGCATGGGGCTGAGTGGCTGCCAGAGCCTCTGAATGGGGCAGCAGCCCAGTAACTGCCCACAGCACTGTCCACTCTGAAACTATGGCTAAGAGCCAGTTGTCATCTGCCATCACACTTGCTCTTTTTTCTTATACCAAAGAGAAAAGCTAAATATTTCACCTGGCCCACATTACCTGTCTATTCTCAATAGGCATCTAAGTTAGTAACTCCTATGTTTAAAATTATATATATATATATCTCAAACAAGGATTAGAAAGAAATAACACAAATACTTTTCGCTGCTGTCTGGGTTATTAGATGGCCATTTTTCAAATGTTGAAAGCATTGTATAAAACTGTGAAAATAGCCAAACTAAAAAAGGTCTCTTCCATATTACTGCTTCAGGTCATAGCATAGCACAGAACCAGCCTTCTAGGATGATTTTCTGCTCCAGCCTTCTCGGCTTGCAGCTTCTATCACAGTTCCAGCACTTTCAGCCTTTTAAGATACAGGGTTTTCCCCTCAGGCTATTACTTTAAACAAACAAACAAACAAGCAAATAAATTCCTTCTTTCTATTTTTATATTTCTTATTCATCTTTCAAATCTTTTACTCATAAGTTCAAATATAAGTCCTCTGTAGTGTTTTCCTTGATTTCCTCTGATAACAGAATTTTTCTTCGATCTTTGCTCACATGGCCAGCAATTCTTTCTGTCTATGGTCACACGTAACATCAGTACCTATGTCATCTATTTGTGTGTGTCATTGTACAATGGGAAGACAAATCTTACCCATCGCTTTCATTCTAGTTTAGAAAGAACTTGTCTAGAAAATAGTAGATACTGAAAAATGTCAAATGAAATACAATGTATCAATCTTCATTATAGAATTGAATACACTATATTTAGGAGATACAGGCAACTAAATTTAATCTATAATTTTTTTCCTGTGAAATGTCATGAATGTTGCTTTCTTGATTAAATTATAACATATAGCATTTGTTTCTTTCTCATATGAATACAGGAAATGTAAAAAATAAAATCATAGTGAAGATATAAAGATTCCTATTCTGTGGTTTCCAGAAAAGTGAAATTTATTTTATTATATTTATTACATATTTAGTCTATCAGTGGTTTTTTGTTCTAATTTCTCCAAATTCTCATTAAGAATTATACATTTATAAAGTTAAGTGAGACATAATCTTGATTAAGAATTAGGTAACTTCTTACCCACTATATTAAGTTTTAAGAATACTTCCCAACAAAACATCCAGTTAATACATATTCCAACATCTACAGTTTTTACCAAATTACTTTTGGGTGCAACTTAAAGGATTTATTTCTGTACATATTTCTGCCATGAGGTTTTTTCACCTGATCACTTTTCATGAAAATTAAAAAGTGCTATTTTATTGGCTTTCTAAACTCCATTCGATATCAGTGCCGGATGTCTCTACCAACCTCTCTTTAATAGCTGGGCTATTTGAGTTTCTCAAGTCACGTTTGACAGAGAATTTATCTGTTTAGCAATGAGAATAGTAAGAGATGGAAGAATGAGTAAAAGCTAGTAGGAACTACAATTTTATATTTGCCTCCACAGGAATAATGGTATTCATCTTTCCTATCCATATCATCAGAGGTTTCACAGATATATAATCTACCTTTATATTTAAATTATTTAAAACATTTAGAATTTTAAAATTTAGTAAAACTTCTGAACTGTTGCTTTAAATTTAACAATAATATAAAAATAAGGAAAAATAAGTAAATAAGAACCTTATTAATTTTCACCGACTGACTACCTCGATGAAGACATTTTGGCCACGTTTTGCAGCTCTCAAGAATTCATCATAAAGATGATAGATGCCTCGATAATGAACATTCTTTCTTGGAAGTGAAATGTTAAAAATATAACAGGGGAGAAAAATGCCACACATGACCTCAAAAGCCAAAGATTACATGTGAGCCGACAGTAGTAAAAATAGCGTCTATGTTGCACGAACCAGTGTATGGTCACTGGCATTCATCCCAGAGTAAAATTCTCTACCATGATCAGAGTCAAAACATAAGTAACTCAAAACCTGGGACATTTGTTATTAAAGAAGGAAAAAACACATTTTACTAAATGTGGCGACAGCACTGATGAATGACTTACATTCAAGCATCTTCTTATCTGCAATATCATGCTGTGTACCAATAACAGTGAGGAAAAAAGAGCAGTAATTTTTTAAAAAAACATGTCTGATACACAGTTTATGCTGATTCACAATCTAAAAACTATTTTTTCAAGTATAGTAATTCTTAGATGCCTTCTAAAAATGAACTGCCGTTAATTAATAGCGTTACTCTTTACATGAAATCTCATGTAGCTGGGATGCTCTGTATATTGGCAGAGTTCTCTGGTCTTCCTTGTAACATACTTGTGCAGAATCACCAGGTTAACAAACATATTCACAAGGCGCATGAACCACAACAATTATCTAAACACCAAGAGGATAATGTTCATAGAGTATTCAGAAAAGGGTAATGACAAACAATAGATTTCTGGAAACAGGTTCCCTGGTTTCAAATTCTGGCTCTGATACTTCTTAGCTGTGCTGTCTTAAGAGGGTTACATGTTTTGTTTTTCTCATTTGAAAATACTGCTAAGTAATCTCATAAGACTATTGAGAAAGAATTCTACAACAAAATTAACAAATGTTTAATTGAATGTCTATAAAATAATATACTAATATTATTTATTTTTAAATATAAAAATCATAAATACATTATTAAATTAAACAAACCACTTGAGGCAGATTCTTCTCACTTTTAAGAAATCCTATATATATATATATATATATACGATAATTTCTAATAAATAACAATGAATTTTCTCAAAAATCTTAACTGGTTATATAGTAAAGTCTAACTATCAAATAATTTCATTAGTAAGTTAAAAATTATTTTCAAAGCAAAATATTGCTTTTAATGTGGGATGTGGGAATATTTTAATGTGGCTGATATGATGAGGATTTTGGAATTTAAAATTAAATATTTAATTTTATGAATGTCTTAAATGACTCAGGAGATTTGTTAAAGAACAATTCAGGAATCCAGGTAAAAATGATGATCATTTGGCCAGAGGTGATGAAAACACACATAATTCTCCATCCATTTACTTTAGTGTTCATTTCCGGTATACGTGTATAATAGTATCTGAATTGAATAAGAATCACCTTTATTAACTAAAGTTCCTATGTGCAGTTGCTTTTGCCTTTAGTCTTACAGACTTCATTCATTTCTCAAATTACTTAGGTCAGCACCTTTTTGCCTGCGCCTTCAGTAAGGTGGTTCCATACATTTATAACTTAAGATCATTAGGTCTCATCCTGAGATCCTCCAACTTCCAAAACAATATTGTAAAATTTGGATACATTATGGTTCACTCTCTGTGCTATAAATGTCTATGAGTTTTGCCAAATGTACAGCATCAGGTACTCACTAAAGTATGTGCTATACAGAATTGATACCATCCAAAACAAAAACAAAGCAAACAAAACAAGACAAAAAAAAAAGCTCACCCCCTGTGCTTCACCTATTTAACCCTCACCCATTTCCATGAACCTCTGGCAACTATTGATCTTTTTTTATTACCTGTAGTTTTTCCTTTTACAGAATGCCATATAATTAGAACCATAAAGTATGTTTATGGTTCTAACTATAACAAACCTTGAATGTGTATTGCTAAGTGAAAGAAACCTCTTCCACTTGGCTTCTTTCACTTAGCAATACACATTTAAGGTTTATTCATGTCTTTTCATGGATTAATGCCGCGTCCTCTTTCTACCCTACTACATGACAAGGTCCGGAGATGGGGACAGAGGCTTCAAGGAATGCTTCAAGAATGAGGACATGGCATGTGTTTAGGGATAATTGGTTTCTTACAAATGATCCTATTAATAGGGAGAATTTGGGTAGCACAAATTCTAGTAAGTGTAAACGCTGTACAAATGGATTTCCTCAAAATTGGCTCTGAGGAAAACATAGTAAATTCCCCGCGTGTGGAATCAGCTCTAGTCACCCTGACATGTCCAGAATGTGTAAA
Source organism: Pteropus medius (assembly GCF_902729225.1). Classification (NCBI taxonomy): domain Eukaryota; kingdom Metazoa; phylum Chordata; class Mammalia; order Chiroptera; family Pteropodidae; genus Pteropus; species Pteropus medius. The sequence goes on along the minus strand of NW_024349519.1, from coordinate 20,540,815 downwards.
CCCTTTATTTGAACAATTATTAAGAGAAATTCCTTTTGACGCACCTCTTAAAGATGTTATGAATAAATTATAACAAGCTGAATTACTAGAACCAGTTTATACTCCTGTTCCCATGCAGTTAGTAGAAAAATTAGTAAAGGATAAGAAATTTACTCATAAACCTGTGCCTACTATGGAAGGGCCTCCTTTTATGGCCTACGGGATAAGTGGAAAACTCTGGTATCCACCTAGCGGGGCTAATAGTATGAAAAGATTACCTGATCTTCCTTTGCCTTATACAGGAGCTTATAATAAAGATAGCATACATATAGTGAATAAAGATGGAATTCATGTGCCTTATAGTAGTTTAAGCTTCATACAAAGGCTGGCTAGGTCAGGACCTCCTTGGTGCTTAAAAAACAAAGGAACAGAAACTTAGCTTATGAAAGCAGCTTTGTAAAACTGATTTTTATAAATATTTTCCTCATTACTGCACCAAGGAAACTTTTGAGCAGCTATGAGAAAGGTTCAGCTTGAACTTTAGATATAGCATAAATCAAATAGCATTTAAAAGACTTCTTCAGGCAGAAAGAAGAACAATGTCTGCCCACAAGCCAATGCTTGCTGTTATGAATACATCTATCTATCACCTTTACTTAAATCAAACTGTATCTTACGTAATAGATATAAGAATTAAAAGTTCAGATTTTTCCATCAAGTAGTTCTGTTCTAATGATTGAGAGAAAAATGTACTAGTTAATCATGAACATTAATAATAATATACACTATAAGATTTTCTGCTTCGCCTAACCACAGAAATTTAACTCCCTGCTACCTTAACTACAAAGTATAATCAAATGCCAAAATAAAAAGTATAAAAGTTGTACTCAAATCACAATAAAATGGAACAGTGTCACACCGCCTCCGAGTTGTGTAGTCGACTGTCTCCCGCGCCGACGCCTTGCCCACCTTCGGGGCCCCCTGGATCCTGTCGTGGCTGGACCACGGCAGATTAATATTTCATTTCTTTTTATTGCTGAACAATATTCCATTGCAGGGGTGTACCACATTTTGTTTATCCATTCACCTTTTAAGAAATATCCTGGTTTCCAGATTTTTGCTAATTCTAAATTAAGCTGGCATAAACATTTGCATGCAGATTTTTCTGAGAATATAAGTTTTCAAATCAGTTGGGCAAATCTTAGGAGAAATAGTGATGGACTAAGCCACAAGATCTTCTTCCCATAAACAGTGGGGTTTCTGCTTTTTATCTACTAGAGATGATAGAAAACAGTTGAGGGTTTAATTTGCCACCATAATGTTCTTTAAATAAAAATTATGTTAACTTAATGCTCACATGTAGCCTCTTTTTTTCACCTTCTCTCACCAATACCATCTACTCAGCCTTGAAAACAGAGTAGAAGAAATGTTCTTTCTGGCTAGAAATCGTCTTGGTAAAGTCTTCTCTAGAGCAGGCATTTGTTATGGAGAGCACTTTGTGGGTATTTCACAATGAGTAGTTTCCTCTTCCCCCTGACAAATCCAAGAGGGGAACATTTTTGGAACTTTACCTTGAGAACCTGATGACGTTTCTGAAATAAATCTAGAAAAGTTTGAGGACCTACTGAGACTGCAGCCTCCAGGAGTTTTTCAGTCTCAAGCTTGACTCTTAGCCTCCAGTAATTCATCAGAAGCACCATTTAAGCGTTCCTATCAGTGTCTAGCTCTAGCTGCTTCTGCTCCAGCTAAGTGAGGACAGCTGTGATTGTCTAGGTTCACATATCTGTATTGCTTTTCAGTTTGTCCAGTGTTTTCTTGTAAATATTGAAATGATAACTTCCAAACTCTCCTAATATTGGAACTGAAACTGGAAATCTCCATGGAACATTTAAGGGGGACTTTTAAATATGAATTTGATCAACATCTTCTTAACCTTTGGTCCATGAATTACCTAAAAATGTTGCAAATTTATGCATACATGTGTGTACTTTTCTTAGGGGTCTAAAGCTTTTATTAGATTCTTGAAGTGTTGTAGGACTTGAAAAAGCTAAGAACTACAGAATTGAAAATAATTCCTTTTATTTTCTTATGTAAAAATGCAAGTCAGGTCCCCAACCTAGGCGTAACTAGAAAACATAAATGCATTACTTTCTGTTTTCATTTGAATATCTTTGAGTAGTGAATAGAAATTTCAAGTTAAAAGGAAATATTTTCTATATATGTTCAGTTTGGGGAAAGTTACCTTACTTTAATAGTTCATCAAATAACGTTGACAATACAATTTACAATTTGGCTTTCTGTAAATTCATCCTAACACCAGACAAAATAATATGTTTCTTTAAGTTGTAACAAAAGAGCAGATTTATCTAGGTACAAGACTAATACAAGATTCTAACAAGGAAGAGAAGAAACTCAGTAACTTTTTTTTTAGTTTTTCTAAAAAACACAAAGACAGCTTAATCTATTCATACAACAGAGTAAGTTAACAATCAAATCTGATGTTGAAGGTATCTCTTGTGTGCCATGTTATATGAATACAGTTAGCAATAAAACAGCAAGATAAAAGATTACTTTTTAATTTTGTACCACTGTGTAAATCACTGTACTTATTTTCAAGGCCGAGTAAATGGTATTGGTGAGAAAAGGTGAAAAAAGAGGTTACATGTGAGCATTAAATTAATGTAACTTTTATTAAAAGAAGATTATGGTGGCAATATCAAATCTCCAACTGTTCTCTATCATCTCTAGCAGATAAAAAGGAGAAGCCCCACTGTTTACGGGAAGAAGATCCTGTGGCTAGTCATCACTATTTCGCTTTTACTCAGTATTTTACATTACCATCAGACTTCCTAACAGTAGTCTCTGGAAGATGAAAGTGAACTCTCACTGAGAATTTCACACAAATGGATTAATTTGTGTCACCATTTTTGGCACGTCGCCATGGATACGGCCATCTGACAGCCTCAGTGCAGCTGCGAGTTGATTGACGGTCCATTCACAGTGCAAGGCTTTATAAAACCACTCGCATGAAAGAATGCTCATTAGTAGACAAAGACCTTACTCACACTTTTGGGTGATGTTTCAAAGACTAAATGTTACCCCTCAGTAAATCCGACCTTCATATCAATATCACCAAAGAAAGTTAGAATTGTACCATGAAAGAATATTTTTAATGTAGATTTAATATATTTATTTAACATCTCACTTTATTTTGCTTTGATTCAAATCTAACAGTAGAATAGAAATACAAACACAAAAGGATTTGTGTTGTAAATCATATTTTTTTAATCAAAGAACAAAAGTTTATCTCATTATAACCTTTCAGATTAATAAATAAGAAATGATTTTTTTGTCATTTATGATGAAATGAAAAATCTGCCTTCTGCATGTATAAAACATTGTGAAGTATAAAATTGACATTTTACATTGTCATACACCCAAATGTACGAAGATGTAACTATTTCTCTGTAATTAAATTTAGCTTATGAAACTCCAAAGCTACTTGGTAGTGAAATACCTTACTCTTACATATTCGAGGTCTTTCTATCAAATCTAGTTGACCACTCTGGGGTATCTCCCTTTGTCAATTCAGGAAGCTTCCCTCCTCACACCTCTAATTCTATTCTCCTTGGGTATGATCTGGGTTTCTGAGGTATCTCACCATGCCCTCACTGGCTCCCCTGCAAACTACCCCTCTGGCTTTGAGCACTGACCCCTGTCTTGCTGCCTCTTCTGCTGATATTGATATCCCTACGTGGCATCCAGGTGTTAGGTCTATGTTCAGCATGCTCGTCATTCAGCATGCCAGCCCCTCTGTCTGCTTAGCCACTTTGTGTACTTCTTGGGTGTTCAGGATTGCTCACCCACTTTCTCATGTTATGTGAAGCTGAGACTCTGTGAGGCTGAACTCAGACTTGAAGGCATAAACATTCCCAGTACCGAGACACAAAGAAAGAAACCCTTTAACCAGTGGAACACAGAGGAAATTTTTCAAACTCCATTGAATCATGACCAGCTCTAACTCATGCCATGATGTCTCATCAGATGAATAAACTACATGTGTAGCCGATTTTGACGCTTAAATATTCTTTAGCTATGAGTCTCCCCTCATTTCTATCAAAAGGCCAGAAATAACAACTCCTTCAAGACTTTCAGTGCTCGAGATTCCTGCTGTTTTCCTTGGAATCAGAATCTAAAGACATCATTTGGCACATAACCCATATATAATAGTATAATATAAGCAAATCTATCAAGATGACAGCACAAATGAAACTAAGAGCCCACTGTCCTTTCCATTGCCGACAGATTCGATAGGATTTACTATTCTCTTTCTGTAAACTTGGGCAGAACCAGCAAATCAAAATCAACACACTAGAGTTGGTTACTTAGAAATATTTCATATGAATTAAAATGTTAGCACCTAAGTGAATCAGAATACTGATCAACTGTGGAATGTGGGGATATTTGCACACATTCGTGCAGGTGCATCCTAAATTAAAATAGTATATTAAAACAGTCTGACGAATCTACCCTAAAGCAGTAGAATTGGGTAAAAATAATGTGAATCACATATGGGAATAAGTTGTGTAGGTAAAATGTGAAGCTAAATGTAAAAGATTTACATTCGATGTCTTATTTTCTATGTTACTGTTTATAAATTATCCAAGTTCATTACTCTGTGGTACAGAAAGGCACCAGAAAGAGAGGGGAGGGAGGCAGCTGGGGAATCTAATCCATGTGAGCAATTAGTGAGGAAGAAACTCTTCAGAGAGAAAACCTCACACGGCAAAATAAAGAGAATAAGGAATAGCTCCAAAAGGGAGCAAGTAATAGGCAGTACAGAGAAATATAGAACTTATTTTTTAATTGTCTGATTTGTATCTGTTGTAAAATCTTTCTACTTCCTTTTAGGCAATAATGATAATATTAGATCTATTTCTTTTTTCAATGTTTGTGTTTGAAATTCAATAGTAGTTAAGTTTCAGATGATACTTTGATCAGGAGATAATAAGAGAGCCTTTGTACTCGGTTTTCTATGAAGCCTCAATTCCAAACTTTTGAAAATGGAAAGTGGCCAGAGACAGGGCATAAGTTCCAGGCTTTAAACTATTAAATAACACTAAATAAAGGAAAGAATGAACAACCATCCATTTGGAAAATTTTATTTCATTTATAAGAATCATTGTTATTGATAGAGAGGTAGTGGACACAAGGTTTTTCTTGGGCCTGATTTTTCAAATACATGCAATTAGGGAATATAATGAATGGGCAATGGCTCTTAAAAGAATTAAGCAGAGTCTTTCATCTCAGTAAACCCACAGTTTGGAAATCTCTATGTGTATCTTTTAAAAAAGCCTTCGTTTATTTTTCAATATATGAAACCTCTTGAGTGTCAAAAAGATTTTAAGCAAAATAAAAATTGAAAACCATAAAGCGTTGGAGAGAAAGTTCCAGATTAAATATAAAAATATATTGATCTAAATTATTATAAGCATGTGGGCAAATAGCTACTTCTGGAAATTTCTGATTGTTTTCACTTTTAGTAAAGAAGCATTTTAGTAATTTTAAGTTTTTAAATCTATTTGTCCAAATGAAAGTTATAAAATTTATTTTTTCTAAGGCCTTGCATGTCATTTATCAAGATAGAACATACTGGTAGATGGCTGTGATATCAATATCGACTCCTTGATGTCATTAATTTATTAAGAATAAATATGACCATATTATCGATTGAAATTATAATTTTAGAGATAATTATAAGAAAAATATTAGCATTGGTTGGTGGCAACACTTGCAGTAGGCAGCAAAGCCTAAAATTTATGTCAAGACTAAAATTTACATTTTAATAATTACAAATAATACAACTTGACCTATATTTATGAAAATTTTTTGAGTTACAAAAATTAAAAATAGACTTTAAAATGATTTGCAGATATTGAAAACTTATTTGGAAAGAAGCTTGTTTATAACCTCAGAAATAGCAATGGTGAAGTAAAAGAGAGTGATTCAGAATGTATGGTTCTGGCATTAACTGCCACAGCAGAAGACAGGTATGGGAGCTGACAATGTGAATTGTCAAATGTAACTGTGTAATCGGTGTGCCTCATTTCCTTTTAAGAGCAACCAAACTTCTCAGAAATGCCAAATCTATATTTCAGAGTATAATAATATATATATGATACATTCGAGTGGAAAATTTGACATCAATTATTTAAATGTATTTATCCATAAATAATTTGAACCCATATCCTGCAGTTTATGTTCTATATATAATTTTATTCTCTGCCCACAGTTTACTCTTAAATGCTTGGCTTTATAACTTTGAATTTCACAGTATACTTTTTGTCTCTACCAGTCTGACTTTACTTCCTATTGGTATATTTATTTTAACATAATAAAAATTTTAAAAAGGCAACTATATTTAGTCCAGATATATGGTAACGTGAGCTAACTTTTGAGTAGTTACCATGTGCCATGCACTCTGCTACCTGCTTTATATACTTTATCTCAGCAGTCCCCAACATTTCTGGCACCAGGGACCAGTAATCCTAAGAGAATCTAATGCCTGATGATTTGAAGTGGAGCTGAGGCGGTGATGCTGGCATTGGGGAGCAGCTGCGAATACAGATGAAGCTTTGCTCGCTTGCCCACCACTCACGTCCTGCTGTGCGGCCTGATTCCTAAGAGGCTACAGACCAGTACTGGTCTGTGGCTTGGGAGTTGGGGACCCCTGTTTTATCTCATTTAAATCTCATAGAACATCTATCCCTAGGCACTGTTAGTATCATTTTCCAAGTAATCAAACTGAAGCACAGAGAAGTTAACTAATTTGCCCGAAGTCTCAAAGCTATTAAACGGCAGGGCAAAAACATAAATCCAGTTTTGATTATACTTACCACTTTCTGGACAAAATTCTTCAGTGTTCTCCTTGTTGTAGTCTTTATTTTATTAATATGAGTCTATTACTTTATTGATAAAGAAGTTTCTATAAGTTTGATATATGCTAAACTAAGTGTGATCGATTTAGGCTAAATTAAATATGAAAATGGTTTTTTAATCCATTAAGATTGAAAGAAGCAAGGGATAGTTTTTTTAAAAGAGATTGTCAAGAATCTGGGTGCTGAAATTTAAAGAAATATAAGTGTGTAACACTTGGGCCGAGAGTGAATTAAATGGCAACAAAGGAAACAACGCATGAGACTTTAACTCACATCCTTCATACTAATGGGGGATGCAGTGTAGAATGATTTTGTAATCTAATAGTCACCTCTTCTTTCAATTTCCTATCCATGGTACACTCTGGATCACACTCACATCTTGCCTTCTATATTATCTTTTCCACTGAATTGACCCAAAGATGAAACACAATTTTTTCTCTTTACTTACCCAAGCAACATCCAAGCCCACATTGTGTGATAGAATTTAACTGAATATTTGAGAGGTTAGGAGAGTACAGCTAACATTTTAAAAGTGAGAATTATGGCATCCCCTGATTCAAATAATCTTCATGTCCAAATTCTCTTTCTTTCCCTAATATTCAGCAGAACTATAAGTGCCTCAATGAATTTTCTATGCTGAAAACCAGCCAAAAGGTTCCTTCTCACCTCTAACTTTCTCAAATCACAAGTTACCTACTGTCTCATGTCGCTCCAGCCCAGCACAATGCTTATGACGACCTTCATAGAGATAACTCCATGACAGTTACCCTTAGGAAACACATACAAAAAGCATAAATAAAATATCAGCCAATAGAATGTAGTAGAATAGTTTTTAACAATAATAAAAAAAGAAGAGAAAGCATTCCAGAAATAAAAAGATATTTCGAGACAATAATCAAATTTTCTTTAAAAAAAAATCAACGAAATATTAAACTTTCAGAATGGACTAAAGAGATTAGTGATCAACAATAAAATTGTATAGAAATAAATAATGTAATGCTAATTTATAGAAAAATTGTTTAAAAGTAATAAGAAAGAGTCTCAATAAAAGTAGCAACAAGAGACATGAAATACTTAAGTAGACATATGTAGGACTTAAATTAAGAAAATTAACATTATGGAGGAACCAAAAAATACATTCAGTAAATAAAGACAGATCATGGAAAGATTCAATAGTGAGTAGGTGTCTATTTTCTCCCCATGACTCTAGAATTGTGATATAGTATCGATCAAATATCAATGTGAGACTGTTGGAGTTGTTTATTTATTTATTTATTTTTGGATGGGGGGAGGGTTTTTTTTATTACAATTAAAATAATTTGATAATTCATATGGATGATATAATTGAACATATATTTATATGAACTACTATGCAAGCTACTGGGAATAAAATAATGAACAGAAAAAAAAGTACTAACTCTTGTGATATCTTTACAGTACAAGAGATAAAAAGTTTAAAAGTACTCAAATAAGTAAAATTACAGAATGTGACGCATAACGAGGTTACCATAATAAGTCAGACCTAATTAGACAAAAAAAAAAAAGACCTCTCTGAGAAGTAAACTTTAAGCTATAACAAAGAAATTATTACACTCATGTAAAATACACCCATCTAAAAAGACTGAAAATCTATATATCATAATATTAAGAATAGTGAAAGGTATTGTTAAGGTTTTCTTCTTTAGTTTACATATATTGTTTTAAATTTCTATGATTAACACAAAAAAATGTCTAAGAAAAAATACATTAAATTAGTTTTTAAAGTAACTTGAAAACAAGGACCATATCTTAAACAATTGTAGTTTTTCTAAAGTGACCATTATGTAAGCCATTGGTTTAAACATCTATGCATTACTTCAGCGTTGTTCATATTTAAACATTTATTTCAGTGAATGACTATGGAAATAAATGAATGAAACACATTTTCTAATGGTCTATGTTCTTGAACATACTCAGAATACTCTGAGGACATAATTCTACAATTTTTAGTTCAGCAATTTAAATAATCATTTTATTTATACATAAATCTGATAAAAATACAGAATATTACTACTTAGCTGATATATTTTAAATATTTTATAGAATTTCATGGTGTTATTATTTTTTTAAATCCCTGATTCAGTTAGACACTAAAAGAAATTACATTGGTTTCTTAATTTATTACTTTCTATTGATGTTTTTAATTTTATATGAATGTTTTGAATTTATTTCTTTGAAATTTCAGGCAGATATGACCAGTGGAACAAACCTTTCACAAATTAGTATAGATTAAAATTAGTATTTTTTCTAATATTTTTGGCCAACGTAAGTTCTTTTATCTATTTTTTGCTTCAAAATATGGATAATTAAACATATTACTATGTATTATATAAATTTAATTTTAATAAAGATTTTGATAACTACATAAACAGCACTACTTTAAATCTTTTACTATGTAATCTTAAAATCACTGTAATTATCAACAAATATTTTTATAATTCACTTAAGATACTTAAACATTCTAAATCTGAGAAATACACCTTTTATAAATATTACATTCCATTGTATTTTCACATGTTATACTAGTATAATCTACCATTAAATAGCCCATGAGGCTTCTAAATAAATTAAATGAGTAAAATCTTAGCTGTGATACAGTTCAAATATATTTCAGCATCAGAAATGCATGAATCCATCTAAGTTCAAGGAACTGTTCCTTAGTGCAATAATTGGCAAATGGTATGAAGCAATCAATTAGAAATTTCTAAGAATAGCTAGAATACAAAGCATTGGGGTCTTAGCTCAAGGATACCCCATTTGAATGTCCTTCCAATCTGTCATGAGCAGAGTCCACAATGTTTTACATGACACTTGTATACTTTATCAAGGGAAGTGCTAATGAACATGCAATAGCTTTTATTTCAACATTTAATGCTTATAAAGGATAAGTCACTGGTAGCCCTTCCAAATGATCTCCAGGACAGGAAAGAGAAGCCAGAACAAGCAACAAAAGCTTTTTGCCCCACCAATGACCTCTATCTTGAGCTAGAGTTACTTCCTAATGTAGATATTGGAGACAGTTCATTTTATATGTGACTTCAGTCCAAACCAGCTCCCTAAAATGAGGTAAAAATGAAACTTTAAATTCCAAAGACCCAAAGGAGGGGTAAAATATGATGTGTGCTGCTACTAAACACTGCTCACGAGTAACTCTGGCAGGACTTTAGTTTTCTCCTCTTGTATAAGATGGGCTCACCTTCTGAGAGTAAAGTAGAGGAAAAGACTATATGGCATTTATAACCAAATTCAGATATCTTCCATTCACATTCTCAGTTAAAAAGCTAAACATGGATCATCTACTTTAAATGACAAGAGAGAGAGTTCTATGATGAGAAACTTACTGACAGTATTTATCCTTTAAGGTCTGGAACAAATGTTTCTTTAAGAATCCTTGTGCCAAATGTTATAAGGGAAAGTAGCTGGTGAAATGAGGTAATGAGCATTGAAAACCTTGTTGGGGATGTGTTATCATACTTTTTGATATCTTAGTTTTATTTTGTGATATAGGAGCCAGCTAGCTTATTTTTGCTGGTTTCCAAGTCTATAGATCTTTGAATAGACCTGACTTATAGCTTGTTCCTCACCCACCTCAAGCTTTCCAGAAAACCAGGAAATTCAACACCAAGCTCTCAACCACAAAGCTTTATGTAGGGTGTGAACGTGACAATCACCTCACAGGTATGTGTTCAGTAAATTTGGACCCAAGGTGACCTTATTTTACTTTTTATTTCCTCAAAGATTTGATGGGAAAAAATAGAAATAGAAAAAATATCTCTAGGGCACATTATTCATTTTAATCATCAAAAATAGATAATAGAGAAAAAAATTATAAATATATCCCAATCTCATTTTTCAGAAAAGGACTTACCAGAGCTGATTTATGAAGTGTCATATTTAAAGAAGCTATATTCTGTAAGAAGTCACAATTTCTCTTCCCATCATACATCATAGAAAACTACCTGTAAAGGATACTAAAGAAAGAAAAAGACTTTACAATTACGGTGAATAAGACTGTAAACCTGAGAGAAGGCTGACATACAGGAGATAGGTGCTTTCAAAAGAGCATCAACGTGCGGATTTCAGTGAAGGGGGTTACACGAAATTGGACAAGAGCATTAATATAGCAGAGAGAGCTTAAGGAAAATACAGGAAGAATGAGAGGTTCTTACTAAGTAATACAAGGGGAAGCAACAGTAGCGCTTTCAGCAATCAATATGTGCTTTTAAAAACAACCAAGGAATGGAACTTGACTAGTACCTGTTGGTCACTTTCTATATGCCAGGTTCTCTGCTAGCCCCATCCATCCCCATGAGGCATGAATTTATGAATCTACGCCATGAGGTGTGGATGTAATTCTCACAACACTAAAGACTAGGTTGTAATGGCCAATTATAGAAGCATGGATCCTAAAGAACGAAAGACCAACAGAGGGTTGAAGTAGTAGAAGCAACAGAAGAATGTGAATTACACGGAGAAGCTTCTCAACTCAGGCCAAAGCATTGTGTTCTTTGGCCTCTGGATTCTTTCTCAGGATTGCTCACCTTGCCTGAAAAACTTCCTCTACATCCCTGCTTTCTCCCATGCGTTCTCTTTGCCTGAAAACCCACACTTACCTTGCTTTAGAAGGCCTGGAACAGGGCTCCAAGGGATATGGCTCACCCATGAGCTCCTCAGCACTTTCTCTGTGTCAATCCCAGTCACTGCACTCACCACTCCATGTCCTGATGTCTCTTAATATGTCTATTTACCTCTCTTGGCCATGAGCTGCCTGAGCAAGAATTGTATCTTGTTGACCATTTTAACCATTTAGTCCTATTCAGTGCCTAGGACATAGGACAAGTTTCACATATATTACTGTTGAAAAGGACTGTGGTATTAAAGATAAAAGGGAAGAAACATACTCAAATGATATTATGAAAGTAAAAGGGTAGACCAGGTTTAGAAAAAAGAGTAAGGACCCATTTCTCCACGGTTTCTGAATAGCAAAATGGCTTTGTCCTTTGAAGAAACATGGAGGAGTGTGAGAGACCCAGCAACAGTTCAAGCAAGTCAGGTTTAACACGGTGGTTGGTGGCAGAGTGAGATGAAGGAGGAGTTTTTGAAGGACTGACAGACTGCACCTTATTGTGAAGAGATTTTCCGTAACACTTGGAATAATATTGGAGTTTCTCACCCTTCTTACTTGGCCCTGTGTGAACTGGCCCGTGCCCATCTCTTGAACCTCACCTATTTCTCTTCCTCTCATTCCCTGTGTTCCCAATCCAGTGATCTTCTGGCAATTTCTGAAACACCTCAAGCTTACTCTTACCTCAGGTTATTACGAGGCCAACTTCATTTCAACATTCAAGTTAAAACATTCACTTATCCAGTGAGAGTTTCAATGACGACACTATGTGAAACATTGTCCCCACCCCCAAGCATCATCATGTACTTGCAATGCTTAGTGATCTCAAAATTGATATTATTTATTTGTTTGATGATCGAATTGTTTTTCTTCCATTTCAGCCCTGGAAGTTGAAGCTCCATGAGAGGAGGTATTTGATCTTTTCACGTTTGAATTCCCAATGCTTGTCACATAATAAGTGCTTAATAAATATTGGGGAATAAATAAACGAATTGGTCAATCATCCTGCCTTTTGCTATGTGTCATTTTCAGTCAGAATGGACAAACATGAAAATAATAGCTAATGATAGTTAATATATATTAGAGTATGATAATCTGGTCGGAGTTCTAAGTGCTTTATGGGTATTAATACATTTAATCTTAAGAAAAACTGATCATTATCTCAGTTTTACACATGAAAAGGCAAGGCTCTAAGAGTTTATCACATTTAATAGAGCATAGAGTATAAAATAGGCAAAACATAATGTTCAGACACATAAAATGATAGCATCTGGGCTTCTAACTAACTTATCATCTGACATATGATATCGTTCCCTAAATTCATCACTACCATGCTTTTGACCCTCCCACCATGGAGGAAATTTGGACTTTACCTTCAGGATTTAGTACACATCTTACACCCACTGTGTAGTTTACCTAAGATGTCACCTGCAGCATCAGATGTGCCCATCTCTTTGTTCCCATAGGGCCCTCTACATAATTGTGTTAAAGCTCACAGCACAATTACATTGAAAATGTGTGTTTACTTGACTCTCTCTCTGATTAGACAAGATTCTTTACTTATCCAAGCAGGAATACTGTCTTGCTGCCCTACTGTCATAGCCCCAGATACAGAATACATTCTCAGAAAGTGTTTATTGAATTAATTGTTTCCATCGTTCATAAACTGAGAAATTTTTTTGAGTGCTTGTTTCTCCAAACTTAAGAATCCAAATGTTCACTAGTTAAATATGCTTTTTAATAATTAATCTCAAAATGACTAGAGTTTGATAAAAATCTTTTTTTTTTTTTTGCTTTTTATTATGGAATAATCACATATTCTGTAATAAAAATTCAATTACATATTTCATATTTAATTGTCAGAGACAGGCATCTTGCCAAATATATATGGGCCTTAGAAATGTACATGAACATGACTTTTCCTTAGTTATGTTATGAAAAGCATAACCATGGGGTTTAGATTCCTTTCATATATATATATAGTAGCAGCTTCTTTAGCTATGCTTTGAGGTCACTCAATAATATGTAGTTAGTTCATTCTAGATAAGAATATTTCTAGCAGTTCAGCATTGGGATTTGGTTAAACAGATAATCTGAAACAGTGGATGTTTTTCCAAGGCTTATCTGAATAATCCAAACCTCTGGAGTCTACTATATTGGGCTAGAAATCTTAGAAGAGGTGTTCTCATAATATTTTTCAACACAGTTTGTTTCTGGCTTTAGCCAAAAATAATGTAAAAGAGATCTGTCGACACATTAAGGTCCAAAATTAGATTTAAAAGAAAAGGCTTGGAGGAAGAAAAAAAAAGTCTTTGAAATTAAAAAAAAAAAAAAACATTCAAACAATAAAACCATAAAACAAGTGGTTAAGCGCATTGGATATTCACCCTTTATTTTAACAGATTATGGTGCGGTTCCCTTTCAGATATGGGGAGAGTCCCGTTCAGTCTTTCCCTGCCTCTGGCGAATTCACCTCAACTAAAAGGACTAGGAGATGATGAAAAGATAAGAGTTCTGAAGAGGGCAGCCTATAATAAGAAACACAATAACAGGAAATAGGTGGTGGTCACACAAGCATTAAAATGTGCCTTAAGTGTGAACTTGGAAAAAAAAAAAGTGAAAACAAAGCAATGGCTGAGGCCAAGAGGCAGAGCAATTCTGCCCTGAGGAGGAAAGCTTTGCCTGCGTATTTGCAATATGTTGATTTTTCCCCTGTCAGGCAACTTTAATTGAACCCATGTTATAGGAGAGACCAAAAAAATTGTCAGGCACCACCTGGGCTTGAACTTAGAATCTAGTTTGCACATCAAAATGTTTTTATCAATATAGGAGCTCTTTTGCTTTTAGTCTTCTGCAAAGCGAAAGCACAATTTAATTACCTTAACTTTATGTATTAAATATTTGTTTGAAGTGGACTGGAATTACAGAAAGCTTATGAGATCCAGCTCCAGCTGCATTATTTGGGTCCAAAATTTCATGCAGACTGGAGCATAAATAAAACCACAATTCATAGAACCTGTACGAGAAGATAAAAAGTATACCAATCTATAATAGCCTCTTAATAGAGGCATTTTGTAAAAGCTACAATATTAACCTACAGCTGCTAACGTGTAAAAAATCATATGGCAAAAATCTTTTCCATTTATCTTCATTTTTTAAACAAAACTGGTACCACCAACCATGATAACCCCCCTTATTCATTGGGCTAGTTCCGTGTTTCAGGCAGTTCCCTAAATTAAAGCCTATTCTCAAAGAACAAATTTCTATCACTACAGAAAATATTCAACAGACTCTAAATGTGATCTTTAAAACGTAGCTCAAAATCACCTGAATGGAACAAAACGCATATTTCAATGCAGGAAGGGAGAGTGAAATAACTCTAGAGTGTTGCTAGTGGTGACGTTTTTATTTAAATTTTTCTTAATCCCCCAGATTCACATCATAATTTTAAGGTTGTTTTCACCCCCTGATTTCTAAATAAACCATTCCTTTTCCATAGTTCCTAAAAAAGATTTCAAATGAAACCAAATACCATTATAGAATGTGCGTTGGCAAAACCAAGTGACCCGTTTGAGGGATGTGGTGCTTGTTACTGATGGTGGAATTTATGTGATACTTGAAACCCATTTAGAAATGTTAGGAATTATCTCAGGAGGAGTAAGAACCTTATTTGGACTGAAGCTGTCTGAAAAATATATATGAAAGGAAAGACTCAAAGGCAAGGCTGCTATTTGTGCATCTTAATGCACTCCGGTCACAGCACAGTTGGGTAGGCATGGTTCATTCTCTTGTCACTGGGGGGGACAAGGGAAAGTTAATAGAGAACAGCACAGTGTAGAGCAACAGCGATGTTCGACCAGCTGCCTGCCTTTCTTCACCAGGAGCAGGAGAGAAGGTTAAACAACCTGTTCTAGTTGAAAGATCTCTTTCTATTCATACCACATCACACATGTAGTTATGAATCCCATAGAAAGGTTGGCTGCAGTTTTCTTTTTCATATTTTTAGAAGACTTAGAAATAAGAATAGAAGACAGAACTATTACACCGATGACAGTAAAAAGTTTCAGTGGGGTGGTGCTGCATCGAGCAACTTTCAAATATAAACAACAAAAACAAGCAGGGTTTGGGGCTGCCGGAGAATCCAGGCCGTCATTGTGCCAAACCCACGGACGCTGGATACGCTTCTGTGGCTAATGAAACGGGGCCACACATAGGAACACGTCAGGTCCCATGTACTGTCAGTCCGTCCAAACCACACCAGGATGTGAGGCATCCACTGCTTCCTGATTCTAACAACTATTTGGGGATTCCCAGATTAAGAAATATATCATTGCAATCTTGTGGTATAGACAGTGGATTAGGACGACATGACTAAACCATGACAACCTTTGGACTTTCCCTCCACTAATCTGAAGTCTCTCTGGGAAGCCTTCCCTGGTGGTCATGGCTCGCAATAGCACAACAGACAGCAACCGCTCCCTTCTCTGACTCTCTGAGTCCAGGGCACTTCCCTGGGAACACACCGGTAAACAAAATCAAGCTAGGACCCTGTCCCAAGGGGATGTGAAAGGGAAAAGGAAAGAAAACAAGGTGAAAATAAGATGTTAAACAAATAATACCCAAATGACTACTTTCATGACAACTGCGATAAAGGCTATGAAGAAGAACAGGATACTGGAAAAATATAGCTCTTATGTTCTCTCCCCAGTTCATCACTTCGCATTCAACACCTCATTGCTTTCCATGGCTGATATATGTCCCTGCTTCTGATAAGTCTCCCTAACCTTTCGGGTTGATTGTAAGCTCCTGAGAGAATAGTCACTAGCAGAAATCCTC
This sequence comes from Pteropus medius, assembly GCF_902729225.1. Classification (NCBI taxonomy): domain Eukaryota; kingdom Metazoa; phylum Chordata; class Mammalia; order Chiroptera; family Pteropodidae; genus Pteropus; species Pteropus medius. The sequence goes on along the minus strand of NW_024349519.1, from coordinate 20,524,399 downwards.
GTCATAACCACTCAAAAACACATGATGGTTTACTTTTGATGAACTGAATCATGTTCAAGATCATGCTTCTGTAACAGAGGGGTGGAAGAGATGATTTAGAGCCAAGCTCCCCAGCATACTGCCTGCATCGGGTGGGGTTGTTGAGGAAGGAAAATTCCTTTAGGGGTACAAGTCCCTAAACCTCTCTCACCAACTACCTCAAATGTGTGGGAAAGGAAAATAGAAGGAATTAACTTTCAAATCCTCTGCCTTCCATGCTTCTAAAGGCAGGGCCTATGGTTGATAGCATATCATGCAGCAGGTCATTCATGATCCCTCTGACTTATAGAGGAAGCAAGTAGGGGGTGGAAAGTTAATTTTTATCCAAAATAAAGTGCAGAGAATTAGGTTGGGTTGAAGGAATGCTGGGGATTTAGAGAAAGGAGACTTAGCATCCCCAACTCTGTGCTAAACATCAGAGGTAAATGATGCTTTGAAGGAGAATCAAGGAAAACAGTACATGCTTAACATCCAAGGAGTTTTCATGAGACAGAAATACCCAGATGGGAAGATGGCTTTACACACTCCTCACCGCAGTGGAAGCAGGAAGTGAGTGAATAAGAGCTGACGCTATCCTACCGTCCTCCATCTGGCCCTCTCCCATGGCCCACGGCCCTAGTTCTACTGGGTCCTCCCACCTTCGTCTGAATCCTGGGCCCATCCTGTTCTCTCAACCCAAAGTGACCTCTGAGTACCATTTATTCAGGATCCCGCTTTCTGCTGGTTTATCTGATGAACTGATTATTGCCAAGGAAGCAGTGAATAATATGCCTCCCGGGTAACCTTTTTTGTTTTAATAAGAGAATGAAAGATCTTATCTTAGAGGAGTAACTATAATGTGATGGACAACTGAAATGAGGGATTTGATGGTGAAGGCCTCCCTACACTTCTCACATCACATCAGACAGGCTAACACCTGCTTCAGCTGTAAAGCACTAGTTCTGTCTACCTCATTCACCCAAACTCAGCACTTTCCCAGATTCATGCCAAGCATATTAGCAAAACCCCAAATGGTACCTTAAATCCCCGAGCTACCTCCTAGCTGTTAGAAATAATGCTTCTCTTTTCCTACAGCATAAAAAAGATTCCATCCAGGAATCACTGTCAGTGAATATTTGAACTTCATGCAAATCAGCCAAATTTATTTTGCACTTTGCTCCTTCATCAAAAACCATGACAACCACAAGAATTTTCCATAATTATGGCTACAAAGCTCTCCAGAAATACAGAGTATCTATTAAGTTGGTTTTCAGAATGTAATATTAGAAAGATCAAGTCTTTTAAAAACCACAAAGAAAATAAAGTTGAGGAGTTGGATATTGTCAGGGCCAAACTCCAGACTCCCCACCAGGCTCAGCCCTGCAGTAACAGACGTTCTGCTTTGCAACTCAGCTCATAACTACTCAGACCTTTGCTGCACACATAATGTTTATCGTGTTTCTCCCCCACTGTTACTCATGATTGAAATGGCTCTAGAAGGCAGGTGTGGGAAATGAAATATTATTGAAATGTAAGGTGATGATAACCATCAGATTTCAAGCTAAATTTTCTAACCAGGACTTAAATCATTCAAACTTCATATCATTTCAGAGACTATCTTTATTTTTTTCTTAAGAGAAAAAGAAAAACACCTGGTACATTATTTGGTGGATTGAAATAAAAAGAACCAGAGGAAATTATCTTTGACTGGCAGCAGGGATAAGTAGTTATATATTTTAACTGTCAAATGTAGTTATTTCTTTGAAATCCTGAATGGCAACAGCTCTTTTCTCCTTCTCTCTCTTTTCATGCCCAGAAGAGAAATTAGAATATATTTCAGTTCCAGCTTAACTTGCTCAGATATCAAATAGAAGGTGCGATGTCTCCATGACACAGCAACATTACTTATTAAACAAAGTTGCAACAAATGGTCAAGTTTCTTTAATTGTTGTGCAAAATAAAGGTGGATCTTGAGCCACCAACGCTCTCTCCACGGAGATAAAAATGAACCTCAACACCAAGAAGAAAAACTGAGAACAAGAAAGGCAAAGATCCCATTAAACATGTAATTCATTTGCCTCTTCTTAAAGTGGGGCACCAGGTAGAAAGCAATAAGTGTCAGCAGTATGACCCTACACACCAAAGCCCAGACTGTGACAATCGTGGCTGCGCTTGTGGTGGCAACTACAGTGGCTAATTAACGTGCACATTCTGTTTGTGAGATCATAGAGTAATGGAAAGGTAAGGAGTTCTCTGTTCTTTTCAAACTGTGCTCTAGTAAAACAGAATTCTGAAGAGAATGTTCTGGGCCACTGCCATGCTCAGAGGTAGTCCAAGTACATAGGGCCCCGCTCCTTGGTTCTGTCTCCACATCATCTCTACTTTGATCTATTTTATGTGTCGTGCACCAGCTACATAGTTGGTACTCAATAAATACTTTTTCAATGACAGAATAAATTAATATTTGTTGAAATTCAGCTTAAGATGACCAATATGAAGGACCACTGGTTAAAAAAAAAAAAAAGGAAGAGGAGAAAAAGAAAACATTTGAAACACCCTGATGGAATTCAACATCCTGAGGGGTGAGACATCTTGACCAAGTTGTACGAAGTTCATCTTGTCCAAGTTGTAGGAAGTTGTAGAAGTTCCTGTCTACACCTGGTCCCAACCTCTTGCTCTGCAGTTCTTTATAGCACACTCAGTTGACCTTCGTCTTCTCTTCACAGGTTTATAGCTCATGTAATTCCTTTGTTCTGTTAACGAATCTCCAGATTTGCCTCTATCTAAATCTTCCAAACCTTGACTCAAGCACTTTGTAATTAATTACAGTCAGTGATGCATTAAGTTAGCAGGCAAAGAAAGTATCTAAATATAGTTGTACATCTAATGGCTGGTTGAGGACCATAATCCATAAATCTTTCGGCTTAAATGAAACAGGAGGTTCTGAAAAATCAAAACCGTGCTTTGTCTGCCTTTCTCTTGTTTCAGCTTCTTTTATCTCTTGATTCCTTTCGTTGTGGAAGCAGAGGGCTAAATCCCCTAAACCAGACACTGTTAGGGATATTTCCATTCTGACTCAAACAGGAAATACCAGAAAGATCATGAAGGAACTGATTCCTGAGAGATTTCTAGCCCAGGTTATATATCTCATAGATTGAAATGTGTTGAATAATATTCAAAAGAAAAATAATGTCATGTTATGGGAGTTTACCAAAATAAATTCCTTTCAAGAGAGTCTGTTGCTAATATTTGGATTTGGGTTAAAGACTGCTGTAAATCCTGTATCTTTCATCCTTTTGTACCATTTTTTCTTTAAATACATTTTTGTCTTCATTAAAAATTAGTTCTTATTGAATGATATGAACATGATTATCATTATAACAATGTAACATTAGCCATGAATATGCCTAAGTTACTGATAGTATAATTAGTCGTCTATATTGAACATATTTCTTCTTAGTTATACCTCAAGCTATCACAATGCCAACGCAATTATTAGCAAACAATTGACTTGAATGACTTGGAGAATCTGTAAGAATGAAAAAAAAAACCAATTGTCATGACTTTCTTAAAATGAGAAATTAAGCATGTTTTTAAATACTAGAAGCTGTAAATGCACTCATTTTGTTACAATCAAATGTAATTTTTTATAAAATTTATTCTTGCAAGAAATACTAGTTTTAAATAGTGCTTCTTAGATTTCTAAATATTCTAAGTATAATGGATTAGCCTAGTCTGCAGTTAAAATTTCATGTAAATAACATGAAATAAAAATAATGGTAAATATGAACAGGGACCTAAAGGAAGTAAGCTTTGGTATTTTATAACAAGAGAAAGCAAATTATTATACAGGTATACACTTCACTAGTGTTCTCACCAAATTACTCTTGGTCATGGATTGTGTATCTTGGCTAGACAACTTTTGAGAAAAGGAAACTCCACTTTACCTCTGGATCCAATTTTCCAGTATAATGCGTTAGTTCAAAGCACACCAGTGTTGACCTCACCGAGTGCCAAGAAGTTAAAATTATGCTATTAAGGTTCCAGCAGAAACATTTGAAATTGCTTAGCAGAGGATTCACTTGTTTCTCTCTCTTTTTATTTTTTCTCAGCAGGAATGACTATTGCCTTTTGCAAGCTGTTCTCTGAATTTTTATTAAATATCAACAAAAGTACAACAATATGAGACAGAACTTCAAACATAATCACTGCTGTTCACTAGCATAACAAGAACAACCCAAGAGCTAGACAATGGTTCCTATGTTGGGTCCTCAAGTAATCTTGAAACAGAGCAGACTGACGGAAAGTCAGGGCACTTACCTCACTGAAAACTCATACGCTTTATCTTCCCAGCACCACACCACACACACACACACTTTGCTTGGTTTTCTCAGGATTATGTGTATTGAAGGAATTCTATATCCATCTGCATTCATCAAACAAGCCTCCTGTTAAGTATAGTGAATATAGTAGTGAACAAGGCAGAGCCCAACCCTCAGATGAGTGAAGTGAGCTTCAGAGAACGGGGATATAAACAAGAGTAAACAAGTAATTCCAATAAAAGAAACAAGTTACCAGTTCCAGTTCTAGGAAAAAGGATGGGTAAATGGGAGCAGGGAGTGGAGTAGTGGAAAGTAACAGGATAAGAGACGGCCTAAGAGAAAAAGAGCACAACGTTGAAAGTAGTGTGATATGACTTCGGGCAGAGTTAGGGGTGGAGGGAGAAAGCTAGAGGATGACAATGTCAGAGTGGAAATCAAGGAGCCACATCTCTGAGAGCCTTGGATGTTACCAAGGGAGAGTCTGAACTTTGTCTTCAGGACAATGAGCTCACTGAAAGACTGAGTGTAGAAAAAGGATAGCCACCATCTGTGTTTAGAAAGACAATTCCAGAGGCAGTATAAGAAATGATTTGCCTTGGCCTAGAGGCTCATCAGGAAACAGTTGAGAGAGAGAATGATTCAATTAAAGTAAGGTAGCGATAAAGGGAAATATTAAGAATAGGCCTATTCAAAAATAGACTAAAGATGCATGTAATCAAAAGAATTTTCAGATTAGCTGGACATAGGGGTAATAAAGAAGGAAGATTCAAGGACAATGCTTCATAATATTTCCTGGGCTACCATGCAGATGATGGTACCATTCAGTGAGATAGTGAACATAGGAGAGAGGGCAAATTTGTGCAGCAAGAAGTTGATCAAGTGATCATAAAAACAGTAGAAAGTAAGACTTAGAAAAGAAATTGACAGCTTTAGACAATATAGATAAGATTTAGCTAAATTGCCAAGACTTTATTATTGTTAGAGCAGAACACATCAATAGTTAATTATTATAATAATTATAGCCACTTCCATAAAAACCAAGTTTTTTCATAATAAATATTGTTTTTCTCATTCTCACTTTTTGCTTATTTCTAGTAGTCTCAATGCTAATCACCGGTCATACTGATCTTTTCATCATTGCAGCAGACCTTTAGATCTGCAAATCTCCAACATAATTATATGTTCTGATGTGAAAAAAATAAGCTTTGGCTTTGAAAGTACTTTCAAAGAGTTAAATTTATGCAAATATGAAAGGTCTGATCAACAAATTAATTGTTTTATGTCTTAATATCCAATGGAATGTTCTTGTCTTGGTAGTTAGCACTGGACTACTGGTTACAGAGACAGAAGGTCTATTGAATAAAATTTCAGAAAGAAGCCAAGTGCTGTGAACTTCAGTCATTACTAGCATCACGTATAAATAAAGTTCAAGGTACTGAAGAAAAGTGAGAAAAAGGAGGTGTGAGAAGTGATCCCTAGTCAGAGTTTATATATATATATATATATATATATATATATATATATATATATATATATATTATATATAACATATATATGTATATATAATATATAATATACACACATATACATATATATTGCAAATTAAAAGATTTTTGAATGCCTACAAGTTATATAGTGATATACAACACACACATCATAGAATTCAAGAGGAAAGAATCTCTCTTTATAGGAGAGTTTTCCCTACACTGCCACCCACACTAAGAAATTTTATAAGAATGTACACACAGAATGTTTGGTATGGAACAAAGAGATGCCTCCAGGAGTAAAATAAGAGAAGAGACATGAGTCCTATACCCATTAAAAAGTCAGTTCAGCTGATAATAGTGGATATCCAACTACAGTTTGTGATCTCATGTAAAATCAATCCATAGGTAGGAAGGGGATATAAACTTAAGAGTAAATCCCACCTAAAATTTTAAATCCTTAGTGAATCTTTCCTACCGTTACCCCAATAGTCTGACCTCTTGTAAGTGACATTCATCTTTACTGAGAATTGCAATTATTGTGTTTATTTTTCTATTTTTTTGATTTTTCTAGAACCTAAGAACCATAAGACCAGGAACCAAGTTTATCCTATTCCCCTACATCCCTGAAACCTAGGACAGAGTATAGCACTTAGTAATACAAATATTTATTGGAAAAAAATTTAGTCTCATTGGATTTTGACATTAAAATAAAGATTTGATACTCTTTCCCATGAAATCATTATTATTCCACATTAATCACTATGCTTTCAACTTTTTATAAATTAATGTAATATTCTTTAACAGAACAACAAATTAGTAGTTGCTAAGTTTTTTTCCTTCAATCTTCTTGAACTCTAGCATCTTTTATGGTATGAACTGCATTTATTTGTCCTTGTTTTCAAAGACTGACACAACACATGACATATAATAGGTATGTAATAAATATTTATTAGAAAGAGAAAAAAGACAGCTAAGGTTTTTGTACTTTATTTAATAGGGGCACATTATTAGAGAAAAGATATTTTTTATTTCAAGTGGTCTAATGATTATTAAAAACTTAATCATTAAAAATAAAATTTAATAATGACAAACTAAGCTTTTGCTTATGATGGGTTTTTAACTACCAATATGTATATGGAAGGGGAAAAAGGGTGCGCCTCAAGGATTATGAAAAAACATGCAATGTGTCTCACAATCAAAGAAAGGGCTACACACAGGTGTTCTGCTATCTCTTATTCTGAAGGAAGCGACTCCTCTCAGCATCTTAGTGCTCTTACATTACTTCCAGGACTATTTTTAACTGTTTTACAATCTTATCCTCAATATTTTATCACATTTTAAAATATTTAAAATCACATTAGATGCTGAGGGTTAATCTTGCTCTCACATGCTAAAGCCTACAGAATCCCATAGATCCTGAAAGCTAGATATCAAACAAGAGTATTAGCCTTAAGTATTATCAGTCTCAGAAAGTGGTGGCTCATTGTCTTCATCTATTGTTAGTTCAGGCTGAATGTAATAAACTTAACATATGTAATGAGAAGGAATTCTAAGGAAAGATTGCAATTTCTTTAACCTAAACCTTCAGAACACCAAAAAACAGTAACAATCATGAAACAATTAACATAGATATATCTATGGTGTAATAAATGACAATGAACCCACTATATGATGCTTTAAATTAAGGATTTCAAAGAAATTTATAAAATCTACAATAATAGCCAGTTTACCAAGCATAGTATTTTTAAACTGAAAGTTGCTTGGACATTTTATATTTTAATAAAATCATGTGAATAATGAGCTTCATAAACTGTAAATCAGAACATATTTTTAACATTCTGAGTTTTAAAAATAGATTTAAAACTGTTACAGATTTATCTATCTAGAGCAGAAATTTAGTTCATAGTATACTATACTAATTCTAGAATCTAATTAAAGACAATATATTCTAACTATAGCGAATAATAGTTCATTGTCATTTTTCCTATAAAAAATATATGTAAATAAACTAATATATTAATGATTGACTATTTTTTACCTAAGGATAAGTTTCAGGGGCAACTGTATTCATAACAATTCTAGCTGATGGTAGTTTAAACCGAAGCACATTAAATTAGTTTAGTTGGTGAGTTAGGCTAGGATAAGTATGTGCTGGGAAAGTGAAAGTATGTCTCATGGGTGAAGAAGACTTTCTCTTTCTAAAAGATGTTTTAAACTCAATGTCAACAGATAAGAGTGAGCGCCAACATACATGCTAACCCACAAGAGATTTGTGACAAAAAAATATTAGAACATTGTTTGATAAACAGCAGATAGAAACCCGGAAATTAAACTATTTCCCCAAAACCACAACTAGTAGAAGCGAACTGCGAGAGCTCTCTGCCTTTTTATCTTTTTTCCCACAGGACTGACCCAGAGAAGGGGGAGAGCCTTCTGAGGTCCGCTGGGGAAGGAAAGGCTGGTAGATTTTATCCAGTGCTTTCTGCTAGGGCAGCGCGTGTCACCTTTGATGGAGTTTAGGATTCACATGGGGGATCCCGTCACAATGCAGAATTCAGTAGGTCGAAGGTGAGGCCAACTCCCAAATCACCCAGAATTCAGTAGGTCGGAGGTGGGGCCAGCTCTCAAATCACACAGACGCCCTGCTCTGTGGAACACACTTTAAGGAGCAGGTTCTAGGAGAAAGAAAAGGGAAATTCCTCTTTCACAAGTTTCCTTCAGTGTCCCAGCTCCTTTACCTCAGAGCAGCAGGTCATAAAGGCACAACTTCACAACAGCCTGAACATAGAAAAAACTTCGAAAAGAAAGGAATTAGATTGACTTCAAAAGGATCACCAAAAAAGAAAATAGATGTTTATTTAAAAAAAAAAAAATCATACTCATTGGGACTAAAATAAAGGGATAGATAGCCAAACTTTTCAGTTAACTTGTTTGCCTAACAAAAAATAATCATCAAATTTTCGAGAAGAAAAAACAAGACTTAATCTTCTTAAGTTTCTATAAATTATTTTACGTGGAATATTAAGAAAGTCTGAGGCTGAACACTCCTTAAGTGTCTAATATGTGCATTACTTCCAAAACAAAATTTTCTATTCTATGATCTGTCAAGATTAAAATTGTACTCAGGTTTGGAACTTGCTAAGATAATACATAGTTATTACGTGAGAAATGTTATAATATTGCATATTATATATTTCAATATATCATAGTTATAATGTGAAAAATATTTAATTCATCCATTTTCCATTGGATGGCCTTTTCAGATTCTTGCTACTTTAAATACAAAAGTAATACCCATGAAGCCACATTATTCTTTAGTTGTGTTCTTAATTGTCACATCTTCTTCAGGCTTCTATCTATGTGTTGGGTTTCCAGAATCTAAGCTGCTATATAGTAAAGCAAGAAGGTAAATAATTTAATTTTGGATCAATAAAATGTGTATATGTCCTCAAATAAGATAAAAAGCTGATGTTCTATTAACAGTTGTATGGAAATACTTTTATTTAAATAATTATAGCAAAAATAACTTGTATTCAGTGTTTAAAAATTACAGATTTAAGCCCTTGAGTAAATTTTATGAAAAAATTTTTATTGTTGCTCCATTATCTTATCGAGTCTTTATTTTTAACAGGGTGACTATCACAAATGTTTCTATATATTGGCCTTTTCAATTTACATGAACCGTATTCAAACTTCAGAATAATAACTGGAAATACTAATAGATTTAGCATCTGGTGTCTAGGAAACTGGTCACATTTGGTCATCACTCTTATGTACCTTAATGCCTGAGCAAACATCAGTGTTTACTTTTTCAGTCAACTCATTAATAATCTATCACATTAGGGCATTTTAGAAATGGAAAATTAAGAATCATTTTCTTTGCAAGTGATAATAAAAGACAAACAGTTGATTGCTGCCGATTAAAGACTCCATAATGAAAAGTATTTTACTCCTTTTTTCAAAAAGTAGCATTTATCCAAAGAGATACTGCAAGCAACAAGAGCAAAGAATGCCACCGGTAGCCTAACTTGAGACATGAATCTGATACATTTACTGCCAAAAGCTTTAAAAGTCACATGCAACCCCATAAAAGCAATACTGATTCCATTAACTTTGACCTAAATATCAAACTCAATAAGCATAAATTCAAAAGATCTGTACAAAATTATACAAATGATATATATCTTTGCAAAAGCTCTGTCAAAAAGCCTATACTTTTGATGTCAGATATGTCCAAAAAATTTGAAGTTGACTAAAAATTACCACAGTGTCTATTTGAATATGTTCTGTTCAGGCATAACTATTTATAGAGAAAATATAAAACGAATATGGTATATTGTCTCAGTTAACAATTGGTGCATAATAAATCACCACAAATTAAGTAGCTTAAAACAACAATTATTTTATTGCTCAGAATGATATGGGTCAGTAATTTGGGCTGGCCCAGCTGGCAGGGTTTTTTCCCCGTTTTACTGAGATTATAATTAACATATAGCACTGTATAAGTTTAAGGTATACAGTATAGTAATTTGACTTACATATATAATGAAATGATTATCAGTATATGTTTAGTTAACATCCATTATCTCATATATATTTATAAATAAGTTTTTTTTCCTTGTAATGAGAACTCTTAGATCATATAGCATTTTTCTTTTCTTTCTCTTTCTGACTTTAAATAATTATAGCAAAAATAACTTGTATTCAGTGTTTAAAAATTACAGTGTAAGCCTTGGACTAAGAAAATATTTGCAAATTATATATCTGATACAGAACTAATATGTAAAATTTATAAAAATACAACTCAATAATAAGACTATAAAGCGATAAGAAGGGCAAAATATTTGAATAAACATTTCATCAAACACATATACGCATGGCCAATAAGCACACACACACACACACACAAAAAAGAATGCTCAGCAGCATTAGTCTTTCGAGAAATGTGAATTAAATGAGATACCACTACACACCCTCTTGAATAGAAGAAAGGATGGACAAAACCAAGCGCTGGCAAGGATGTGGAGAATTTGGAAAACTCGCATGTTGCTGGTGGGAATGTGAAAAGGTGGAAAGAGTTTGGCAGTCACTCAAAATGTTACACCTATGCTACATGACTCGGAAATTCTGCTCTTATTTAGCCAGGACAAACGTGAACATATGTCTGCAGAAAGACTGAACGTGTGAATGTTGGTTGGAGCATCATTCAGAACATCAAAAAAACTGGAAACATTACAAGTGTACAATTAGTGATGAATGGATAAACAAAATGTGGTTCATCCATACGATGGAAAATCATTCAACAGTTAAAAGGAACAAATTAACTGGTAGGTGGTACAAAAAAGAACCTCAGAAACCTACTAAGTGAAAGGAACAAGACACGAAGACTACATATTGCATATGCTTCCATTTCTATAAAGAGTCTAGAAAAGGCAAATTCATAGATACAGAAAGCAGTTCAGTACTTGCCTGGGCTGGATGTAGGAGTTAGGATTTAAAGATGAGGTTTTTAACGAATGATTTAATGAATAGTAAGAAACTTTATATGATAATGGGAGTGTAACTGTATTTTGGTGGTGGTTGCATGACTATATAAATCAGTTCATTTATAGTAAATAAATTATACATCAATAAAGCTATTTAAAACTGTTTTTAATTGAGTATACAATATTTCATTTTGAGCACTTCCTTAGCTTTAGGATATCTCCCTTTACACACACACACACACACGAGCATGCATATATGTAAGTATTTAGTTATTGTGTATTCTATCCAGCCTACCTCTCAGATTTTTTATCTCTTCTCATTCTCATTATTCCATATATTTATGTCATGTACCAGATTCTTTCCTATCTTTGTTCACAATCTCACTGCTTTGAAGCAAGAGCCTTCTCCTTCATAGTACCTAAAATTTTCTTCATGAGGTTTTTTTCAAATAAACTATTTTTTGTTTAAATAATACATCTGACATCAAACTTTTAAGAACAAAGAAAAAATGTTCTGTATGGTGTTAATTTTATAGAATTAAATTTATTGCTTATTTCATAAAATTTAGTCATGAATTTATATGACATTTTTCAATTAAAATGAAAATTATTACGTAAGTGCACCTTGGCAGTACTAAACGGAAGTATAATTTAAAGCGGAAGTTAAAATAATGATTAAATGCTACCTCAAGAACATGTTATACATGAGCCTGCTTGGACTAAATAATTTTAAAATTATGCACCTTTATTTTTTTTAATTAATCTTGGCCAAATTTTTTAAAAGATTGTCATTTGTGATTTTAACATAGTACTCATTTTTCAGAAATAATTTGCTGCTAGCTCACTCTATCTAGAAAGTTGTTTTTATACATATAGCATGAGTTCATAAAAATAGTGACTGACCTGGTTTTAGCAAATGTGGAAAAATTGGAACACAAAGTCCTAGTTTTTACAGTAAAAGTCAGCAAAGAAAAAAATTTTAATTATAATTTAATGAATTGTTACTACATTTAAAAAATAGGAACTATATATTAGTTGTGTATTTTTATAAGTTTTTCAATCAGGCAGACATTCTCTGCACTTTATACTCCTTTTTTTTTTCACTACTTTTAAAATATTGCTAAATTAAGCAATAGTATATTACACAGTTTCCCATTCTGTTCGGTAATTATCACCTAATTTCCAAACCAAAAACAACCAAAAACAACCATTGATTCTGGGTACAATGTTTTTTTCTATTTTATCATGAAAGCTACAGCAATAGTAACTTATGCTTGGAAAACTATCTCTCATCACAGAAATTCACGTTAGGTCAAGGAAACCTTTGCAGACACAATCACCTTCCCCTGTATTTCCTGACAGATAGTTGAACAAGTTTCCACACTTGCCCAAAAAAGTCAGCTATATCTCAAGAAATAAGCTTAAAATGTTTCATTATTAAGATTTATTTCAATATAATACTTCAGACTGATGGGATCACATGTAAAAGGCATTGTTGTTTAATTATTGTCATTTCTACAGCTAGCAATAGAAAACGAAGTATGAAATGTGTTCCTTCAAACAGAGGGCTAAAAATAAAAGAAGAAAAAGGAGAGTCAAAGATATTCCAGGTGAATGCACATAAAAATTTTCGAGTACTAAAAAAGTGAAGAAGTACATACTTTAATATTAAAGATTATAATTCACAATAATAATATAATCGAATGTGGGAATAAACCAATAAAAATAAAATTTGGAATTCAGGAAATAAGGAATCCAGACAAGGAGACTTCCTGGATAATGGTGGAGTAATGTCCCAAGTGATAAAGGTACCACAGACCTAGACAGTAAGCAGACAAGACTGAGTGAAGGCTACCAGAAGTGTGGCTCTGTGAGAAAGAAAACAACAACAACAACATAAAACTATATATGTGATCATACTTAGAGGAAATTTATAATTCAAAATATGTAGGGATAGCTATTTAGAAAAGTTAATACAGGAAAAAATCCAGTAATTAATTCCAGGAGAAAAAAACATATAGATATAACTGAAAATGTGATTTAAAATGTGATCACAGTACACTAGATCAACCTGCTATGAATAGTTTACAGTCATAATAATATAAAAATAGAATATGCATTAAATATGAACTGAGCAGTAACTAAAATGAGACTATGGAAGGGGGTAGAAAATGTGTACCTGGCAGAGAGAAGGGAAGGTATTAAAAACTATATTATCTTCCACTGTAGAAAATCAACACGATGTCTAAAATTGATTTTAAAAAAAATAGCAGCTTAAGCATATTATTTAGAAACTGAGTTATGTACAATCTTACACACATTCTTCAGGGCCAACTTCTGCCAAAACTATTCCAAACTCTGGAATAGAGAATAAAAAAGGTAATGTCCCTGCCCACCTTTCTTATGAGGGAAGACAGGCCATAAACAAACAAAAATAAAATGTATGGCATTGTCGTCAGTGTCATGTGTCAACCTGGCTAGGCCACAATCCTCAGTTATTGAATCAAACATGAATCTAGGTATTGCTTGAAGGTATTTTGTAGATGGATAAAAGTACATAATCGGTTGACTTTAAGTAAGGGATGTTACCTAGATAATCTGCGTGGGCTTGATTCAATCAATTGAAAAGCCTTAGGAGCAGAACTGAGGTGTCCCTCAAGGGAAAAAACCCCACTTGTAAGCCCCATCCGGGAAAGCCCAAAACTTCTGGCCTGTTTTCCTGTTGGCCTCCTCTGTGGATTTCTGGCTTACCTAGCCAGCCTCCATGGTCACATAAGCCAAATCTTTGCAATAAATGTCTTCATATGTGTCTCCTAGTGGTTCTGTTTCTCTGATTGAATCGTGACTGATACATATGGGATCCGAGATACTGATAAAAACACAGCTGGAGAAGAATAACAGAGAATGTCTGTGAGGGGAAGATGTTGATATTTTATACTGGGTGGTCAGGAAAAGCTCACTGATAAGATGATACGGTTAACTGATCACATCAATGGTCAAATTCTTCATTCCCTCCCTCATCCAGGCCTTTTGCCATGGACATTTGTAGAACTTTTCACTAAAAGGCAGGAACTATTTTTTCAATCATTTAATCTGGACTGACTTTGTGACATTTTATGGCAATTGAAATATTACTAGATGAGGGGATAAAGCAGAAGCTTGAGAAAGTTCTTTCTTTTTATCCCCATATTTATTGAGATATAATTGATAAATAACATTGTGTAAGTTTAAGGTGTATAATATGTTGATTTAATACTTATATATCACAAAATGAGTACCACCATAGCATTAGCTAACACCTCTATCATGCCACATAATTGCTATTTCTTTTTTGTGGTAAGAACATTTAAGATTTACAATTTTTGCAACTTCCAACTATATAATAGAGTGTTATTAACTGTAACCACCATGCTGTGTATTAGATGCCCAGAATATTTTCACCCTGCATAACTTTGGACCAACATCTTCCCATTTTACTCCTCCTGACTCTACCCTCTGCTTCTGTGAGTTCGGCTTTTTCAAGTTTCATATGTAAATGACATCATACAGTATTTATATTTGTCTCTCTGACTTATTTCATTTAGCATAATGCTCTCAAGTAGGTTCATCCATGTTGTCATAAATGGCAGAATTTCCCTTTCTCATGGCTGAATAATATTCCATATATATATGTGTATATATACGCACATATATATATACACATATATGCATATATATGTTTATATATATCCATATACCACATTTTGTCCATTCGTCCATGGACAGACACTCAGGTTATTTCTATATCTTTGTGGTTATTGCAAATAATGCTGCAATGAATAAGGAAGTGCAGATATCTCATCAAGATCCTGTGACAAAGTTCTTTCATGATTTCACATGACTCTTGTTCCTTGGCCACACCTATAAGAAAATGCCAGAGCTAGCCTGCTAGAGAATGAAAGAGATGGTAGTCCCAGTCATCCTAGCTGAGAGTATGCTAGATCAGCCAATAGCCAGCTGACCACCAGATACATGAGCTGCCAATCCAAGATCAGCAAGAAGTGCCTAGTTGATCTGCCCATAATGGCAGATACATGGGCGAACCCAAGCCTAGTCAGCTAAGTCTAGCCCAGGCTAGTTAAAACTTATAAGAATAATAAATCTTTACTATTAGAATGCCACTGATGTTTTGTCATTGTTTGCTATGCAGCATTATTGCGGCAATAGTAACTGTTTGATATGATATTTGAGAAGGCCTGAAGGAAGAAACAGATCAGGCCATTCCTAAAGGAATAGCATTCTATGCAGCAGATAGGGCCAGTGCAGAGGCTCTAGTGTAAGAGTGTGGCATGCTCAAGGAGCAGCAAACAGGCTTGTGTGGCAGGAGTCCAAAGAGAGAAGAGTACCAAAGTTGAGTAGCCAAAATCTGAATGCCTGGTAAGCCACGGAAAAACTGAGTGAGATAAGAAGGCAATGAATGGTTTTGAACAAATCAGTATCACGACTTGACTTTTATTTTCAACACGCATATAGGCTGCTGTATGGAGAATGAACTATAAGAAATCAACCAGTGAAAGTGGAGAGGCTGCTCCATCCTTTGGTAAAAGGTCTAAGTAAAGGTGAAAAGTGACTGTTGCAATGGATCAGGCTATAGCTGTAGAGATGATAAGATAAAATATATTGTTAATGGACTGCCAAGAAGGTTTTTAGAAGGATAGAATGCGAGATATCACAGAAAGAGAAGAGTGAGCAAAGATGGGCTCCAAGACTTTGGCTTGAGCAACCGAAGGACTGAGTTGCCATTTATTGAGTTGAGGAAGAATGTGGGAGGAGCAGGGTTGTGTATAGATACCAGGAGTTGGGTTTTGAGCATGTTAATTTCTAAAGGCCATTTACTACCCAAGAATTGGCGGCGTTAGGTAGTCAATTACATGGATAAAAGATGAGAGATAAAAATTTGGGGGTCACTGATAGAAGACATATGACACAAATTTAAAATCCCAGCAAAATGCTAGCAAAATGTAAATTATCTAAGTAGATTCCCCAAAATGCAAAACTTTAATACTAATACTAGTATACTTTGTTAATACTAGTAATAACAAACACTGTTAACAAAGAAGAAATTGGAGCGTCATTAAAGATCCACCACTAAAAAAGACACTGGGACCAAATGGTTTCAGAACTCATTCATAGCTCACCATGCACGCTGTAGAATACAGTAAGAAATAGTTCAGAAATTTTGAAGTGATTTTCTCTGGAGGATGGAACTAGAATTGGGTAGGAGTCAAACAGCTCACTGTTGTTTTTCATTAGAAAACTTATAATTCTATATAATTATTTAAACTTCACACACAGATTATATTGATTAAACTTAAGGTTTAAATAGTGTAAAGGGGCGGGGCAGAAGTGGAACTGGTGGGCGTTGACAAAGATCTGGAGATGTGTTGTTATAAATGGGAAGCAGACAAATGGGACAGTGTTGCAGTTGAGGGGAACAAAAGAATATGAAATCAAAAGAATAGTATCTGTATTGATGAAAGGACTAGAGGAAGTCAAGTTAATGATACAGTGAGGAGAAAGAACAGAGAACATGGTCACCAGCAGGTGAGAATGGCTACAAAGTAGAACAAAGTGGGAGGACTGTTCTTTAATATGAAGATTGATGCCTTTAATTGAAGGGAAGAAAAAGAAGGATTCTGTTGCAGAGAGGTTTGTGGATCTGGTGGCAGGAAAGGTAAGGGGAGGTGCTGCCTGATGGTTTCTGTTTTTTAAATGTTTCTCTTTAAAACACTTTCTGTTTTCTAACACCATTTTGGTTTCAAGGAAGTATGAAAGGAGATCATTAGATGAAAGTAAGAGCTGCAGAGGACTTCAAGAGAAGGAAGATGACTTGAAAAGTCATTTTCGAAAGTGGGAAGGGAGTTTAAGAGAGAAACAAAGCAGTGAATAATGTTTTTGCTGTAGTGTTGAAGGCTCTTTTCGTCTGTGTTTACAAAGGTTTCCATAGTCACCCACCTGGGCACTGTATCAATCAGGAGTAGCTGTAGATGTCATCGGTGACTCACCATAAGGATTGGGAAAGTGGTAGCGTATAGGAAAGTACGTGAGATGTGTTGGGAGATTTTCTGAAAAATTTTGGAAAAGTAGGAGGCATCTAGAAATTTTGGAGGTTGGAACTGAGCTAGAGAAATAGTTCACTAATTTACCATGGAAACCCTGTCATATTCCACAGGCTGGATGGCCTCGGGAGGGGCAGGCAGGGTAACCATCTGCTTTGATATTTAACAGTGTGAAGAATGTGAAGTGTTGGTGTTATTCCGATTTTATAGTTGAGAAAATGAGTCATCAGAAGGTGAGTCACAAGGCCAGGACTAGAATATGGAGCTTCTATCTTCCAATATTTGGTTTGGTTTCGTTTTATTTGACTGTAACGTATTGCTTCACTTTTAGTAGTTGTTTTCAATGGTTCATTATTTTAACCTTTGCTCTTCCTTTTGAACGTAAATACTCAATGTGTAACATCTTGACCAAAGAAAATACAGTCTAAGGCATTGATATCTGCTTTTCTAGTTTACACAAAATGTAATTTGGGAAATTCTATGTGTCCTATAAGAGACTGCAGAGTTATCTTATTCAGCTTATTCAGCTTCACCAACTTAGAAAAGAAAGAACCTTAGAAAGAAAAAGCATTTTTTTATTATTAATTTTTTCAAATCTAAATTCAAAAGACTTTCTTAACTGAGACAGTCCTCCCTCCTGTTTCTTTCTTCAATTAAACTGTGCAAATTCCTATAGTACGGACAATCTATTAAAGTGCTGCTCTAGAAAAAGTTGACATGTTCCAGGAGAAGGAGAAGCCCGTTTTTATCAGTACTTAAATATTTAATTCAATACCCAAAGCTCAAAGGATTATTTCCGGAAGATATGAAAACTTAAAACACAAAGTTTGCTTCGAATATTAATTATCTATTCAAAAGAAATTTCAGTAAACTCTTAGGATACTTAAATCAACAAATACTTATCAAGTGTGGTAATTGGACACCTGGTCCTGTTCATGCCACTGGTGGTACTGACAGATCATATGCTGACACTCGCTGCCTTCCCCTGAAATCTCACTCTACAGATAAAAAGCACAGCATCTCTTGCAAAGACCTTCTGAAATTCCTGCAAGCAGTGGCTACTAGCAGAAGTGTTCATTAAATATGGTTGTCAATTTGCCTGTCATTTATCCACAGAGATTATTTTAACTCTCTTAGTTTTTCAAGCTAATGGAAAAATGGCTAATGATTATTGATGTGGTCCCAGAGAAAATTTCTTCTGGAGGAAATCTAATGCCATAGCCGAACAGCATAACCTTCACCAGCAGGTGAAAAACACCAGCAGGGCTTCAAATCTTGAAGAACCAGTTTTTGACATTGAAAACGGATGAACAGCTAAATTTTACATCCTTATTTTTCAGTTTAAATTTCAGTATAAGTCAATTACCTTAATTTTTTTTTTTTTGGAAAATCATTTTTGCAAGTTAAAAAATGATTTCTAACAAAAAATTTCAAGCTCATGTAAGGCTGATCCTTTATAGTATGTTTACAGACTTCATACCAAGATACCTTTAACTGCATTCTCTTCAAGGTTGCCAATAATCGCAGTACTTTTTGATTGCTGGAAAATTCTTATAAACATTTACCTATGCTGGAAAAGATCCGGTGTTATTTCATTCCAAATAGGTTTTTATCCAAATACCTAATCAAGTAAATTATTTGTCATCTAGTACATAAACCTTCAATGTATTTGATTTAATGTTTTTTTTTTAATAAAAACAATGTAAAATGGTTATGTGTCTACAAGCCACTTTTTACCAAACTCTTTTAATTGCTAAACCAATAGAAATAGTTCCGAAATAAGGCAAAGTTTAGCTAAACGTGTATTTATTTATCCTTAGATACTACGGTATATCTGTCTGATAAACAATATTAAAAAAAGAGACTTAAGGTTTGGAAAATATCAATCAATACTAATTGGTTGTCTAATGTTAGATACAAAACAAATAATAAATCATTTAATATAAATAAAATAAAATAAATAATATAAAATAATGTAAGAGTCATTTCATGAAAAACAAACAAGCAAACAAACTATGACCTGAAGCACTGCTAAAAAAGTTTTAGGTAAATTTAATTTTTTTCTTTTTGGCAACTTTGGGTATTATGGTCACAATGAGGGCCTTTGTTAACTGAGAATAGCTGATATATCTTACCATTAATGGGAAATTCAGTCAGACAAACAGATTCTTTGATTGCACTTAACACTTGCACAAATAGCAAACATCCATTTTTGGATCTCAAGAGCTGATTTGGGATTTCAAGAGTCGAAGGCCTTTGTGTAGCTTTATGAATGTTGCCTGATGAGGCCCTTTCAAGCACTAACTTGACATGGCAGACTCACAGGTATTAGAGCTGGCTCATTTAGGGCAATGCCTTGCAATTTCTAATTTCTAAATCTTAAAACTATCAGGCTTCAAGGATTAACTGTTTACCAGTTCTCTAAAAATACCAGCTACATTCAATTCCAATAATAGGACATCAGAGAGCAAACAGCGTCTGTTCGTGCTATGTGCTGCCTCATTTCAGGCTACTGCTTAAGAAATTTAAGAATGCAGATTTTCATTGACAAAACTTTGACTGGATCACCCTAATATTATAACCTAGGCATAGATGAAAAGTTAAAAATAATTGATTTGTGACAAACACTGTCTTCCAAAAAAAAAAAAAGATGTCATTACCATCCTTACAATATTAGTAATTTCAGTGTGCAGTGCACTAAATCAATTGCATTAGCACTTAATATGGTCCCATGAAAAAATTCCTTTGTACTAGAACTATAAAGAGGAAAGAATATTTTAAAGTAATTTTAGAGTATCACATTTAATTTGTGAAACATTAGATTGATTCATTTCTAAAAATCATAGCAGAAACAAATATTTTCTGGCAATGTCAGCTCAAAATCTGATGTCTCTCCCTTTCTCTACCTTTGAAGTTAAAGAATATTTGTTTTGTAGGTTTGTTCTAGTTATGTTTTGTTTTGTTTTTTGCACAGACTGGGCTAGATATATTGTAGCCAAAATGGAGACTATACCTGGGTGTGTGTGTGTGTGTGTGTGTGTGTGTGGCTATTGTGTGTGTGTGTACAGATCCACAGACAAAAAGCAAGGAAGTGAAAAGGCAAGAAAGAAATAAAAGAAATAGTATAAATGAAACTTTAAGCTAATACTATATGGTTTTAGTTTTCACTCTGACAAAGCAATTTAATCTACTGAGGATTTGGTCTGAAATTGATTTAATTATTACCATTTATTTCAAAAGGTTGGTGCAAGACTTAAAGAGTATGTGTCATCCTCTTAATTTAAACTTATTGGTTAATAGAGTAGTGATGGGGAGTAGTGAACAGGTATCAATGCAAAGGTTAAGTGCTATACTATGGAAGTTAGCAAACTTCTCCTATATAAAAACACATAGTAACTATTTCAGTTTTGTGGACCATATGGTCTCTCTCACAGTTGGTCAGCTCTGCCACTGTCACCCCAAAGCTGGCACAGATAATACAGAACCAATGAACATAGCTGTGTTTTAATAAATTTTGCTTATGGGCACCAAAATTTGAATTTCAAACAATTTTTATATATGATAAAATATCATTCTTTTGATTTTTTTCTAATTAAAAAAATGTGATTATTATTCTTAGCTAATAGACTATACAGAAGGAATTGGCAGCCCTGAGACAGTGCAAAGAACACTAAGTAAACCAAACCACACCTCTGAGTTCGAGCTCTTCCTTCTGCTGCTGAGTGAGATTACCTCACTGAGTCTCAGCTTCCTCATCTATAAAATGAAAGAGTTGAGAAGTCTCTTTCGGTTTTCACATCTAAGGATTTTAGTGAGATTATCACTTCATACTGACATTTTGATAACTATTACTGATAAATATGTAATGGTGTTTTATAGATTGCAAAGTGCTTTTGTGTCTTATCCTATTTTATCCTCAAAATTTCCTATGAGATGGTATAATTTTACCAACCTTTTGGATAAGAAAATTGAGTGATTTAAGAAATATTCCTAAAGTCACATATCTAGCAATAACAAACTCTCATATTAAACCCAGATTATTGGACCATAAAAGGTTCTCATCACCTTTCTAATACTTTGAGAAAATTATCCATAAAAATAACTTTTTGCATTATTTAACACTGATGTTTTCAATATTTTAATCACCTTGGGAAACTAACTGAAACGCTTTTAGTCGAAACTACTACACTTGTCTTATCGTTCTTAAGACAACAGGCTATAATTCTGAGAAGCAGCTAATGATGTCTAAAGAAAAGTGGGGGAGGGGAGAGAATAAAATGGAATAGGTTATAGAACATCTGTCTCTTCTATATATATATTGTAAAGTTGAGACGTTGGTAGCTGACACTTACATTTCAAAGTAGTAAAGCATTCCATTTAATTTTTTATCTTCATAAATGCAATGCCTGTTTTCAATTTGCCTGTCAACATAATGGGCTATAGTCTTTATGTAAAGATAATATCATCATTAAACACAAATACCAAATTTCTAAGAATTTTGTACTGGTTGATTAAAATCTTTTTTTTTAGGCCTTTTCTCCATCCTTGACCAATTCCTTGACCTTCAAAAAGTTACAAATATTCTATGGGCCTTGGTTTAGCCACCAGGTCCTAAGAATAAAATAAATTTATAAAGAAAGTGTTTATAATTATTTAGAGTGAGAATTTATAATAAATTAAAGGGAAATAAGCAGGTAATATCTTAATTTTCTGAGCTAAAGTGTGAATAATTTAATTTGTATAATTACATACATTAATTTGGAAATGATTTTGAAGGACTATTGTGTGCCAAGTATTGTTCTAGGCCATAGGGATTCAACAATGAACAAAACACAACTTCTTCTTTTGGGAAGCTTATGTTTTGTTGGGGAGATAGATAAACAAATAAACAAATGAACGTATGATTTTCTAGGTGCTAATACGGGATGGGGATAAGAAGAAAAGAAGAGATAGAGGGAGTGCTGGACAGAGAGGCCAGGCAGAGAGAACAGCACGTATAAAGGCCCTGGGGCATGGGATGCTCAGCAGGTTTAAGGCACAGGTAAGGGGCCCACAAGTCTGGAGTAAAAAGCATAGAGGCAAATGACAGGAAATGAATACAAGTTCACTCTGCCTGTAATGGAGACCCTTGAAGTTCTCTTTGCAGAGTAGTATCATAATCTGCCTTATGTTTCAAAGGGATCTTTCTGGTCATGTGTGAAGTATATACTATAAAGGGGCAAGGTCAGATACAGGGATAACGAGAAACAATTGCAAAGGTCCAAGTGAGAATTTACAGTGAATTAAGAAAGAGTCATAGTAGTAGAGGTTATATGTAGTGGTGAGATGGTTCTATTCAAATGGCAAAGGAAGAGCTGTCAGAATTTACTGATGGTCTGGCTGTGGGAGTGATGGGAGTCAAGAATAACTGAGAATTTTGGACTGAAAAACTGGAAGATATTGAATATGCCTTTCAAAACTATGGGAAACTGTGAGTGTATTGGATTGGAGTGGGGAGTAAGCAAATCAAGACTTCAATTTTGGACATGCTAAATTTGGGAAGCCTATTAAATATCCGGATGGAGAGATATCAATTAAGCAGTTGGTTATGTGAGATTTGACTTCAGCAGAGGTCCCTGAAAAGTGAGTTCACTTAGAAAGTAGGGAGGAGTAGCTAGAGAAAAAGATGAGTTAATTCCTGTGGAGTCCACAAATATAGAGAAGGTGAGAAGAGCAAAAGAGACAAACAAAGCAGTCAAGGAGGCAGGAGGAGGAGTGAAAGTAGTGTTCTGGGAGCCAGGTGAGGAAAATATTTTAAGAATGACATCAGCTATATTGAATACTGCTTCAAGTTTGAGTAGGATGAGAACTAAAAACTTGACCATTGAGTTGGTAATGCAAAAGTCTCTGATAACTTTAATATGAGCTGCTTCAATCCAGTAAAGAGAGGGGAACCTAACTAGAGTCAGTAGAAGTAGAGACCATATGTATAGTTAACACTTTTGAGGAGATTTGTTGGAAAGAGAGCAGAGAATTAGAGTAATATGTGGAAAGGATTGTGATATCTTCCTTCAAAATCGGTTCTTGATAATATGATCTTAAAGGAAAAATTGTTAATGCAGGAGCGAGGGGGAGAATGTAATCAAGAGAGTAATCCTACAGCAGATAATAGGGGGTGGGGGACAAGGCATAAGAAAAAGTGTTGTCTTAGTCAAGAGGATAAACTATGAGTAGGCAATAAAAAGAAAGATAATATAGTATAGATAGAGGTAGGTTAGTAGATGTGGTGAGAATACATGGAGGATCTCCTCTAATGGCCGGTTTCCTCAAGGAAATATGTAGCAAGATTGTCAGTTGAGAATAATTGAGAAAGAAGTTTGGGAGTTTGGGGAAAAGTTGTGGAATAATGGCCTAACACAATGGGAGAACAAAAGAATTAGGGAAATAGAACATATTTCCTGACAAACACTAAGAGTCCACTTGAGATTAGTAGTCATTAATTTTTTTAAGTTGTCATGACTGTTCCTTTTCTCCAGCCTTGGTCGGTTTCCTAGGCACAAGAAAGACTAGGGCTCTCCTGGGAGAGCGCTGTGGAGGTGGTAGGGTCAGCGAACCAGAGTTCTCTGCGAGGTCAACGAGCTGTTGATGTCGTAGAAAGGTAGAAAAAGAATTGGGAAAGATAAGACGTAGTTTTCAGAGAATGAGACACTTCACGTTAAGATTATGGAAAGTAACAGAGATGCTGGTAGTAAATTCTAGAGTATGACCATAAAAGTGGGCGACCAAGGAAAAGTGGGGTAATAGATTGTAATAGATCGAGGTAATGAGAGTCCATTTCTCTTCAGTTATGCACAGGGTAGTGCTTAGGCTAGCAGAGAGGAGATGACATCAAGAGCAAGAGAAATCTGTAGGATCCTTCGGCTGTCCTACTAATTGTGTGAGGATCTGCAGGGAATGTTGTTATGGGGAGCAGACATAACTCTGTGAGTTTCCTCTTCTGTCATGTCAGTGGCATATTCAGACACATGGAATCCTGTGGACACTGACTGGAAGCTATGATAGTGAGAGTAAATCTATGGTAAAATCAGAAAAATGAAAAATGCACTGTCTCCTAGTTATATGACAATTTTGCACTTCTAAGGTGGTCCAAAGATTATCTGCTCTGACTCATTTGGTGGTCATTTTCAAGGAAGAACCATGGCACACATCATGGTCATTAAGGACACACAATAATGTCAGAAAAGGGTCAACAGTCTCTTCTACTTCTTGATAGGTTACTTCTCTTGTTCTCTTTAGAAAATAAAATGAGTTTGAGTATTCCTTCAGTTCTTTAGGCCCTCATTTCCAAAACTCGGACTGCTGAGCACAAATTATACTCTATGCATTAAGGAATAGGGGTAAAAAAGTAAAGTATCTCCTGGTTTTAAGAATAAATATTTTTTTTAATAAAAAGATATGTTGCATTGAGAAAATAAATGATGTCAATAATTATATACTCATTAGAAAGTGATCACCTTATGGGAAAAGAGAAAATATTAGAGTGCTTTTGGGTAAAGCAAAAAGAAGGGAGAAGCATACAATAAAGCTGACACAGAATTAATATGTAGCAGTGACAGGAAACTTCATCCATTCAGAAAGCTGACATTGACTCATTAGCTCACAGTAGAACACCTGTCAAGGTCTGACCTTGCTGATATTTTCATTGATCTGAAGTCAGAAGAAGCATAGAGGAAGATTGTTACATCAGAATTAGTTCCAACCAACAGAAAGAAATCCACTGCAATGGAAAAATTATCACAAGAAAAAAATAGTTATTTCAGAGGAATGAAGAAAGCTTCCTTTGTATAATTCTTGCTGCAGACCTCAAATACAAAAGAAAAGATTTGATTTTTTTGTTCTGGATCTTTCTTAAGAAAGATGGATTAAAGAGAATTTGAAAGCTCTAAAAATGTAATTATCTAGACATAACTAATTATTCCAATGAAGTAGAAAAGTGACAAGTAAATGAAAAAATATATGAGTTCACAGGCTATTCTCAGTAAATTAATATCATAATAGATGTGAACAACAGCAGGAGGATTAAGCACATAACCAAGGACAAATGTAAGTTTCTGACTTGGATAAATCAAGAAGGTAAAATCCTCAAGACAGCTGAGGGCTTATACTATTAAATGCTAAGGGAAAAACAAAGATAGGGGTAGGCTCTACTCGACATGGTTGTTGGAATGTTAATGGACAATGGAAAGAAATAAAACACCCCCTAGATTTTTATTTTATTCAGTTGTTCTCTCAACTTTATAATGTCATTCAGACTGCAAAGAATAAAAAATTTAGTAAAAATAATCAATAATTTATTCAAGCAAAGTATGTTAAAACTATTAGTTTAAATGATTTGGGGGAGCAGAATATTTGCTAAGTGTCACCCAATTGATGCAAAAAAAATACTTGAAAAAAATCAATATCCTTTCACGATTAAAAATCACTCTCAGCAATTTACGTATAGAAGAAATACACCTCAACATATATAACAACCCCACAGCTAACATACTCAACAATGAAAAGCTGAAAGCTTTTCCTCTAAGGTCAGTAACAAGACAAGGATGCCCATTCTCACCACTTCTATTCAACATAGTCTTGGAAATCCTAGCCAGAACAATTGGGCAAGAAAAAGAAATAAAAGGCATTCGAAATGGAGAGAAAGAAGTAAAAGCGTCTCTGTTTGCAGATGATGTAATCTCGCATATAGAAAACAAAAAATATACTCTACACACACACACACACACACACACACACACACACACACACACAAAGAACCTGTAAGAATTAGTCAGTGAATTCAGTTCTTGCACACCTCCTGGTCCCACGAAAGTTGCTCTTGAATCTCTCATGATCTTAAGCTCTTCAATGCTGTCCTGTTCTCTCAAGAGATCCAGTCTTCACAACATTCTTTATTCAGTCTAGAAACCATGCCTATTATTTCAAGTATACACACAAATAACTCTTGAATGAGCCATAGTCTTTTGATATGATCAAAAAATGGTTCATCATATTAGTTATGTGAATGAAATATCTTTCTTCTTCATTTGGCAAACACCACTTATCTTTGAAGTTTACCCAAGTTATGAAAAGTATCATGTGACTGTAAGTACAGGATCTTTTACAAGCTTAGTTCTAACTAAAATTTGATGAGTGAGTCTAAGATGTCAGAAGAAAAAGCTAAAATAAATTGTATGTTGCCTTTTTACTCACCTTTCTATTTAATTTTTGAGAATTTTTAAGGGGTAGTGTAATATATTTGATTATAGTCTTGCATTCTCCACTCTTTTATATGAAGACGGAGTTGATCAGAATAATTATAGAACTAAAGTCAGAGAAATTTTTAAGGCATGAAAAGAAACTTACCCTCCTGGTTGGGTGAATTAATCCCAGATATTAAAATCAAAATGGAGTAGACTCCATTTTGAAGCAAAAGTATCGGCTTTTATCAATGTTTATTGGATATGTCCTTAGGTGAAGCATGGCAATCAAATCTTAATCTTAGTTATAGCTTATATTATTCATATAAATTTATAGCATCACTGTGTTTTATTTTGTTTGTTTTGTTGTTGTTGTTGCTTTTGTTTTTTGTTGTTTTGGGGTTTTTTTGCCAGTGGGAGAAAATGTGTATGAATATAACGTATTCCAGAGGGGACAGATCACACTAGAAGTTAAAAGACTAAAGTTGCTTCTTTGGGGTGGGAGTACTGTAAATTAGATTATTCACAGAGTATTAGGTCATATAAGCAAAGCTAATTTAAAGATTACAGAAAAATACTACGGCTCTGTTTTTGACAGGTGCACAAAAACACTAAAACAAATTCTGTTAAAATGATTTGATACATTAATTAAAGCCGATTTGAGAATTACAAAACCTCAAGACTGCTGACTTTCATAAACAGCTTAAAACAAAATATAATCTAACCTTTAAAGCTTTAGCGATAACAGTTTTCAGCATGGTTTTGGTCAAAGTGTTACTTTTTCTTCTCCAATTAAATAATCAAAATTCAAGCGTCACTCCCTGAAAACCATACATTGCCTTTTATGTATGCTTGAGGTAATCTGCATTTGATCTTTGGGTTTTATACGATGTTACAGCATCCAAGGTGAAGATATAGCTTATTTTCGCTCTAGAGTCATGATTAATCAATTTCCCTTCACAGGGGCCTATAAACAACAGAGGTGGTACAGTGTGTGGATATTAGTCCAGTTAATTATCCTCTCTGTGTCTCCATTTCCTCATATGTAAAATTGTATCTGGATTATAAATGGTTGTGAGGATTTGAGTTAATATATTGTAAAGTGTTAAGATCCTACCTGGCATATAGAAAGCGCTTTTATAAATGCTTTATAAATGTTAGCTAAAACGAATGACAGGAGACACAAGGAAGAATATATCGGATCACAAACATAGGATTTGAGCTTTATTGTTAGGAGCGATTGCTCTGTGAAACAGCCGTAGGATCAAATGTGGATTCTGCCATTCACTGGCTGTGTGACTTTAAATATTGACATTTAATCTTTCTAGACTTCATTTTCTCATAGCACTTGGAACATAATAAGGTCTTAATCAATACTAGTAATAGTAGTAGTAGTATCACATTATCACCAAAAATCAGAAAGAAGTCATCAGTATGATTCTTTTAATTGGACAGCCACTGGATATTTCTACGATCTACACTGGTTAAATCTTTTTTAGGTCTTATTTATATCAAGTCACATACCCATAAGACTTAGTAAACTGTACCTGTAAACAAGACCCTACAAAACTGGTCTTGTTGGAAAAGTAAGGGGATGTGATTACTAAGAGGATTACTAAGAAATTACCTCATGTAATGCCTGGATTGGGTCAAGGCTATAGCACTGACAAGAATAAAGATACTCAGAGGACTTCCTGGAAGAAGAAAAGTGATAAAGGTGTACTAGCACACAGATGTTAGGACGGCTGTAACAGGGCTTTCTTTGTCTCCACTCTAAATGTGAAGTACCAAAATATACTGCAACTGTTTATTCACAACACTACGATAATGAGTCAGTAAAATTAATTCAGTAAAAAACAATAGGCTTTACAAAGAAGTCCAATCCAATTATTTAACAGGACAATTCAGTCAAAATTGGTAGACCAACTTTCCACCCCGGTACTACCATAGTCACACATGTAAGTGCACAGTGTACATGTTTTAGAGTTACATATATTTAATAACTGAAACACATAAATTTAGACTTTTAATTAAATTCATTTTATCGAGAAATCTAACATGCAGAAATTTTTAAAAATCATTGTACGTTATACCAAGATTTCTGAAATACGGTATTCTAAAAATCAAAATATGGTCTTTAAAAACAGTAGCACTACATTCACTCTGCCAAAATGTTCATGTTGTGATACATACCCTCAGGGAACTCATTGGACCAGCCTTACGCCATTCTGCTAATCCACCAAATCCACTCATAACTGTTAAATAAACAACATAGCTTTACATTCGACATGGGAGATGGGGGAAGTAATAGATAGTTGGAAAGACTGGGAAATTATTTTTCATGATTATTATGATAAGAAAATGTCTGAGCTAAGGAGAAAATACAATACACAGGACCAATATGAATTACAAAAATTATGTAATTACATGAAACAGTTAACTGACGGCTTTTCATGTAATATCTTTTTTCCCTCCACAACTCATAGCACACTAATTTGCACTTATGGTCCCCTCAAAAATATTTGAGGAAGATATTAGATCAAAAGTTGCATTCTTGTGCACTTATAGCAAATCTACTGTAAGAATTATATGAAACTTGTTTTCATGTATTTTAATATGGGAAAATATATAAATTCAAACTGACATAAACATGGAAGTTCGTCCTCAGGATACTATCTGGATTGGGGAGCTCCAATAAAAAGAAGCAGTACATTCAGGAGGAAGTTACTCAGGCAGGAAAAACACGGCACACTTCCTTTATAGTCACTGGGTTGAAGCGGGTGCAGCCTTCACGTCAGCTAGAGCCTTTTTGCTTTTCTGCTAGTGGAAGGTTGGTGTCTGGACTGCAATCGCTACACTCAACTTTTAGAATTAAATGGGTCCCAATACATGAGCTGTGGATCATTAAGATCATCTTTTATTATTAATGACAAATTATCATCTTAGTCAGGAAGTCACTTGATAATATTATTCCCCTCCTCCATCTCTCACACAATAGAGACCATCCTCTTGAGTTTGGTATGTATGGCCCTCCATAGTTTAGGCTCCATTTCCCACTGCCCCTCAACATTCACCCTGGTCCCAGGATCTTTTAAGTAGTCCCTGTTCCTTTTTCTGACCCTCTGCATTTAGTTTCCTCTGTTTGAGATTGCTTGGTCTACCCAAGCCTCCTTCAAGTTCAATTTACCCTTCATTTCTGATGTAAAACCTTTCCTGCCTCCCCTTTATTTAAATAAAGTCAATAACAATAATTATAATATGATGGACTGAGCTCTTACTATGTGTCAGGAAATGTTTTCCTTAAAAGGAAGAATAGGGCTGGGATTACAATTAGAGACTGGAGTCAAACTACTTGAGTGACCATCGTGGCTCCATTATTTACTAGATGTGTAACCTTTGGTGCCATAAGTCACCTCTCCATGCTTCAGTTTCTTCCTCGGTATCATGAATCTAATAATAGTACCAACCTCATAACATTTTTGTGATACATACATACTAAGTGCTTAGTGACGTAGTAGGCTCTGTATGTGTGTGATTTCTCACATTGTCCATTTCACAGATAAATTAAGGTTTACGATCAATTAATTTAACAAGCTAGTAAGTGGTAGAGATGGGAATTAAACAAAGGGCTCTCTAAACCCAAAGCTTATCTACTTAGCCACTGCATTATCTTGCCTCCAGGAATCGGTTAAATCCCTCAGATACCAAAGTACCTTAAACATTTATTAGCCCTGACCCATGCCATCATAATTACCTACTTAAATGCTGAGCCCCCTGAGAACGGGGTCCATGTTTCATTATCCCTGTGTTGGCAGAAGTATTTAGATTTTCCACAGTCTAGCACAGTGTCTGCACAATACAGATGTTCCATTACTGTGTTGAGCAAATGACTAAAAGGTTATTAAAGGTATAAAGGCACTATCTAGAAAGATTGTCTTCCTTATATTCTAGAGTCTCAAAAATAGTGCTGAAAGTTGAATATGTAATAGAAATGAGACCGTCATTCGGGACAGAATACCTTGCTCCTATATAACATCACGTGAAGAGCTACTTATCTATTTCATTTAGATCCTCAGATTCAAAGTAAATTTAAGCAGTATCTTTACTTTATGCTTGTTTGTTTGTCATTGTATCTTACTAACTGCTCTCAACAAGATCTGTTCAACAAAGATTCCAGTAACCAGTATTTGTCCTGAACTTTGTGTTTCCCCGGCTGTGGCATTATAAAGTCCGAAGAGTGTATGTGACCAAGGAGACATTACCTTCTCCTCAAACTGAGCCCATGCTAACCTTTCGAGATGATGCTCCAGATACACCATTTCCAAAACCTTGTCCTAATCTCCCCAAGCCCGCTTTGGGGGTTTGTTTGGATCTCTTGCCCAGAGGGTCAATGTGCCATTGACGTCCATACTCCTAGACCCTGGGGTTGATCACGGGGCATCTGCTTATTGGATGGGGGAAGGTATAGATGAAGCTTAGAAATGCATCTGGGCTGAAATGTCCACAACTGTGCATAGGAGGCCTCTCATTTGGGGAGACAGAGCTGAAAATGGGAAAAGAACAAGTCACAAGCCAAAAGCTAGCTCCAACCCCTGCCATCACGCTCCATCCCAGGGCTTGGAATGGTCCAAGAATGTTAAATTCAGACTTGCATGTCCAAGTCATGATAAAAGGTAAACTCGTTAAGATAGGAAAATAGAACATATTTGAATATTTGAATTAACATGCCATTAGCTTGATTTATAATGTCTAGACAATTAGCCAAATATTATAAGTTTACCTTTTTACTTTTGCTTCAGGCTCTGCTAATATTAGGGGCAGGTCTACAAGCAATAATATGCCTACAGCTAAAGAAAAGAGAGTCATATCTCTCTTCTTCTTAAACAAATTAAAGAGCTTTGTAAGACTGAGAGTAGTGACACAGTACTAGGAAAATGGCTGGGTGGGTCTGCATCCTTCTCAATGGTGGATTTAATCCAAGTAGATAGGCAGCCTTGCTCGTATGTCTTTGTAATCACTATGAAATGACTAACATGAGAAAGACAATGTTTTCAAGCTGTATATTTTAGCATGCCACATGGCTACCATTAGAAAATGAAGGTCTCCAGTGCTATGCTTTTCCCTAATGAGGTCCATATGCAAATTGATGAGAAGTTTAGTCACAGGAAAAAAATCTATCTGCCAAAGTCCAGGTTCCCAAGGAGGAAGCCTGTTTTCATCTTGTAGCACAGGGATGTTTTCACTTTATATCAGCAGAAATGCTTGTTAACCAAGTTGCAATTGCAGAGGTTCACGTTGGAGAACCATACCAATGAGGAAAAGCCACTTGCCAGTGTAAACGGAGGCTACATTGTTTTAAGGCAGTGACAGCCTCTTATCAGAAATGGGCAAGTTGAAAAAGAACGTGAGAGGTCTCAAAAG
The DNA here is from genome assembly GCF_902729225.1 of Pteropus medius. NCBI lineage: Eukaryota > Metazoa > Chordata > Mammalia > Chiroptera > Pteropodidae > Pteropus > Pteropus medius. Next base: position 20,492,352 of record NW_024349519.1, on the reverse strand, counting down.
CCCACCTCTGTCCAGCAAAGCACATGCCATATCAGCTTGGTCTTGTTATGAGGACGGACATTATGATTTATAATAAATTGGAGGGGTACTTTGGCTCTTTAAAAAAAAGGAAAAGGAACTGTGGGACCTTGTAGGAAAGGAAACTACCCATGAATCCAATCTACACAGAAATCAAGTTCACACGCCCATAATTCAAGGAAACGGGGCAGTATGTAATGACGTGGACGTTCACTTTGCTTTTTAAAATTTGAACTTTCTTCTGAACTAGTCTAATATATTTTAAAAACAGCTGGGTTTTTTTTTTTTCTCTCTCTCTCATCTCCCTCAACAAGCACTTTTGCTAAACATGGGAATCTCTGAAACCCAGACTCACACTGTGACTCATGACTATTGTTCCCTTTAACTTTTCTCACCATCTCCTCCTGCATCATTTCCCTTTTCTCACGAATAAAAAACAGTGATGAGAAAAATCAGTGTTTTCAAATGTATACTGAATACATAGTGGAAATATACTGATAAATTCACTAATTTTGCTTTGACTTTCTACTAGCACATATTTTTAAATCCATACACGACTCATGTTCAAGTACAGAATTATATTACTCACATAATTAAATAATTAGTAAATTTCTACTTTTTTTCCCCTTCTTGTGGGGCTAGGGAAAAGAGGGCTATAGATTTTTTTTTTAATTTCTGCTTCTACTAAATGTATATCCTTGAGACTTCTTGTCTATCTGCTATGAGGATAATGTTTTAATATATTTTCAATAACAATGGCAATGATAGCATTGATACATTGAAAAGCATGTCCAGAACAAGGATGAGAAGCCTCCTATCACTTTTTCATTTGACTCCACCAATTATGACAGCTATGACTTTGAGAACAATCAATAAATAAGCAATGATGCTTAAGTTAACTTTTTAAATACAGATACCAATACTTTAAGAGTACCTTTTAAGAGAAATTCAGCGACAAAGATGTGGCACTTTAAGTCATATGATGGGAAAAAGGGGGGAGGAGGGAAGGTGGAATATTCTAGTTATAAGATCCAAATCTCTCTAACGAGCGGACGACACCATGATGGGATGTAGATGTGCAGAGGTTAGACTGAGGAGGGAGGGTGGTGGACTCCTTTTGAAAGCAAAGTCAGACTGCAGTAAGACAGAATGGTATAGAATCTTACCCCTGGATTGGACTTCAGAAATCGCTAATCTGATCTCATGCGACAACTGAGGAAAGCAAGGCCCAGAGGGTTCAACGACTTAACAAGTACTGCAGCCAAGGTCGCGGCTCAGACAAGACAGCTCAGATGAGACCTCCAGACTGGATTCCAAGCACAAGGCCTGTGCCTCTGTGTCTCATTGTCTTTAATGTCAACATCCCCATTACATATCCATTTTTTTTAAATGATAAAACCTTCAAATTAATAACTTTGTCAATGATGCTGAATATACTTTTTCTTAAGGCAGAGAATTTAAAAATGTAAATTAGCATTACGTCTCATTCATTTATTGCCACTACTGGGCTCCCAGTATAGAGGCAGCACCCTGGAGAAAAAAGCATGGATTTTGGAGCAAGAAATATCTCGCTACTGTCAATTTATCAGTCTTTTACACATGACGAAATTATTTAAACTTTCTGAGATTCTGTTTTATCATGCCTATAACCATAATAAAAATCACATGACTTGCAAATCTTTTTAAAACTTAAATTCGACAGAAATACCAAGCACTGTGCCTGCCACCTAGGAGATGCTCAAATGTAACACCTAACAGGGAGGATACAATACCTGCTATTTAAATGGGGATATAATGTAACACTAAAAAAGAAAAATAAACAACTGGAGAAAAATTCAAAACTGTTTGTTAAATAAGGGTTTATATTTTAGTCGTGTGGTAGAGAAAAATGATGCAAATAGGGACTAAAGAATATATGGAGCAGCAGCAACAACAGAAAGAATCAGAGTGGGGAGGACGAAGCAAGAACCACGTGAAGATGTCTTTACCTGGATTTGAAAAGAAATGAAGTATGTTGATCGGCGGAGTTGATGGGCACAGATGTCCTAACATGACTGAAAGGTTAGAGCTGAGAAGGAACAATTACATACAAAAGATAAAAGAACACGTTGGGTTTCGGAGAAACAGAGGAGACATTCTGAAGAGCAGTAACATCTGGAATTGCATTAAGACCTGGAAGCCAATTCAAGGTCTGAAGTGCTAGCCTGAGCGATTCATCCTTGATACATTTTACAATATGTACTAGATTACAAAGCTATGGAAGAGTGAGGTGAACCCAGTGATTTAAAAACAAGCCATCTGGCAATCAGGGTATGATGGATTATGTTAGAAAAAAAATCTTAAAGTGGGGAGAGACTGTGGATAAAGGCAATTCCAATAACCTCAGAATGAAGTGAGGTCGGCCTGAAATAGAATGGTGGTGAGGAGTCCAGCTTCTGGCCCAAGCCCTACGTGTGCCTTTTCAGGCCCAGTCACAGGTGATGACAAAGGCTTTGCCCGGCTGTCCTCGCAGGGAAAAGCCAACCTCTCCACATCAGACTCTGGCACAGCAGGGCACGGAAGTCCTGGAAGGGACTCAGACAGCAGCCGACCTTGCTCTCTGCACGTCTGCACTGCTAGCCCAGGCACCTCCATTCGGACACCTCTGTCCACAGCCTTCCACTGAAGCCTTCCTCTGGGAGGAAACTGGAAGACACCTTTTTCCACTCTGACTCAACATTCAGCACTTTCTCATCCCTAGACCTTCCCTCTCCAGGTGGCCCTTCCCACCCTGCATCCATACGAGTCATGAGACTTTGGTTCACTTCTATGGCGATACACCTGACCTTACCTACCAGGGCTCCTCCGTGGGAAAGAGGGAGCACCAAGGGACTTGGAACTTTCTCCCTGTGCTCTCACTACCTCAGAAAGCGGTTACAGGCTTGCCTATTGTTTCATTTGGCTTCTCGTTTTATTTTTTATTTTTATTTTTATTTTTTGGCTCGTTTTAATGGACTACTCCAACACATGGCAGCTCAGCTCTTCACAGTGACAGAGGGGATTAAAAAAATGAACCTAGAAGAGGCTTTCATTCTGATTGCCATTCTTATTTTGAGTAAATTTCCTCCATTCACAGTCACCAGAGTTATAAACTATATTAGCAAAACATTTGGAAAAAGTGTATTAATTTATAAAAAAATTTTAATTTTACTTCTTTAAACAATGATTGCTACTATATTTCCAATAAGATATAATTTCAAATTTATATACAATATACTAAAAACCCATATTTCGTGGTGAGGACTAATTTGAACAAAACTTTCACATCACTAGCATTTGAAATATAAATTTGTAAGTCAATAAATCTCCAAATTATTGCATTTCAAAACCACCACTGAAAAATAATAAACTATGGGGACTTAAAGTCTCAGAGAAATAGGACAATGATTGACACCTGACAGCTCTTTAAAAATAGGAATGTGGGGAAATGGGAAGGAGAGGTTTATTTACCTCCATTGTACCCATCTCTGGCATTGAATATTCAAGCTCATGCAAAAAGCAGTGTGATTACTTCACTGTGCATTGATTCCATGATAACTGTTGTGACTCTTTATGGAAATAATGCTTCACAGCAATTGTCAGAGCTGCTCATCAATCAGTGTTACTCAAATGCCAGTAGCTCATTAATACTATGTCTTCCCAGGAGCGCAACTGCCTCCCTTCTCTGCTTCATCCTGCGATTGACATTATGTTCCTGGACCATCACCACTGGTTCCACAATCTTTCTCTTGCCTCTTCCTTTGCAGTCATCTGCTTACTTTCCCACATGGCCTAAAAGTTAGAGAACTGAGTACTTGGCCACTTAGAGAGCTGAATGCTCGGTCACTTCTGAAGTGGGTAAAATGTGAATAAAGGGAGGCCTTGTAAATTCTGATGTGTACATTAGTAACGTAACACTTAGGGTATTACTGGAGTCCTAGAGGAAAAAGTCTAATATAAAAACCTTTTAAAAATCTATTCTAGATATTACTGTTATGTCATAAAATTCTTGCATAGATCTTCAAATTTTAATAATAGCATATTTTCCTACTCTAATAAAGTGTACTATTTTTCATAAGCTATTAGTTGTTTGGTGTCAAACTTTGTTTCTTCTTTCCCTTATTAGCTAGCCATCTTTTTGTCACTGATTGTTTCCTGATGACTACTATTTAATATACATACCTTAAAACTGAGTTTTTGTATTCAAAAGCCTCATAAATTATAACAGAAGCCAAAAGGTCCTCAATCAGTAAAATGAAGAGAAATCGGACTATTTTTGGTTTCCTGCTTGTAAATGGCATGTCGATGACAAGGATCTATGGAAGGGGCTGAAGCAGGCTAAGCTTTGATCCCTTAGGGGGAAGCCCAGCTCTGCGTCCCTCCATCAGGAAGAGCCACTAGGTATGAGCAGAAACACCTGTATTAAAATACAGCACTCAGTCCAACTCTTCCAACAAACATCTGAAGTACAAGAGTCAGAAACAGGCTTGCAGAGATATTGTTTTCTCATAATTCAGGATTTGCTGAGAAAGACTGGCAATATTGCTCCCTTTAATGAACACGATGTTTCGGATAAACTACTAATCCCCATTAAAAGGAGAAAGTAGATTTAAAACACAAAGATAGTTTAAGAAACATCTAAGGATACGTGAATTTTTGCATGCAGTATATTTTCTTTTAAAGAGGTACTCCCTCACTTTTAGAAACAAAAGAAAACTTGCCTCGTATAAATTAAGCTGGTTTTACTCTGGTTTTATGAAATCCGTCCTTGGCTAACAAGCGCTATGCCAGAATCAGTGGCTGGATGGAAAAACTATTCGCTATTGTTGCAGGAATGATTAAAAAGCACATTGCTTCACATGCATCCGCACACATATACACCACAACCCGCGTGACTTTTTTTTAATTCTAAACTAGAGTGAAATCCTAACCTTACATTGACATCAAGGAGTGATGTGTTTTCTCTCATGCAAGTACACATTATTTTACCACAAATATAAATTGAAATTCCTTGCATGTCTTCCTTGTTTTTCTCATTTATTTCCCAGTTATCCATGTTGGAAACCAAGATGGAGATTTTTTTTTTTAATTAAATGAGAAAATAAAAATTCATCATTGCTTGAATATAAAATGCCTCAAGTCCCTGATAGGCTAATGGGGAGGATTATTGTTGTTACAGTTCAACAAACATGTCACTTTGACATAATAACTAAAGGCGATTTCTCCTCAGCTGGTCCTTGGCAATTGAGACTAACCACAGATCAACTAAAGAGAACGACTGACATCTGCTGGGTTATGAGAGAAATTAAAAGAAAAAACTTCAAGTATTTTCTTCAAGTATAAATGCTGACAGCCATTCTAGAATCCATCCATGTTTACAATCAGAAACAACGAAGTTGGTATAAATTCTTGGTAATAAAAGAGCAATAAGGTGTAACGGGAGGGAGTACAACGTGTAACTGTGTGCTGTTGTGTTATGGTCAGTCCAGTCCAGGTAGCTTCAGCCCCAGAGCAGTGACACAACCTCTATAAAGACTGTGGTCTGTGATTTTCTACATCTTGTTGATTTCTGTAATCTGTGGTTCTCCATCAGCTTGACACTGCCTAGGTCTGTGCAGCCAGTCATATGAGCTTTGCAAACTTAAGACCAAGAAATTCATCAGAATTAATCATTAGAAGGGTGAAAACACAACTTAGCCCCAAATGGACAGACTCATGACACCAGACATGACTCATCCATTCCTTAAGCTGGGCTTTTTCACTGAGTTTCTGTTTTAGAAACTACGTCTTAATGAGGGAAGGGGATAACCATTCGTTGAGAGCCTACTGTACTATTTCATTTAGGCTGAATAAGTACACGCCCATGAATGGCGTAGGTATTTCCAGCTCCGTTTAATGATAAGCTGAGGGTCAGAGAGGTGCAGTGGCTTGCTCAAGGTTACCCAGGTGGTAAGTGAAGGAGCTGTAATTCACGATTCATTTCTACCTGACCCTAGGGTCTGTGCTTTTCACTATACAGGTTGATTCTAGGGACATGTGCCTTCCAATGCCAGTACCATTTCAGGCTACTTTTTAACTGCACGATGTTGATTAAAGGTAATAGAGATTGCCCATAAACACTGACTGAAGACACCATTCTTTGCTGATTTTGGTCCTGCTTTTGGATGCTCTCTGTAAGCGAGTGCTTTGTAAAGCCCTGTGGACCAGGAAGACTGTACCCCACAAAGAGTCGAGAAAACCCTTTTCTCCTTTCTTTCTCAAGTGCAGTTTAAAATGTGGTCTGGTCCTCTGAGCCTCTGTTTGTGAAATGATGGTGATGAACAGTTTGGTGCTAGGATCTCTCCCATCTGTGAATCCACAGAAAAGAGAAACAAACTGAGTTGCTGAGTTTGTTGTTATTCTGCAATACAGTCAGAGAATCAGTATATATCATACTTCTCATCCAGTAATCTAAAGTGTTATTTATTTTTGAGAGTTTATGTTTATAAAGCCTCATGGCGATCAAACTAAAGCTATGTACTCAAAGGTAGTCTATTTTTACACACAAAAACAGCCACTTGGGATGGTTTCTCTCCTGATTAAAAAAATAAGTAAAAAAAATGTAGCTCCTACTCTTTCAGTGGTCTGATAATGAAATCTTTATTTCATCCGAAAAGGAAAATAGCTATGATCAAAACTTACAATCATGTTAAAATGACAAAAAAACTATGTTTTATAATGAAAAAGTACTTTCCATGAATTACAATAAAAATATCAGATATCATAGCAGCTCCTTAAGAAGTGTTTTCAAGTTTTCAGAGGTTATAAATTTTGATTATTTTACTTACAAAATAAATAAAAGTGGCCTAAATATCATTTTTAATATTAATGTAGAAGGGGAAAGTAATACAATATAAATGTCTTCTGTAATTTGTTCCAGCGTGAAAACATACAGCCGATTGGATCTTGAACTCAATATTGCCACCTAGTGGAAATCAACCTGAAATGCTAGGGGTTTTGTTTGTTTTGCTGTTCCGCCCAGTGCCTCCAATAACCAACCAATCCTGCGGTCAAGGAACTGGTAGGCCCCTCCGTGAATCACTATTTCTTTGCAACAAAAATGTTATTTTCTTGAGAATAACTTAAACTTACCTATGGAATATATCGAACAATTTAACCGAATATTATTAAAAACATACATATCTATGAGCTTATTCTTAACAACCAATCTCTCATCATACAAGATGTTGATAAATGTTATTGTAAGGGGTTAAATTTTATGTGTGTATATATAAATATATGTACATAAATATAAATCATTCATTCACTCATTTACTATCATTCTTAATTTATAATTTCTTTCACTTTCTACTTCTGCTGCTGTGTTTATGCATAGCAGTCTTGCATAAACTCCTATACGCTGCTTAATCTTCTGTGGACTGTCACTAAACTGAACCCCAATGTCACACTACCTTTCTCTTTCTTGCTATTGCTATTACCGTTGTTTCCTGACTTATCCAGACTACCTGGCTCATGCTGCACTCACTTCCATAGAGCTCCATTCTTGCTGCTGTATTAAAAACATGTCCTCTGTTCTACAAGGTAGTTTTGAAATTCTCTTCTAAACTAATCCTGAGTAGTAGTTGAGATCAAGTTAGGAAATAAAGTGCCACCAGAAAGAACAAATAGGAAAAGACAAGAAAAGAACAAATAGTCCCCTCCAGGAACAAACAGACTTGTTCTTCATCCCTGAAAGCAACCGCAGTCCAGATAAAAGAAAATACAGGTATATAGGGGTTTCTGAACTGAAATACAGCTGATGACTTTGTATTGTTCTCTGTATAGGTTACAAATAATTCTCCCACCCTAAGATGGAAAAACTGGCATTGCATAATTCACCATGTTCCTTCTTTTTTTCTTATTTTCCAGCTCAGAGATCCTAGAAGAACACGTTGACGTTGAATCTCCAGCAGCCTATGTCAGGGGCTCTTATTTCAAAACCCAGGGCGCCGGCCATCCCCCTGGACCCTCTGGGATCATGAGTGAAAAATAAATGTATTATTAAGCCACTGAAATTTTGGGATTATATTTACAGCATAACCCAGCCGATTTTTCTGGACACAATGGGTTAAATGTAAAATAAATAAATACACTTAACTAAACACACACAAATACATGTTAAGATGCTAAAAGCAAATACAGAAGGTATTACCCAGTCTCTCTCACAGAATTCCCACTTTTGCTGAGGATTCCGTATATATTGTATATGACATGTAACTTGTTGACACATCAAATGATCAATGGACATTAACCTCTCTGACCTTGGATTCCTCCGTCATTTCATCATGCATCTGTAACCATATTTCTGCTTGATAATTAAGACGAATATTCTCAGGAACAAGACCAATCTCCTAGCCTGTGTCCGATGGCAGAGAATCTCAAAGGGGCCAAGCTACTCTTTCAATTTTTAATTCAACGAAACCATTTTTGTTTCTTTTGCGGGGTAGCACTCTTCCCATGGACAGTAAGGCCTTTAGCACAGCCTAGCCTGAGTCATGAAGACAAAAACTGGCAGTTGGTCATCTATCAGGTACAAATGCGAAAGGTGACACTCCCATTCCTGGACCCATGATTATGGCAATGAGAAAACAGCATTGCTTTCTGGTTCTGAGTATACAATGCATCCTACCAGAAAGTGCCACCACAAGGTGTTATATTTCAGGTGGCTCTATAAATTAGTCTTCAAAAAGCCATTCTACCATTGTAAAACACCAGCTATTCTGGTTATGAGGTAAGAGCAATGATTCCATAAAAATCAACCTTACTTCTTTTGCCCCAAAACAACTTCCTTGTTCAGAAATAGTGTAGTAAAATATCAATACTGTGCATAAGGCATTCAGAAAGTTCACGGCTGGCATCGAAATGCAAATCTATATTGAAAATATGGGTCCATTTCAGTTATGGAAATTCCTGCTTCTTTCATACTAGAAGTGGTCTAATATAACCATTCAACTCCTAGTGACAGGATTGTCTCCCATCCGTCCCATTCTGGACAAGATGCCATATTGGGGGACCATCAGTTGGTCAATGCTGCTGGAAGTCTTAATTACCAGAAGTGATAGTAGCCACCTGTAATTTCATAAGCAGGGGGATCTTTGTGGCTGAGCCCATGAAAAACTGTCATTCCTGCTAACATGGCCACTTCCTCCTGAGCCCACAAAACAAGAACTGGAATAGGTAAAGACAGAAGCTAACACCTACGTGCAAGTTATCCTTCCATTTGGTCGTTAAGAGCTTCCTCCTCAGTGAGATCCCTCTGGTGAGCATTTACTTGAGTCGCTAATGTCCTCATATCCTGGGCCCGTCCTTGGACATCCTTTCATATACTCTTCCCCAAGCTTACTTGTCACCAATTCTCCAATTTTACTTCCTCCAAGTGCTGAACGACTACCTAAAGTATCAGCAAGTCCTTGAGAACTGGTGTAGATCCACACCTCTTGCAATCTTTCCAGGAAAAATGGATCATGAGAAATACTACTTAAATATCAGGTCACTAAGATTTTCTTCTCCACGATCCCAAGGCCACCTCTGAATATTATAGTCCCAGAGCAAATCATTTCTGGCTGACACAGAATGTCACGCAGAGCCATCTACAAACCAAACTTGATTTGTTTTTTCCTCCGATAACTCCATAGAAGGTCGCAGATGTGGATGGCAATAAGTTTACTAGTTCATTCAGGGCTCCTCTCATCCCATATAATCCCTTCCATTTAAAGAACTGTAATGATTTAAGGCTTAGAGCACCAGACAAAATTTATTTTATGATGTGCCTCTCAAGTCTCATAGTTACCTGGCGTTTCAAGGTCCAATAGTGAGCCAAGAATTATTCTCAATATGTATTTTCTGAAGATAGCACAGCCTTGTTCCCATTCACCTGTCAGAGCCTGACATAGGCTCCACACAGCCTCCTGGGAGGCATGGACTCTCAAAGCACCACGGATCCATCAGGACATGGACCGAATTGCTTGCCTAGCAAACTGGGCAAACCAAAAGGATCTTATTTTATTCTGGGTCACATTCAAAGCTATCAGCCTTTGAATGATTGGGTCATCCAGTATTCAGATTTGGGCAGTGGCCTAAAATTAAAATGGTATATGTTGCCTCCTAAACCCAAAACATCCAAGAGGAAAGATTGCTTCCACAGTGGTAGTGGGCAAAGGGGCTGTCACGTGCCTATCACTTTAAAAGTGATAGACTCTCATTACCCAGATTTCTGATCCCCTAGACACATCACAGGAGTGGCAGGTCCCTGAAATGTGGGAGAGAGCTCCCGTCCTCTGAGATACATGTATATTGATAGGCGATCCAGCTCACAGAATTCTAGCATCATGTTATCACCAAAGTACTATATCGGTCTTATATCTTATGGGGTGGTGATATAATTAGGCTCCCTGCTGACTAAATTATAGCAGAAAATAAAACATTGATGCCCTGAGGCAAGAGAGTAAAAAATACTTCAGCATAAAAGCAAACTTCGGGCATTCTATGCTTACTGGGAAAAAAAAGAGAGAGAAATCCATTTACCAGAGTGATAGCTCCATATAAGTTGCTCAGGGCTGTGTTTGGCATCTAAGTTTGGCATCATGTTGGACTAGATATGCTAAGAAACCCTCATACTGCAAGACAACTAGATTCTAGAAAAAGTAAAGCAAATGCAAGTTTAATGTATTTCTAGCACTTAAGAAAATATGAGAAAGCTCCAAGGGGAAGGGTAGGGGAGACCAGTGAGTTAAAACCTAAATGTGAGCAGTAACCAAAACCAAAATTCAGGATTTTCCAGAAAGCAGAAGTCCACAGAAAGTTAAGATCAAGACACTGAGTCTTGAGCCCACAGAAAGGGGAAGGGGAAGAGGAGAGAACCTAGAACTCCCATCTCATGCCACAGCTCTTGAAGATGCCTTATAAGGTCACTAGTCAGACAATAAACTTGGCCCAGGCAGAAGCCAATTCAAGTCCCCGTTAGAGGAAAGTTTCACCAATTTGGGGGCTCAGTATATATAGAGTAAGACCTATAGATGTGGGTTCACAATTAAGGAGGGGGGGGAGGAGACGAACCACCAAGATACAAGGAATAAACTACCACAGCCCTAAGTGAAAGTCAGCAGAAAAAAAAAAAGCTCTTTAGATATTAAAATTTTCAGAGTCAAATTTTTGAAAAAAAAAAATGTTTAATGACAATGTTTAAAAATAAAAGATGGAATTAAATAAATGAGAAAGGACCATGACATTTTAAAAGGGATCATGAAAATTATACAAGAACAAAGTAGAACTTCTAGAAATAAAAAATAATAATTCCAATGGTGGGTTAAGAGCAGATTAGACACAGTTTAAAAGAGAATTGGTGGCCTGAAATATAGATCCAAAGAAAATAATCAGAATAATGCAAGAGAGAACAAAGAGAACAAAATGTAAAAGAAAAATTAAAGAGCCCTGAAAGACAGAGTGAGGTGTAACATATACCTAACCAGAATCCTACAGAGAAGACAACATCTGAAGGCATAATTAGTGAGAAATTTCCAGAATATTTAAAATAAATCCACAGAATATACAACTTATTTCAAACAGGAAATAATAAAGCTTATAAGCAGCCACAGAGAAAATGTAGAATAAGATAAAATAATTTAACTGGCAGATATATTCTTAAAAGCTAAAAGATAAGGCAGAAGATAGAGGAATAATATGTATTAGTTCCTTCAGTCTGTGACAACAAAATACCACAGACTGGGTAGCTCATAACTAATAAACTTTATTTCTTAGAGTTCTGGAGTCTGGAGTTCTGAAATCAGGGTGCCAGCATGGTGGGGTGAGGCCATCTTCCAGGTAGCACATTTCTCCTGTATGCACACGTAGCAGAAGGAGCAAGAGAGCTCTCATTCAGACCCCCTTTAAGAGGACATCAATCTCATAGGGCTTAGCCCTGATGACCTAATTGCCTCCCAGAGGCCCCGCCTCCTAACACCAACACATTGGGAGTTAGGATTTCAACATATGACTTTGGGGAGGGGAGGAGAAACATTTAGCCTATAGCAAATATCTTCAAAGTGTTGAGAGAAAATAACAGTCACTCTGGAATCAATCACCCAGCAAAACCTTTCAATGACACGAACAAAACAACATTATTTTTGGATAAACAAAAACTAAGAGCATCACTATCATCAGTCCCTCACCAAAGGGACATCTAACACATGGGCTTCAGAAAGACGGGAAAAGCGAGAGGTAATGGTGAGTTAAAAATGGTAAATATATAAGCAAATCTAAACAAAGATGGTTGCGGTGATGATGAGGAGGAGAGTGATGTCAAATCTGTGTTATTAAATTATTTTAAAAACCTGAAATAATGGACAACATCAGCCGGGAGGTCATGAGCAGGTGAATATGGTTAACATGTCTGTATTGCCTGGAACTCTACTAGATGCTTGGAATACAGCAGGGGACAAAGACAAAAATCTCAGCTTTCATGCAGCTTACATTCTTAACAATTTATATTCTTAAAAATTAACAAGAATCATCAACTTAAAAATGTGTTACATGTGATGGTAATATTTCAAGGTTTACATAATTTTTTAAAAATCAATTAATTACAAATAAACAAAAAGGATCAAAATAAAACAAGAAAAATTAGCATAGAAATAGAAGACTGTATATAAAGTACAAAGAAAAGATAACAAGTTCAAAAAAATTGATATTCATGATAACCACCAATTAAAATATAGATCACATTGGATTTTTTAAATCCAGCTTTATGCTATTAAAAAAAAGATATTCCTAAAACATATGACATAGAAAAGATGAAAGTAATATTATGAAAAAACTATATACTGTAAGGCTACACCATTGATTGCAGTCAGTTTGTAGTTCAGTTTGCCCCCCCAAAATACCATTTCTTTCATACTGATAGTGGTTTTTTTTTTTAATCTGATTTTCAGTGACTTTTTAAAATTTACTTGTCTTGTTTTAGTGAGAGGGGATTTACTGGTAATGTGCACACATATGTGATAAGACTGATTTTTTTTTGTTAGTGTTATTCTGAAAAGATTAATGATTTTTTCCATGATACTCATTTGAGCCTAGTCTATGAAATTAGATATTGTTTTCTCTTAACACTCTCAAAGCCTACATCAATTTTTATGTGAGGCAAAATGTGATGAACCAACGAGTGTACATTCTTGTGAATTTTTTCATGCTTTTCAGCATTGTAAATTGTACGCATTAGACCACACCACCACACATGAAATATTTGTATTCCCCAGTTTACCACCAGAGGGCACCAAAACACCAGTAATCAGCAAAAGATTCACATTTGAGAAAAAGGCCACCACAATGATGTTTCTTCCGCAGCTTTTTGCAAACACACATCTGGTCAGGTGGAGGCGCTTCGTGAAATGGTTTGGCACTAAAACTTTTTATTGTAAAGAAATAAATTTCAAAATCAAGAACCTAGAAAGTTTGAATTGGTTAAATTACTTCCCTAATGATTTTACAAGTTACATTGAATTAAAAATATTTCACTTATATGGAAAGTTATTCTCCTATGCCATCTCACTAAATAATTAATTGAAATAACAATGCTCTGGATATAGTTGTCTCTTTTTCCTGTTAATCTGTGTAAAGCTTTGTTGGGCCTGAGTCTTTCTTCTATTGATAAGTTCCTTTATGTGATTTCTAGCCAGGGACACTTGTCTCCCTTAGTTCACCAGAAATTATGCTAGGTAACCATCAGATATTTAAAGTTGAGTAAGAAGATGAATGACACATAGTAAGTGAGCTATTATCATTACAAAGGCAGGTAGATAAGTCCTTATAATACAGAATGCACTGACACTTTGGAGTCACTAGTCAGACCTTGCATTCAACTTCTTGACACTGTTTTTCCACATCTATATCATGCTTCAGTCCTGTTCCTGGGGTACTCCGAGAATTCCCTTGCCTCAAGGTCTAGCTCTTACTTCCTGTGCCAGGATTTTTCTTCTCTCTGATATCCACTCTCTCATCTTCCAGTTATCATCTTGCACCCACTCCTTATGCCCCATCCCATAGTACTGATAACATGACATAAAATACATCTTGCCTTCTCACTGGATGAGAGAGCAGAAATTGCTTTTTCTGCTTTGATCACTGCTGTCTCTATAAACTAGAACAGTGCCTGGCATATGAGAGCTCAGTAAAAGCTTGCTGAACAATAAATGAATCAAAAGAATGTATGGCTGATGGTGTTTATAAATCACCTAGCACATAGTAGCCAGTAAATGGTAGCTGTTACAATGAATTTTTGTTAGACTCTTAATTTCTTGATTCCTATTACTGTCTGAACTTTTTTTTTTCATTGCAGAGCTTTAATTGCGGGGAGGGGGAATACAGAGGGGACCATGGAGGGAGATACTGGGCACCCACAAAGCATCCGCCCTTGCAAGTGGAACAATCTCCAGCTTTAGAGGCAGTACCAGGGCTCAGGATGTGAGTGGGGTGCTGGGACTTCCTACGGAGCCTGGCTTCGCTCCTGCACCAAGACGCAAAGAGCCTGGGACAGCCATTACCTAGGGGTCCTGTGCAAAAGATGGTATTAGGTATAGTGGGAGACCCAGGAAACAAGAGTGGGGTGAGGGCCACACTGACAGCCTACCAGTGACAGCCTACTGGGCTTGGTTTGGCAGCTGTAGAATTGGGGGAGTCAGACACAGTGCCAGAGGAGAAGCAGGTTCTTGGGCCCATAGTGAGCTCTGACGGGGTAGAATAGGGTCAGGGAAAGGTTTGGGCAAAGGGCAAGCCTGATGGCACATCGGGGAGGCTCTCTGGTAAGCAAGGGGCTCTGGGGAGCTGAGGATCAGGTGAGCTGAGGAAGCTGACCAGAAAGAGGGCCTGGTGAGAGTGAAGGCATCTGGTCTGGGGCTGAGAACAGGACATGAGGAACTGAGCTGGCAAGGGGCTGACAGTGGGGCCAGGCATAGGCCAAGCAGGAAGGTAAAGATGAAGGGGAGGCAGCACCCAGCAAGCACTCCAAGGATGTGCTGGGGTACAGCCCTAGGAAACCCCAGGATCCCCTGTGGCTGGTTAGACAGCCTGCTGCTGCTTAAAGTCTCAAGAGATCAGCACTTTGAAGCCAGGATGGAGGGACTTAGGGTGGCACTGGCAGGAAGACACTGAATACACAGGGGTGCCACCTATGCCCAGACCCTCATTGTGCCTGTGGGACTGGGAAGCACCAGGGCCTCTCAGGCTTGCTTTGCAAACTGCCTTTACACAAGGTCTTGAAATCGATTTACTAGGTAATGACCACTTTTTTAATGACATGGAGGAAGGGTAAATGGCGATAACCCCATTCTACAAGTATTATTGTGTAACGTTAACTGCAGTTTTATGTGTGCAGTATGAGCGTACAACAGAAACTGATACACACCCAGTAGCTTTCATAGGTTGGCCTGGAGACCTTTTACCTCTCCCATAGCCAGTCCTCCTTGTGGTAAGGGAATTGACCCAACAGGAGGACTTAGATATGGAAGGATCATTCCCTATGCCTCAATTTAGTAAGCTAATGTAGTTAGCTCACTTGCTTTATTTTATAAGCCCTTAGCTGACATCATCTGACTTAGCACTTTATGCAGCTCTAAGAATGTGTTACAGAAACAGGTAAGATCATCTGTTGGATGAGATCACCAGTTTTTCCAGCAATGTGGTGGACAGCTATAAGTCTTCCCTTCGAGTCTGAGCAACTTGCCAGTTCCTGGGTGAAGTTCAACAGCATTGCACTATAACCAGCGACGCTAAGCCCAACACAGCCCACAAATGGTTCAGGGAACCCAAGTCCCTGATCACTTCCGCTCGGGGCAGGATCTCAGCCACCTGGGAGCTCAATTTCCGAGCCCACTGCATCCCTGTCAGGAGTAGAATGTAACACGTGACATGTTATCCCCTGCCTGCAACCCACTTTAATATGTTTATTCTTTAATAATCACCATGATTACTTTATTTCTTGACTCTCTAAGACAACAGGAGAAATCTGAAAGGCAGGGCTGAGCATTCTCCACTTTACTACAAAAACAAAGCAAAAACAAAAAACAAACAAAAAAAATCCCCCAAAACATTTTAAGCGTGTTGACGTGATCTTGCATGATCACCGCACCCCACCCCAGGGTACAAGCAGTGTCTGGCCCATTAAAGATGCTGAATAACACAGACAAATGAGTAACCTAAAGCTGGTGAAATCAAAATAATGTCTATGGATTGCACCAAAGACAATTTCCAGGTTTTGATAGTAAAACAATTATGTAAGATGTTACCATGAAGGGAAACTGGGTAAAGGTTACATGGGGCCTCTTTGTGCCATTTTTGCAACTTCCACGAAACTTTAACACTTTTTTAAAATAAGGATTAATACGGGCCTTTAAACAAGTCTCCTTCCCATTCACCACCCTTTTCAAAACTGAAATTGCTAATTTAATTACCAGAACTGTATTTCTAATTAGTAGGAAAAAGCGGAAAAACTTTTAGAACCTGTTAAGTATTAAATATTTATAAAATATTTATATTTTATTTGTAAAATATTTTATATTAATATATAATTTATAGAAATGTTTACATTTATAAAAATATTTATCAGAAAGGTTATCAAGAAGTCTTAAGCAGACAAATGACCAATGGAGAAAAA
This sequence comes from Pteropus medius, assembly GCF_902729225.1. Classification (NCBI taxonomy): domain Eukaryota; kingdom Metazoa; phylum Chordata; class Mammalia; order Chiroptera; family Pteropodidae; genus Pteropus; species Pteropus medius. The sequence goes on along the minus strand of NW_024349519.1, from coordinate 20,475,635 downwards.
GAATGTAATGCACTGATTTTAAAGAAAAATAAATATTTAAAATTTGGCAGAAAAGGTGCCAAGTAAATACTTAAATTTCTTGATTGCTGTGGTATAATCAAGGTGAAGAGCTGATAATGAACTATCAATCTTTAAAGGTATAAATCATGGGGGAGAGAACTGCTTCAGGTTCTTCTTTTCTTTGGGGGGCTTAGTATCCCCATTAGGTCTCTGACATGTTACCTTGACAACCACAATCTCCTGGGTACTGACCTGCAGTGTTGCTGTTATACCAGGGGATTCTGCATTTTTCTTAGCTCTCCTAATACCAGTGACAATGTTGAACTTCTTCTGAGCCCTGTGCTCCCAGAAAGCAGCGATGGTTAAGAGGTCCCCTACCTCTGATGCTCTGAGCAACGGCTATCCTCAAGAGACATCTCCCTGCTCTCCCTGTGACTGCTTTGTTCCCCTGCCTCTATAAAACCGCAAGTCTCCTTCCTTTTCTGTAAGACATTCTTCTGCAGCAATGGACATTCTTCATATAGCAATGGCCAGAATAAAATCATCTCCTTAACTGTCTGCTGCATTTTGCCCTGCATACCCAATTCCAGCCTAAGTTTTATTTCTTGTTTTTTTACCTTGTCCCTTCTTATTCCAGATAGTTTCCCATACTTCTCAGGTTTATTAATAAATTAATCTACATGATTATGGTAAGAAATTGACTTTCTTCCCATTTTTACTAGAAAAATACTGGAGCAACACTGTTTTGTATGAAGCAAAATAACTATATAACTTATAATTATTTGTAATAGAAAAAACCTTTACTAGAGACTAACTTAAAATCTGAACTGTTCAGCTCTGTTCTCTGGACTCCCCTACATTTCACAAAATAAAAACGTGCTACCTGCCAAGAAGCCTAGATGGTCCTTTTCTTATACAAATTTACTTCTCATAACAACGCTGAAAGACAGTTACGATCATATGATCACGTCCATGTTCCTGAGGAAACAGCACAGGTCTGGTGCGGAAGCCAGGGTCTGAATACTGGCTTCACTAATAAGCACCCTCGTGACTTTGGGCAAGTTGTTCACCTATCTTTATCTGTTTTCTCCTTCTTAAAATGAGAATATTAACAGTACCTCCCTCATAAGGTTGTAGTGAGCTCATTTAACCAGTTAAATATATGCAGATCACATACGCCAGGCATATACAACTCAGTCAATATCAGACATTATGTTTGTGCAAATTACTCTGTTATTTAACTGAGTATAACTTACTCAAATTCATTTAGCTAGAAAGTAACAGAAACAGAATCCAAACCCAGATATTTCTGATTTCAAAGCAGATCATTTATGTTACACAGCACCACATAAGCTGGGAGAACAGTTAGAAAGAGTCCTAAAAAGAGAAAAACAAATAAATTTCATTATATTTAGAACTGTGACTTATGAAAGGGCACCGAGAAAAGAGTGAAAGGCTAACCAGGCTGTAATATACGTAATTACCAAAAGACTTGAATGGAGAATATCTAAAGAACACTACAAGTCAATTAAGACAGACAACAGAAGAGAGGCAAGATGTGAACAGGCACTTTACAAAAGAAATGCAAATGAGCAATAAAAATCTGTAAAGTCAAACATTTTAATAATCAGGAATATGTAAACTGAAACCAAAATAAGATACCACTGGACATCCACCAGCCTGGCAAAAACCAAAATCTGCAAAACCAAATGTAGGCAAAGCATAACCATGTTAGGAAAAACACTTTGGGTTAAGTTTGGCAGTATTAGTGAAGATGATGATATGAATTCCCCAAGACTCAGGAACGTGCAGTCTCAGCCATACATGTTAGAGCAGGGACCGCCAGTTAGAAGCAGCGTAAAGCCCTGTCCATGAGGACAGACCAGCCCTCTTCGCTCTTCTAAACCGGTCTGGCAACAATGCGCCTAAGCCTGAGGTCCTCCTCCTCCATCTTCCCCCACAGGGGAAAGGCCTGCCTCATCCAGCCTGATTGTCCTGCCCTGCCACAAGGCGTAAAACTTTGGGGACAGAGATAATTTGACAATCCTTTCAATAAAAGCACTAGCAATTATCCCCGTATCTGATCCCATCTTATTAAGAGTTACAATTATTTACCAAATTTTTAAGACATACTTTGATCAATTTTGTACTACTGATAATTATACAAATAATTTACTTCAGAATAACTTTTAAACACAGAACATTGTGGACACAGAAAATTTTTAAAGATCAATTCTAATTTAGGTACATATTTTTATTGCAAAGAAGTATGCTAGAGTTATCAAAAGATTTGAAAATAGAACTATCTGTATTGTTACCCATTAGAATAAATGTTGGGAGTGGGGGAAAGAAATGTAAATATGATTTCAAGGAGAAAAAAGAATGTTAAAATTTTAACATTAAGGAAGAATTTGTTCTTTAGAAAATGGTTGTGAATATCAAATCATTTATATTCCACCTGATTCATTTAAATATATTTAATGCAAGTTTGTACTTTAAAATATTAATATTTACAATGTCGAAAGTACATCTTTTATACTATTTTAACAAGATGAAAAACTTTAGATGTCTAATAATGTTAGAGATTTTTTCCCCCACAAATCTTTTATGTGCTATACAAGCAAAAATGTTTGAAGATTTTACTCCTAGAGAAGCACAAACATATATACCAGGCTACCTGTGCAAGAATATTTACAGTAACTGTCCATCAGAATGGGTAAATAATTTATGCAGACTATGGATTGCCATAATTAGAAAACAATGTATTATTACACAACAATGAAAATGAATAAACTACAGCTTCACACGAAAACAAATGAGTTTCTCAAATTTAACGCAGAAGTGAAGAACCAAGACACAAAAAATTCCCATGCTAAGGTTCACTTCTGCTCATGACCAAGCAAAGCTGAATTATATTGCTTTGGGATATATATTATGTCATCGCCCAAAATTCTGTGCCCAGAGACTAGCACTATTTCCCTAAGAATCTGTATCCTTGCCCTTTTGACTTGGTTTTGCCATGGGACACGCTTGAGCCAATTGAAGAGAAGACAAGATGCCTGTCACATTCAGTCAGAAGCTCCGAGAGGCATCAAGAGTTTGTTGTGCCTGTTCTACTTTTCTTCCAGGTTCCAAAAGAACTTTTCAACTTGGATTCTGGAATGAAGAAACATGTGAAACAAATCCCAAACCAAACCTGAGCCCTCATGGATGCAAGAAATATGTATGTTTTTCTAAGTCACTGAAATATTTCTATTGTTCACTATGGCAGCAAAATAGGAAGTAACATAGGTAGAAAAACAAGAAAATAACACAACAATGAAGACAGTGGAAAGGGAAGAGGCTGTGATCCAGAAGAGGTATGGAGATGGAGGCTTGGGGTAGAGGGACTGTTCTGTTGATTAGAGTAGTGGTTACAGAGGTACCTGTTGTATAATTATCAAACTATATACAAATATTTTGTGCACTTTTGTTTCCTTTTCTCTATTAAAAATGTAAAAAAGGCAAAAGACAGAAACTTATAAGGATTGTCCTTTGCCTCATTGCAAATATAAATTATTCCATATCACCATCCTTTTCCCATTATTTAATATTAAGCACTATCACCAAGAGATGAGACCAATTTTTACAGTAAAAAAAAAAAAAGTTCATTTATCCTTGGAAAATTTTATAATGAAATGTTCTGAAATACCATCTTACATCAGACAAAATATCTGTGTAAATTATTATAACTAAGTTTATTAATCACTCTCATTTTCTTCTCATTAATTCAATGTACTAAGTGTAGAAGTATAGATAAAAATAGATCCCTCCATAATAAAACTGGCAGTCTATACATAAACGTGTGTCTTATGTGGCAACAAGAGCTATGGAGAATAATACTTTATTATAATAATAATAAAGGATGAAGAATGACAGGAGTGTGATTTTCAAGTCATCAGGGAAGCCCTCTGATGAACTTATGAGAAAGATAAGGGAATCAGGGAACATCTGAGGAAATCATGTTCCAGGGAGAGAAAAAAAAAGAGGTGCACTGATCCTGCAGCAGGAAGCTGCTTGGCAGGTTTGAGGATGAGACAGCTAGTCAATGGGTCAGCTAGTCAGGTGTGTGTTTATGGCAGCTTGTGTCCAGGAAAACAAACACTGCTCGTGTCCTTATATGGGAGCTACAGGATAACAGTTTTGATGGGCCCTCAAGTGTTCAAAATTACCTGCACTGAATAGAGACCAACTCCCAGGTATCTCCTCCCAGCCCAAGTAGCACAGACAACTCTACATCAAAGTTGGGCAACAGCTTTGAGCAGCGCTCCCAGAGGAATCTTTTGCATATTTGAGTTGCACTGAGTGACATAAATAGCAGCAGCCAGGAAAAAAATAAAGATATAAACTGGATGTCCCTTCGGTGAAACAAAAAATTAAGCTCTGGAGGCACTACTAGAAAGATATTTATCAGGTAACTAATGCCTGAGTAATGCCCGAGAAGTGCTTCAAAACCCAACTCAAAATCTCATGCTCATCTTCAGAAAATCTTTAATGCCTACATACTAGAAAAAATGCATTTTAAAAAAAATGTGTAAGATGTTCACAATAGGTTATCTCCTACTGGGATCCAGCAAGGAGCCGGTCTGGCAAAGCTGGTAAGCCTCAGCAAAAAGTGACAGAGGTGACCAGCTATGCAAGATTCTTCTCACCCATCGTTCTGAGGAGTGACTGCCCAACTGGAGATTCTTGTTTCCCAGATGTCCTTGCACCTATGCAGGGCAGTGTAATTTGTTTTCACCCCAGAATATGACTTGGTGATATGTGACACCTGTGGGGCAAGCACTACCCTCCCCACCCAGTCACCGACTCTGGTCAGCCGGCTTGAAATGAAGGCTTGTGAGCCGTGGCGTCACAGTCCTAAAATGTGTGGGAGGCACCTGGATTCTTCAGTCACATGTTGGAAAGCTGCCTGACCACCACACTGGTTCCTTACATGAGCAAGAAACTTATTTTCTTGAGCTACTGAAATTTTGATGTTGTCTATTACAGTAGCTAGTGTTACTTTAATAGAGTATTTAATTGGACTCCCAAGGGTTGAGCTGAGAGCAACACTCAGGTAGCAATCAGTCTCTAATATAATGGCATTTGCAAACTTTCAATGACAAGTGAACAGGATTCCGAACTAGAATAACAGTCTGGAAGATGCCCACACAACTTGGTGAAGTCTTCTAAACAGGATCCAATTAAGTTCAAGATGCCTTTGTAGTGGATTTCTCAGATAATCTCAGAACCCTCCTCCTCCCCATTCACAGCCATTGATTCCTTCCCATCCTCTGTACTCACTAATTTACCACGCAGGTTCCAGCCCTTTCAAGCCGGTGACAAGCCGGGGAGTGGCAATGGCCACAAAAGTGGCAGCCTTCACAAGAAAGGAACAGAGGCCCTTTTGCCCCAAATACCTTCTGCTGGTCAGCACCTTTACTTTTCAACTCCTAGATGCCTATTTTCGACTATACTCAACAGACATGCCAGTAGGATATGTATAAATTACTTAATACAAAAAGGAAATGTCCCTTTGTTATTCTCAAGTGGAAAAAAAAGGCCCCAGCTGAGAAGCTACTCCACCCTTTTAAGTCTATCCCAGTAAGGCACACTGAAGTGCTAAGGTTTCTTTCTGCAGGGTAACTCATTAACCAGCAGACCTACTGAACCCAAAATTCTTGCTATAACTTATCTGGAGAGAAGAAAGGGTCAAAGAAGTGTAAATGTTTAAAAACTAAAGTTTTCACAGGATTGCCCAGATTTGAAGAAAACAAAAAAGCAAAAATTTGGCTTTTTGTATTGTCCCACATAAAACACTTAGGATAAAAAAACAAAAACAAAAAAAACTTACCCTCTAAACTTCTCATTTTCTATTCTTTTGAGGGAATGTTTCTATTGCTTTGAGTTCACTGGCAAATATTCTCTCTTCTGAAAAACTCTTCTCTTCTGAGATAAATAAAAGTAGAATTTCTATCAGTAAGTTCAGTGCAGTCCGACAAGCCAGACATGTGAGAGCAGTAAGCCAAACCAGCTGATGTGCCCAAACATCTGATAGAGGCTCAGCAAATCACTTTCAAATGGGGTCAAGCTGTATATTCTGACCCATTCCTTCATGAGCTAAACAGCCATCTTGCGATTTTTTTAAATGCCTGAGATTTTTTAAACTCAAGTCTATGTTGTGTTTTTTGGTGTTATTTTAAAGTAAATCTTTCTTCCTAACCAGTTACTATCCCTTGGCTCTCTTGTCAAAAGCCTGGGACTGGAAGAATACAGCTCATAGCAAACAGAGCAAGAGCAGCATTTGCCTGAACTGTGCAGGACAATTGGGCTCAAAAGGAAAGAAGAGTCAGATCTAACGTCACCAGGAGCTCAAGAATAAAAATGGCAGCACTTACAAAGGAAGAGAGTGGTAACTGTCCCCATGGTTTAATCACATTAGAAAGACAAGAACGTCATTCATCATCAATATTTATTGGGCGCCTATTAGGTGTGCAAGGCACTATGCTAGGCGCTGGGGAAGATACAAAGACAGATCCAACAAGACTGCCCTCAACGAGCTTACAGTCTAGTATAGGAGCATACAGTCTCTCTCTCTCTCAGAGATTTTAGATGTAATTAACCTCCCCCCACTCACTCCACACACACACACACACACACGAAAAAAAGGGAGTGAGCCAGAGAGCAAGAAAAGAAAAACAGAAAGAAAAAAGAAAAAAACTTAAGCTTACTAGACTGGGTTTCATCCCTTTTTTAATTCAGCAGCTTCACATAAAAAGCACATATCTGAGAATCTTTTAAAATGCACTTTTACTGGTAAACAAAACTCATTTGTTAGAAAAAAATGCTATTTATTGCAATTAAGAAAATCCTCAAACATATCTTCAATATTTTCATTAATCTTTTTCTTATTAATCTGTTTTTGTGAAGTAAACAGTTTCCCAAATTGCATCAGAACATGCAACAACTTTTTGAAACAGATCTCTTTAAACCACTGGCAGTCACATAAAATATACACAGGCTCTCTGCTAAAAGCAAGGAAAGCTTCTGAAATGGATGTTTATTTGCTACCAGAGTTCACAGTTATGGTTCCCCTCCCTCAAAAAGCCTCTCTCATGTCAATTCAAGAAATTATAAAATACCTCCATTAACCTATACCCCAAAGATCCAAAACTTTAGACTAAGCTTTAGACAGAATAGTGGAAAAAAGTTCATTATAATCTAAAGCCCATCTCTTGGTGCTATTACTAGGCTAGCCAGACCCACCAGAGAACTATAAAATAATTTCGATAAAGGAAATTCAAAATAACCCACTTTTGTATTACACCCCAAGGAATTTCTGAAGTTTTCCGTTATTTTCCTTTCAGCAGAGAAACCAAATGTAGTCAACTGGGGGAATAAAAAAACACTGTTACAGCTACTTTAGGTTAAACTGCTAAAGAAAGGAGTTATGTGAGCATTACACGTTAAAATTAACTCCTTTCTAACCATAACTACTTTAGATAAGTGTCTTGCAATTGATCACCTCTGGGCTCAACATTTCTAATCATACTAAGGATTTTATAGGTCTGAAGCCTTGGGTCTTTGCGGAGACTTTATGAAACTTAAAACACTGATGCTAAGGTAGATGATACAGTTATCAAACTGAACATTAAGTCCTTTTTCTTTTTTAATGTAGAATCATGGAAAATTAGCATAGCCATGCACACCCAAAAATGAGTTCCTGAGACGGAGGTTTCTTATTCCACGTGGGAGTATTCTTGTCCTGAGCAGTTTTCCTTAGTTAAGTAAGAGCAAAAAACTATTGATTCATTGTGCTAGTTATGCCTAGTAGAAACCTTGTCCTCACCAAACTCCAAAAAAAGTGGGTGGGCTTGTCAAATAAACTGCAACTCAAGTAAATTTCAACATTCATATCCAAACTAACATCCTCTCATCACAGAGGTAAAATGAACTATTAAACCAGTAGCGGGTCCAGCTCAAACTGCAGGCTTATTGTGCATGTCTTCCTTAATGAGAACATACCCAATTTTTAAGCTTTGACATTACCTATTTTAAGTTTCCAAGTCTACTTGTACAAACCACATGAAGAAATTTTCTGGGTGTAAAGCCTAACAGAAAGAGTCAGATCAATATAAATTAAATATTAGTCTTTCAATCATCTTCCTTTTTCATATTACTAAGGTGCTTTTCTGTTCAATCTCTCTGCTGAACAGATACAACAAATTTTATAGACTTGTGTGGTGTAAAAGAACCACTATTTAAATTGACTAGTCCCACTCTAACATTTTACAGATAAAGAAACCGGGACCCTGAAAAGTTTAATGAAAAAGCTGGGAGCCAAACCCAGTCTAGTCTTCATGGTGCTACACCTCTGACCTTTTCCATGAACACATGACCCTATACACAACAGGTATTAAAACTAACGTAATGAAATGGTGATGTATTTTATATGAGATAAATCTAACAAACGTTTGCTACTAATTTAAACTATTGTTAGAAACATTAGCCCTTTCGGTTACTGCTTTTAAGGGTAAATCATTTGTAGTTGCTTCCTTTGAGGATGTTTATTTGCTCTCTCTAGAAAAAGATGTTAAATATGACCATATAGTCAACCATTTACTACCATCTACTTAAATCTCTAAATTATTTTTACATACATTTGGATTCTTATACCTTTAACAAGTAAAACTAATTTATGCAGAGAATGAAGTACAATATTACCTCTATAAAGGTGTTGGCATCTGAGAATTAGCCACTTCCATACAGGATGGAAAACCTCTTCTAGGAGTGGTAGAAAGGGTGTCCAGGGTAACAAAAAATGTAATGAAAATTATACATGAATTTTGATTAGTCTGTAATCTGAGGTACAGGAGAAAGGATAAGCTTAGAGAATAGAATCGGATCTGAGTTCAAGATTTAACTCCCTTCCTTGCTATATAACCTTCGAGCAATTCACTGAACTTCTAGGTTTTGGTTTCTTCATTTGCAAAGAGTTAACATATGTACTACTTACCTCATTAGATTATTGAAGATAACTTACAGTTAAATACAGGAGAATGCTTATAAATGGAAACACATATCAACAAATATTATTAGCCCAATAATTATTAAAATGCAGACTTACAGAAAATTTTAAATAATTACCACTCAGTGGCAACTAAGCATGCTCACTATAACAAATTTAACTCAGAGGGGAAACCGTGCAAACTTTTCAACTTTCAATGGCAATGATAAAAATTCACAGAAAGATATAATACGAAGGAAAATTTTTAGAGAAAGCACTGAAAGACACACATTTGGTTGACTTATGAGACTTTAAAATGAGTTAGAATGATTTACAGCATATAAAGAGGTATTTAGTCTTTAAGTGGAGAAAGTTGCTAGTCACCTGTAAGAAAAACAAGCAGTATGGATAGTCCTAAGACAAATGGAATAAAATTCCATCACGTTTGGCTATTTTGTAAACCATAAACCAGACTTCTCACAAAGAATCATGTTGCCAATAATCAGACATACCCAAAAGATAAAAGAGAATGTCTACTTCTAAATCACATCCACTGTGACTGACATGAACGCAAGGCATACAACAGTTTTTCTAACTCCACTGGCACCTAAAATGTTAGATGCCCTTCATGCTCACTTACATTCCATTAAGAACAATGGAAATACAAATCTTTTACAAATCCTTATTATATATTTTTCTTATTCTTATAAAATACTCCACTCTGGTGGCCTTATTTGTTTTGATTGTAAAATTAAGTTTAAGTAGCACATTAACCTTTCCCTTCAAATATGCCTTTTGATGTTAGGTCATATACCAAAAAAAAAAAAAAAAAAAACTCCACAAAGAAATTAACAACCAAAAACGAATGAAGATGCAAATGAGATAAATGAGATATGATTCATTAAGTATAAAAATATGTTGTTTCAAATTCAGAATAATTTAATAACTCTTCGTTATTTCATATGTATCTGGAAATGGAACAGATACATGTCCTGATCCTGTCACAAGAGGTAGAATTCCAGCATTTGGTACAACGTTCCAAGATAGGGTTAAAGTGACATTCCTGTTTCCCCTATAAAAAGATATAATAAACAGATGTCAGCAGAAACATTTGTGGTTCAATAAAAACATTTTAATTAAAGCACTAGGGTGTCAAATAATTTTTTAATTGGCTATTCCTAATTGTAATCCTAATCTACAAACATAAGTTTTCTCAAGTCTTTTAAAATAAAAAAATAAATAAAATAAAATAAAAAAAAATGCTGGAAAATGCCAACACTATCTACAATGACCTACCAAACTCACTGATAGCTACTAGAGCTTTCAACCAAAAGCTTAAATGAGTAAAACACAGAGAAAATAAAGAGATTTGAGCTGGAAATCAGAAGACAACAATGTGAACTCTAATTCTATCATTATCTGGATGGACAAACCTTAACAAATCAAAATTTCTCATGGTTGGAAATTATTAATCTGCACAACCGGGGGTTTGGTTAAAAGAGCTCACCCCCAAAACCCTTCCCCCATTGTTTATTCACAGAGCGGAAGAGCTAACTATGACCCGAAAGACCAATTATTCCAGGTTCAGAAAAGTTAAGAGAACCAAAACTAGAAACCCCAGCATCAACTAGGCCAATGCGCTATTTCCTAATGAAGGTTCCCCTGGCAAGTTCCTCCTCCATCTCAAAAGAAGCCCTGTGACCATCACAGTCCTATTCCCACGTATGTGAGCCTTGGACTGGCTGTGTACTTAAGAGTAAAAGCTTTAAGAGTTTGGTTATTATATTTCATATACTGCAAGAACTGAGCATTTAGCTTAGATCCCAGTTTGTATAGCAATATTTCTATCCCATTGAGATCTGTATATTTTGCTTCTCTCTCAACTTTCCCTTTTACCCTCTTTTTGTTTAAAATAAAAATACATCTTTTTCACCCCTTCATTTCATTAAATCTAAAATATGACAAAGAATTGCTCACTTGAGACCATTTCCATCGTCAAAGAAAAAATACTTTGTTTTCATATCTTTCAACAGCAGCTTCGGATTATCACCTCTCAAAACAATCTTGTCCCAAAGGACAACTTGATTCAGAGCCTACATTAAAATGAAAATTAATTAGATTAACTCATCAGAAAAAGCATCTTTGTCACTTTAAATTAAAAAGTACTGGTAAGCAAATAGTTTAATTTATACCAATGAACCCAACTTTGAGGGGATTCCTAAAATCGCAAAACATACAAAATGATAACAAGTGGATAGATATAAGGGGTCAAACTTTTCTTGGGCAAAAGAAATATATTTCCCTAAAGGAAATCATCTTTTTGCTAAGGCAACTGTATTATTTAGGGTCCTCAAAGCTTAATATAAGGTTTTAGACCTATAGGTTTTCTAGAGTGAGACCCTTGGAGAAACAAAAAGGACTAGAATCCCTACAAAGGAAGCATTCTTTTCAATCACTTTTCCCTTAAGATTTCTGAGACTCTCCAACTCAGTATGGACCTTGTATGGGACCAAGGAGTTGTATGGGATTTACCAATTTGAGTACATAATCTTTTTAATTATAGAGTTTATTAGAAGTTTTATAATTAGAAGCTATTAAATCATTAACATCATGCTATTAGTACAGATCATTGCTGCCAGATTATGTCATAACAATTTATGTGTCTCCAAGATTTTTAACTTACTAAGGAATCACTAAATGAAGACTTTTAAATATTTTTTTTACATTAAAACAAAACATAGGCACGTCACTGTTTTATTGTGACAAAATTCTAGAAGTCAGACAACTGTTTTAAGCCACTATTTTGACATATCACAAATAAATTGTCTGGGAAATTTGGGGCATGAAATTGAGAGAAAACACATTTGTGATCACTACTAAATCCCAAGGACTGTGTTCTGAGTAAGCCATCATTCATGAGCTTGTGAGGTCAATTGCTCAGTATGTGGTGACCGCATTAACTAAAAAGAAATATGAAACAGTTATTTCTAAAAGAGGGTTCACATCATCACCATAAAGCCTGCTTCTAACATTAAAGAGAAACATCATGACAGAGGAACACAGAATCAAAGACATGCCAAAGTAAAATTATTTTTTATGTATATTTATTCATTCAGATTATATTACTTACTAGTCATACTGGGGTAAACAAGAATTATGAATATAATTTAGATATATCTGTCACCAAGAAGGTAACAAATGTTATTTGAATGATTTGTTGTGATCTGTAGAAGAATATAAGTGTTTACAGATTATCCCCACAATAGCTTTTTCTAACTGTTTGTTAACAGTTTGTTGATTCTCAAGGGCAGAGCACAAAACTTATTCATTTCAACCCAATATTCCCAGGGCCTAACAAAATATCTAGCATAAAAGATATGCTCAAAATAAATGTACTGTACGATGAACTGACGTGCTAAAAATTCCAGTGAACTAAAAAAACAATCAACAGAAAAAGTTGATTAATCTGTTTCCCTTGAAAATGAATGTAGTTAAAATAAAATATTCATTTCTAACCACAAATCTCCTCTTTATTTGCAACAAAAGCTCTAAATCAGACTGTATTAATAAATTTCTATCACAAACTGTGTTTTAATACATTTTTATCTAATAGCTTAATAGCTAATTATAAAACTTCTAATAAACTCTAATTTATGGTTAAAAAGACTACTAAAACTGGTAAATCCCATACAATTCCAAAACAAAATATTTTTCGATAGATTAATTGTGTATGTATGACTTAATAAGACTACCAAAACAGCTCATGTGTAGACACACACATGGTGTATATATATATATATGTACACAAACACAGAGTATATACATGCATACACATTCACACACATATATATATAAATATTTGAATTTTTTAAATGATCTCAGAGATGATTCAAAAGTTAGTTATCTTTACAGCTTTTGATAATATATGAGTAACTAGAAGTATAAGCACAGCTCACAAATTCTGTCGATTCAAATGTTTTGCTCTCTCTCTCTAATTATAGCTGTGGAGAGAGAATATTTTAGCTTAACGAGTACTACACCTGGGCAGCAATGCTACCACCCCATCTCGCAGTACACTCGAGTTCAACAACATCCTTTCTGATGCTACCATTGGAAGTGGTCTCCAACGGTTTTGACCACAAATTATGTTGAATACAAACCATAAAAATATGTACCTTTGTTTAAAAATTACATACATAATACACATTACTATTATTCGATAATATCGATAGTGGATGTAAATGTGCATTTCAAACAGTCTTCTTGACTAAGATTGAATTTTCTCAGCCAATTTTTTGTTAGATCTATCTAGGTTCTCTCTTTTCTTTCAATCCTTTAAGGTGGCTGAGCAGCTCAAAAGAGGACCAGACATATCAGCTCCGCCACTTTCCTACTGCTTACATGTGCCTGATCATTGGCATTATCTTCAACTGGCAATTTCTTTGCAGGAATCTTTTTAAGCCATTTTCCATCTTGTGAAGATTAGTTTATTTAAAACTAGAAAATATAACCCATTTAATTGGGTCTACACTGCAAAACTTTGCAAAATGCTGAATGTGAATGAATAAATAAATGCATACATATAGCATGGTCAATCTCCTGTCCCAGAATTCCTCCTCTTCCTCCAGAGTATCTGCATGTTTTAGGAAGCATGTGACCACTGACTTAGAGACTGAGTATTAATGTCAGTCCAAATAGCAAGTATTAGTGAAGTTTAACTTCTTTCTCTTTTTATTTTAAATTGAGAAATACACAAATAGACTTGTGGTTTCCAGTATGGCATGTAAAGAACTTAGATGTTGCCACTCTGTCCTAACGTCAAGTAAAAAACTGAACAAACTGACTGCAACTCTTCATAGATCCATAAGAGAAGAAATAATAGCTCTTGTTTTTCTCATATATCTATAAATTACCTTGCATGCACCCCATCCTGGAGACAATACTACAGAAACAGACAAAAAAAAAGACAGAGGCTATCAAAGGAGATGATTTTTAGTAGAGTCACCTCTCCATAGGCTTGTGACTTTTACTACTACTCAGGTTAGATCATCTGAATACATAAAATTTCTATTTTTTCATAAAGAATAGGTTTTATGGATCTACTAAAATACTTCCATATATACTTACATTATTTTTTGTTGAATATTCTGCTGATAAATAAAGAAACAACTGCTTAACATTCCAATCAAATATATTCTCTAGATGTAAGCAAATTAAGGAATATATAAATCATAAAGCAGCATACTTTAAACAGATCTTTTTCTTATTTACAGCAATACTTATACTAAAAAAGAAAAATAAGAGAGGTAGCCCAGAAACATACAGAGCCGCTAGTTTAATAAAAATATATAGAAGATAAATATATTGTAAAATACAGCTCATTCCTAAGTAAAAAAATATCAGTAAGGTTATCAGTACCGTTCCCTAATCCTCTAAGTACTCCTAGCTAAGATACTTTAATTAATAAGAACAAAGAAATAAAAAATTCGGTTGTTTGTAACATCAATTCATTAAGTCTAAAAGTCTAAAAGAAACAGCATTTAATAATTCAAGCACATGATGCCACTGGAGTTCTAAAGTATAACCAGTTCTCACAATTTAAATGTCATGATATGCAAATGTGAAATAGGCTCTGCATTAAACCAGGTATAATAAAATGTTGCTTTGGACATACACCAATACAGATCAAAATATCTCAATTCATGAAGTACTTTGGTAGGATATACAGCTAAACACGAATCTGGTTTCATTAAGTTTACCAGAGTGAAAAATAAATTACCAGGATTAATTATAAGACTAGCGTCACTGAGAAATTATCTGAGTTAATGTTTAGATTTTACTAAGCATTATATGTAAATGGTTAAGTCATTTTATTATGTGTTTACGTACTAATAGTAACATGTTCAAGATATTCCCATTTTAGATGTGTATCCACTAAGAATCACTACTTTAGAATGGAGAAGTCTAGAACAGTGCTTTATAAGAACAGGTACAATTTCAAGTTTTAGCAGCAACATTAAGAAAATCTGACTAAACTACAAATGATGAGACTGAGCATATATAAATACAGTAATTGAGACACCAGAAAATTTCACTAATTGTCCAGATACACAAAGTTATTACTTTCGCATTAGATCCAAACTACCTCTTACTAGTTTTTTTTAATGATATGGACATAAATTTAGACAAAGTTTAGCATAGGACTTTTCTGATGGTGGACTGTTTCCTAAAAAAGTGCCTATAGAACTAATTCCTGGTTCACTTCTAAATGCAATTAATTTATTTCTAAAGAAATCAAGTTAAAATTCCATGATAGTAAAGAGAATCAGGTAAACTCCCCAGATACATGATCTGCTTCGACTGCTCAGTTACTTTACCTAAGTTCAGGCAGTTCAATCTCCATAATCAATTTTAATCTTGAGGTTTTAAAAAAGACAGGTCTGGCTAGAAGTGGCAGAGAACAGTGCTGCCAACATATTAATCTAAGACCCTAAAAGAAGAACAAACTGGCCAAAATGATGAATCATCGAAAGGTGGAAACTCAAGATAAAGTATTTAAATTATAGTCATTTTAAGGTAATTACTTTAACTGTTAATATTTCTCTATTATAAAAGTACTTATAAAAAGAACTATAATGGAAAAATGCTAATATAGCTTACTAATAATCATTTTGATAATGACTTTCAAACCGTAACATATACTATTCACTGTTTTAACATGTTTCTGTCAGCTATCATAAAATATGAACATATTTTGGGGGACATACATAAAATACTCTATCAAGGTAGGCTGAGAACTGGTTAACATTCTTCCTTCTTTAATCCAAAGGTTCTTTCTTTCCGAAATATAAATTCAAACTATCTCGAACCTTTCAATCTATTTAATGTTTCTATGAAATTTCAATCTATTTAATGTCACACAGTAACTCGTGAATCTATAAGTTTTCTCCAAGTATGAACAAGGAGGTATTAACACTATTTTACTAATGAAAACAAAGGTCTAGAAATTTCCAAGGTTTGAGTGATAGTCATACTGTCCACAAAATCAATAATCAATATGTGTATCATGAAACTAGAGAAAAAGCAATGAAATAATTTCTTAAAGGATATCTGCAGTTATATCAAATGTAATGAATCCCAGATCACTCCTTTCTCTAGGTCCAGTGAAGTCTTCTACATTTTTTCTAGAAGTAAAGATAAAATTTTTACCATACTGCAAACATAACAGCATACAAAATTTATATAATTCCTTAGGTGAAGTGAAAGACAGGATCTAGTTGTTTGCACAGGTGAAACAGCAATCCCACACAAAAACAAGGAGAAATCAGAGAAACCTGTAAGAAAATAGGATAAACATTCTAATTTAATATAAAAGTAGGTCTTTAGCTACTTTCATGTATCTCAAAAGAATCGCTAACGAAACCTACGGGGAGATTAAAAACTAAATACTTGATATCAACCTATTTAGGAAGACAGGTAGAAGAAAGTTACAGATGACTATAAGGTGGTGCGGAAAACTAAGATAAAATGATAACTGCTATTTACTGAGTGCTTACTATGTATATGTGTCAGGTTCACTACATATTTTTCACAATTATCTCAAACAATTTTCACAAAAAATCTAGAAGTAGTATTTCTATTTTAGACAAAAGTAAATTAAGGCCCACAATGGTAAGAAACTTAAAATTGACAAAAACAGCTGTTTGGTGTTTACATGTCCCAGCTCTGCTAAACTCTCACAGAGTCGATAGGGGCAGTGCTCGTTTCCACTCTGGATCTGATTTTTAATATAAGAGTGCATGACATCGACATGGCAAAAAAGGGGGGAGAGGGGGCTGGGGGGCAGTAGCTATTAGGTGATCGTCCTGTTGAGATTCTGACAACAAAGAAAACTAAGGTTGAAGAAAGAGAAAGAACTTGTTGGAAGATGAAATAAAGGAGAACCAGAAAAAAATGCAACGTATCAAAAAAAAAAGTGCTAAGGAATAAAAATTATCAAAGAAAAAAAAAGTAGACAACAGTGAAATGACAATGTCATTCTGAAATTCTATTTTTGGCCCGTTTGCAGATTTATTCAAGCGGTTGGCTCTTAAAAAATAACCACCACGCCGTATTAGAGAGCTAAGAGGCGGAATTCTCTCAGTGCATCCTAACCGCTCTGCCAACTTCAAAGCAGCTGCAAGTATTTGCTGCCTAGTGAAAGAGAAAAGACAGAAACTGTAAAGGAAATGTCAAACAGGGCAAACTCTGGTTCTCAACGGCCCAGCAGAGCGGCTGAGAAAACCGGCGGCACCTCGGCCTGGAAGGCGGCTGCCGGGGGTGTCGCGCTGCCCGGGGCGCGGACGCGGGGTCCCAGGCCGGCTGGGCGGCGGCGCGGGCGTGCTGTTGTGTTGCTCCCTCATTGGCCGGGCGTGGGCGGAGGGAAGTGAGGAACAGGAAGGAAGCAGAGGCACTGACCTGAGGAACACTCAAAATTAAAATTTAAGAGCGAGCCCGGGAATTTGCAGCGGAGGTGTAGGAGTTCGAAGGGAAGCCGGGAAAGCCCACGCGGTGCACCCGGACGTCTGCCCCGGCGGAGGGAGGTCGCCCAGGACGAGAGACCCGCGGCGGCCCGCCCTCCGCCCCCACCTCGGCCCAGCGCTCTCCACGTGCCCTGCCCCGCCGGCCAGGCCTCGGCCACACTCACAGCATGATCCGCGAGACGTGCAGCCGCACCGGGACGCTCCTGTCTTTGAAAGCGGTGGTGATGAAGCAGCCGAAGGTGAGCGCCGCCATCACGCTCAACGAAAAGGCGAACAGCGAGTTCGCCCGCGACAGCACCGTGTTCATCGCGGCCGTGTCCGCCGAGCCCTGTTCTACACTCACAACCAGGACCCTGTTCCGGCCACGGACCGGCTCCTTGCGATCCGCGCCGCCTGCGCTGCGCGCGTTACGGGGGCGCGCGCCGCCGCCGCCCCGCCTTCTTTCCGGTCCTCCGACGCGAGCGCGCGCGCGCGCACCCGCCTCCCGGGACACACCCACCAGGCGACAGGACCGCGCCGAAAGGCCGACGCTGAGCCGCGCGTGGGCCCGCCCCTCCTCTCACCACCAATCAGCGACGTACAGGGGAGGGGCGGGGTTTCTCCACGGATGGCCCGCCCCCGTCCTTGCTTCCTGTCCTCGGGCTGGTTGACTCGCCCACCATCCTTTCTCGGTCTTTACGTCCTGTACTTAGGGTCTGCGGGTTCGTGATTGCTTGTTTCATTAATTTGTACTTAAAACCAGAAACAAAGCAAGATAGTTTGGAGCGTGTCCCGACGTGTCGTGTTCGGCAGCAGCACTTTGCAAAACACTTTCCCCTTTGTCAGATTGGTCAGTGTTAGAATTTAAGCTTTTTTGGAGGTCGTAAAGAGGAAAAGAGGCCATCCGCATACCTAAAAGCAGTCCGCCTTTACACTGCTAATGTTAGTACACTTACTATTAATGCTTTGCCTTTCAACAGCAGCTAAAGCTGTCTTAGACTATAAGGATTGATGTTATCAATTCTAATATATGCGTTTTACATGGTATTTCCTGTAACTAACAGGATGACTCCACTGGGTTCTTGGGATCAAAGGAGATGATGGCTATAAAATTGCTATACAGCACAATGTGTAAGAAAATTAGCAATCCATAAATACATAATGGCCCAGAGGGGCTCTAGGGTTCAGACTGTGCCAGTCTGTCCTTAAATATACTGTCTGCTAACACTTCCTTTCACAGCTAGGGATTTTTGTAATTTAAAAAAAAAAAAAAAGATTCAGAGAGTCAAGTAATCTCAAATTAATTTTTTATAATTTTGCATCTAAAAACCAAAAGAGGTTGAGATTATCTGGCCTAGAATAAGATAGGTGCAAAACAGAAATGATGATCTCACCCTGATTCTGGCTTATGTTGTCCATTGTTGAGCCCTCACTTCTTTGTATTGTTCATTATCATTCAATTAATTTCTTAAGCCATACAGTTAGGATTATTACTGAGTGCTTGCTGCATTTCCGTTCAAGCTTCAAGAGTACAGCACTAATAAGAGAATATCTGTGCTAAATTGGAATAGAGCCAAGTAATGACAAATGGAGAGATCCTTAATTGAGTTTAAAACCTAAATTTTTATCTCCCAGGAAACCATAGTTTATTCAAGAGAGCAACCATTATTGAAAGTCTACTGTGTTGCAAATGGTACAGAGATGTGTATGAATCACTTTATACCCTCATGAAGCTTATAATCTAGTAGAATCAAAATAAAAACACAAATCTGAAATGCAAAATATAAATACCAAGGAAGTTACAGAGTGCTCTGGACTTCAAAGGAGGAAAAATTCACATCTGTGGTGATGTGGGGGCAAAGCAATGTATGTAAAATATTTAACACAATGCCTACATAGCATGTCTTAGGTATTCTCATTAGAGGATGGCTTAGAAAAAGGATGCTCATTGTCACAGATATTGATGTCCAGGAAGAATATTCCAAAAGATACAGTACAGATATGTCTAAGAGACACCCAATAGTCTGGCCCAGCTAAACAATGTACGTATAAAGGATTAGGCAGAAATAAGGCTAGAAAGGTAAATTAAGGCCCTACTGTAGAAAACCAGTCCAAAAAGTTGGGACTTTATATCAAAGGAAATCACATATAAAACAAGAGTGGAATCAAGAAACTGGCAGACATTTATAAATTATATGTAGAGAGTAAGTGACAGGATGAGGACAATGGGACAGAAGAAAAGGAAGACGGATAGGGACATTTCAGAAACATAATCTGTATGATTTTGCAACTGCTTAGATAGGGCTGGGATCTGCAAATATGAGGAAAGTAGATTGTGAAAGCACAAATAAAGTTAATATTGCTATAACAACATGGCTCGAACTTGAGTGACTGAGAGTGCCAAAAACAAATCTACAAAAGGAGTAGAGAATTCTCTAATTCTGTTGTATTTCTCCAATTGTTGATTTGTATTTGCTAGATATTTAATCGTAAAATGTACATTAGAGACCATTTGACCTTTTCCTTTCTAGTTCTTATATTTCTCATTCTTTTCTGTTGTCCATCACAGTGGTCAACATTTCTAACATAATGCTCAATAATAATGGGAGATAATGCTCAATAATAATGGGAGATAACTGGCCTCCTTTTCTTGTTTCTGAATTTAACAGGAAAGTTCTTTTTATTTCTCCACCAAGTAAGATGCTGGCTTTGAGCTGTGTGGGCAATGTGTGTGTGTGTGTGTGTGTGTGTGTGTGTGTCTGTTTGTATGCGTATACCTATATCTATATTTCATATTGATAATGAAATATCCATTAATTCTATTCTATTGACAGGGTGAGTTTTTTTTAACATGAATGAGTGTTGAATTATTTTCAAATGCATTTTCTATATCTTTGAAGGTGATTATATAATTTTTCTCCCTAGCTCTATGCTACAGACTGAATTCATATGTTGAAATCCTAACTCCCAAGGTGGTGGTATTAAGAGATGGGGACTTTGGGAGATCAGGTCAATGGGAAGAAGCCCCCGTGAATGGGATGAGCACCCTTATAAAAGAGACCTGGGAGAACTCTCTTGACCCTACTTCATGTTAGGACACAGTGAGAAACTGCCCGTTTATGACCCAGGAGGCCAGCTTTCACTAGACACTGAATCTACCAGCACCTTGATCTTAGATGTCTAAGGCTCCAGAACAGTGAGAAATAAATGTCTTCTATTTATAAGTTGACTTAACCTAGACTACAGTAGTTTATTATAGCAGTCCAAAGGGACTAAGACACTCTATTAATATGATGGATTAAATGAATTGATTTCCTAATATTGAACCATTGTGCCTTCTTGGAATAAACTCCACTTGGTCATGATAAATTAATTTTTAATATGCTCTTGGGCTTTCATTGCTAATTGTTCTTTTTGTCATAAATATTCATAAGTGAAATTGTTTTTTCTTTTTTGGTCGTAACTTTACACTCAAATTATAAAATGAATTTGTAAGTTTTTCTGTTTTTTTCTATGTACTGGGATGTTTTAAGTAGCATTTAGATTATCTGAGCTTTAAAAATTGGGTAGAAATTCCCATGAGATACTATTTTTCTATTTTGATGGTTATTATTAATTCTAATCACATATATTTGTTTTCTCCCTTTTTTCTTGATTATTTTATTTAGTACTTTTTCTTTGTTGATTTTTTTCCAAAGAACTTTTATATTTCCTGCTTCTACTGCTTTGTCTTCTTATTCATTATTTTTTTAAATATTATCAAGTTTTTTTTTTTTATTCCACTTTTCCTTGGTTTACTAGCTTTAGGAATTAGACATTAAATTGCTATATTTTCATTTTTATTGTTATGATAACTGCTTTATCTGCATCCAAAATTTTCTGATATATTGTTTACATTTCCTATTTCTCCTTTGAGAAGTACTGTAATTGTGTGTGTGTGTGTGTGTGTGTGTGTGTTAAATTTCCAGAAAGAAGGACTGTTTTGACTGTTTTAAATTAATGTCTGGTTTTATTTCACGTAGCCATCGAATGCTGTTTGTATTATTTCTGTTCTTTGAATTATTGAGATCTTCTGTGTGGCCTAAAATGTCACTTTTGGGAATATCAATGTGCACTTGAAAAGGTGATATATTTTCTATTAATGGTATATGGAATTTGACATATATGTATGAGATCTACCTTATTGATTATGTTATGTCTTTTATATCCTTAATTTTTCATTATCTTGATTTTGTTGGATTGAGAAAGATGTGTTAAATTCTCCAAATTAATATATTTTTGTCTGTTTCTCCTCTCATCTTTATAGTTTCTGCTTTATAAAATGTGTTATGTAACTGTTGTTTTCATTATGAATGGTAATCTTTAGCCTTATAAAGTATTCTTTCACTCTTAATGCTTTTGATCCGAAGTCTAGCTTGTCAAATACCAAAATTGCACAGAAGGAAATTGAGACTATTATTTATCTGAAGTAATGTTATGGACCTCAAATTAAAGTTTAGCACTTTTTCATTAAATTTTTTTCTACTCTTTGTTAGTTTCTACTCAGAACCTAATGGCAGTGGTGAGAGAAGACATTGGAGTGCTCTGTCACTTTATCTGCATATATATTCCTCTGTAACAGTCAGCTAAGAAAAAGGAAGAGGAGTACATTATTTAATGAGGAAATACTTTAAATAAAGCTGTATGCACCTAGATAGTTAAATGGTAGAAAAAGGAGATGAACCCAAAGAGATGAGCATTGTAATCAAATATGTTCTTGTTAGGGATATCTGAAGTGTCTATGAAGCACCAACCTACCTAAGGAAGTTGCTGCAATGGAATATGTTATAGGTCTGACACATTGAGGACTCCACCTGAAAATATTTTTCACGAAGACTATAAATTATACTGTCCATCATGGAGTGTCATACATTTTTCCATCTTTTTCAGTGTCCAGGACAGAACCTTGCACATAGTAGATGTTTTAAAAAATTCTAATTGAATTGTGATACCCTTAATCCATAGGCTATGGTATTTTTGAAGACATTTCCATGGGAAAAATGTATGTCATACAAAAGTAACAAGCATTTTAATTGTAAAATGATAAAATGGTATAAATTGGTATAAATTGATTCCATATTCCCTGGACAAAGCTAAATTGGATATGTAGGCCGAGGGCAAATTATAGAACGCTTGATGCAAGGATAATAAGTTTAAACATTATCCAGGAGATGATAGCAATGTAGAGGATTTTAGATCAGTTGAGTATAAAGACCATGTGGGCTCCAGGTAGGTAAGTAATTTCTTAGGGAAGGATGAGACTGCCAGCTGGTAGACCAGGTGAGAGATTATTGCAGTAGTTCAGATGAGAGAATCAAGGTGTAAATCAAGGTCATGGCAGTGCAAATGAAGTGAAGGAGCAGATACATCTTTGGATTCCCTATAATTTCATTCACAGCTTCCAGTCCACTGTCTTTGCCACCTGTATGCACCTGATTGTTAGCCTGCATGACAAGTTGGCTCATGTGTTCACATGCACATGGCAGATTAGTTCATTGAGGATCTTTGAGAGGAGTATGAGAAATTATACCAGAGACCACTGGTTTCTGAGGATCTATACCTCACCCCCTTCAAGTAAAATAAAAAAGAAGCCCTTCCATATTCCCCAGACAAACACATTCAGAAATTATTGGGATTCTTTGGATAGTTTAGGTAATTAATATGCAGCTTCTCTGTTTATATGATCTAGACAACTACCCTTTTTGGAAAGTGAGAGGGGCTAATGAAGCCTGTGGCATTCTCTTAGTTGAAGAACCTAATCAACTTTTCTCTCGGCCTTTTCTGACTCCTCCAGAAACTCACTGTTGAAACTATATTTCTAGCATTCTATGGTAGACACTGGGTCACCAGAGAACACAGGTTCTAATTTGTATCACTGCATACACAGCCAATGAAAACTAGTCTCAGCTGTGTATGGGGCTTTGAAAGAGCTTTCAACCTTTGGGACATTACATGCTACACAGAGTTGGTCAGTACCCTGTTTTAACAAATTCAGACCACCACAGCTCTAGAATGAATGAGATCCAGAAATTCAGACCATGCCTGGTAAGGTTTATTACCTTCTGTTACTCATTTGAGCTCTTTTTATTATATGAACGTTTCGAGATACCCTTTGGCGAACGAAGCCAAAATATCCAGAATGGAAATAAAAGGGGGAAGTTATGATAACTGTGTAGAATAGTTAACATAACAGGCCTGAGACCTCTATCCTTCAAAGTACCTGCTTGCAAGATTGACACTTGGCTGGCATCAGGGGAGCAGTTCCCTGCACTGAAGTAAATCTTTCCCCAATTGATAAAAGTGACTTACTATGCCTAAACTATTTGTAGAAACTGGTTTCTGCCAAATACCCACTTTCCTTCTGGGAGTCTAGAATTTTGATAGAAGGTGTCTACATGACCACTTCCAGGTAAAATCCCTGGGCACTGAGTTTCTGATGCATCCCTAGTTGACAACACGTGTTTTCACTATCCATTGCTGGGGGAATTAAGCACACACTGAGTGTCTCTACTGGGAGAGAAGTCTCGGAAATGTGGGCTGGTTTCCTCTAGACTGCTTCCTATGCACATTTTCCCTTTGCTGATTGTTTTATAATCCTTTCACTGTAATAAAGTGAGTATATGACTCTATACTGAGCCCTGTGAGTCCTAGCAAACCAACAGACCTGAGGTGGTCTTAGGGACCCCTGACACCAGGACTGTCTCCTATTTCATTAATTTTCATATTAAATATCCTTTAAGGATTTCTACCAAAACCTAGAGAAAACTAGAGAAACTTAGCTCCATTCTATTCTGTAGGGAGAAAAAGAGGTTTTTTTGTTTTTTTCTTATCCTAAGTCCTATTAATGAATTCAGTCTTTTGTTCAGGGTGCTAACTGCTCGCATGTTTTTCGTTTTCCCCGTTATACCTTGCATTAATTCTGCCTGGCCTTCAGATGCCTTGCCTTCTCCCCTCTGTTCCCAGCACCTGCCTCACACCCTGCTTGTCATGTTAATTCATGTGGACGCATTTCTGTAGGTTCTCAACCTTGAGTTACCTCCTCAGTATTGATTTTCGCAGTCTTCTCCTTCCACACATATCCACAGCATTGGTTGGGAGGCGCTTTCACTACTTGTTCATTATCACTGAGCCACTCAGTGGCTTCATCAGCTCCTGTGACCTCCCTGCAAGGAAAACAAATCGGGCAAAGTCCATTATGTTAGTCAAGTATATTCTGTGTGTAGACCTATTGCCCCTTTCACGCTTCTTATTTATATATGTAAAGCCAAAAAAATTTAAAATCAATATATGATAGAGAAGATTAAAAACTTGAGTAATACCTAAAATCGCTATTTTTTCTGAGACTTTTTTTTAGCTAATAGGAATACTTAAAAAGTTAA
This sequence comes from Pteropus medius, assembly GCF_902729225.1. Taxonomy (NCBI): domain Eukaryota; kingdom Metazoa; phylum Chordata; class Mammalia; order Chiroptera; family Pteropodidae; genus Pteropus; species Pteropus medius. The sequence continues at coordinate 20,450,688 of NW_024349519.1, read as the reverse complement.
AAACCCATTTGCAACAACAACAACAAAAAGAATAAGGAAATATCTGAATTCTTTATATCTTTATTTTGAGGTCTGTGCTGAAGAAAAAAAACTGTTTCGAGAGAATTTTATTAGATTTTAGTTTCTGAATCCTTATATTGGAAAGAAGTCCAAAGTACTGCTCAAGTGATTTGAATATACTACTAAAACAAATTTTTGAAGCACAGATCCTGTGGTTTAATCGTATGTCATATTGTGGGAATCAGTCACGAGTGCATGATATCCTAAGAGCAGGTGGAGAAGCAAAGGACTTGGACTTGGCATAAGATCTGTAACAGATGCCAAGAAAATGATCTTGCCATGTACACTGATTTTACCATAAAGACTGGCGAGACCTAGTTCCCTAAGAATGCTCTGAGGACAGTTGTGAGTCAGGCAGCAGTCAGCATCTGGGATCTGAGTTATACGTGGACCCTTCAGGTGTCTTTCTACATTTACATTACTCCTTTGCATAAGACACTGTTCACTATAAATTACCATGTTCAACAGTTGTTAATTCTTGTAACAACTTTTTTGGGAACCATCCCAAATGATTCCTAACACCAAGTGATTCTTGACACAAAAATCCCTAGAAGAAAGCAGTGAATAGATCATGTCTTCCATCTTTTCTTAAACAAAAATAATGAAAAAACAAAACTTTAGTCTCTGCAAACTACATTTCTTCTCTTTCTGACTTCACTGAGATTTTGGATACATGACACCTGCACTTCCCTTTGGTTCAGCAGCTTAGAGAGAACTTATAATTCTGCATAGCCTAGAATCAATATTTTTAAGGTAAGAATTATTTTTCATTTGTGTAACATCTTTTAAAAGTTATTTAAATGTTTGGGGAGAGAATTGCTAGAATAAAACATGTAGATGATGGACATCTGCAATATATCATTTACATTAATTCTCACAGAATAATTCTTGATAAATCTTTTCTCTAAATTTTTTTTCGTTTTTTTGTTTGTTTGTTTTGTTTTGTTTTGCCACATAACTTTGACATATTACATGTACTCATTGGGCTTGATTTTCTCATCATAAGAGAAGAGCCCTGTGCTGGGGAACTTGTAATAGTGACAGTACTCGGGCATAAGGCAGATAAATGGTAATTAAGCAAGGCGTGTCCATGCAGAGCTATAACATACCATTGGGTTTTCAAGGCAAGACTCCAAGGTACTATATTGGATAATCAGGCTGAACTTACAGATCACTACCATGGCAGATTCTCAGTCCTGTCTACGGTGGGGACAAGAATGGGGAGAGAATGTATATTACAATTTGGATAACACATGGCTACTCAGAAATCACTAAGGATGCTAAAGGAGCAAAGCTCTCATAGCTGAGCTCCCAGATCGCAGTTAGGTATCTTTGATTAAGTATGCTGAACTCCAGAGCATAGGGGTATTGATGCTATTGATAATCTTGTTTACTGCAGTCAGGATTGACTAAACAGCAACAGAACTGAACCTATAGATTATAAAGAGGAGGGAGGTCGTGTGTCATAGCCATAAGGAGCTGAGAAAGAGAAACAGAAGGAGAATATATGGAGAGTGGGAGTGGGAGGGTTAATGTTAAATGACTATATTTATTTCTGTTTTAAAACAAAATTTCGATGATTATATGAAGTGGATGGACAAAATCTCAAAACTTTTTTTAATAAAAAGATAATTACAAATCTAAAAAAATGCTCGTACAAATAAAAAATGGATTTCTAACTCTCAATTCTGTGGTCTTTATCAAGTTTTTAAAAATTTTTTTCGATCTGTGTGTAAATTTGTTACTCTATAATCATATGATACGTACTAACTAAATGCAAATAATAATTTTTTAAAATTTCAAGTTCAAATAATTTCCTGTTAATGAATCATTTCAACTACTCATTCATTAGAACACAGAGCAGCCTGTAGTACAGATATTTTCCCACTAATTAAATGCATTTTGCTGTTTGTATTATATAAACTACCTATCATAACACCTAGAATAGTGTGGGCACTCAATAAATGAAAGCTGTTAGTATCATCATTACTAAAACGCAGTTTTACCTAAACAAATATTTTGAAATAAAGACTTCACATGCTATTAAAGTCATAGTTATATTTTCCCCAAGCTTTTATATAATAATCACATTTAGAAAGAAAAGAGCATTGAGACAAATATTAATTAAAAATAATGCAATAGATGATATGAAGAAGCAGTGCCAGTGTGAGACAGAAAGACCTTAAAAATACATTTCAGAATGGGATGTAAAAATTTAGAGATTATCTGTAGATATAAACCTATTGTTAATTATTTAAGTTATTTTCTATTACGCGAAGTAAAAAAAATTGACAGAAAGGTAGTGGGGGTGCAAATGGTGAATGGAAGAGTAGAAAAAAGGAAAACTCCTTTAGAAACATGCCCTCAGGAGGAAAGCCAATTTCGTAAAAGCCAGATGTGAGCAGAATTGCCGTCTGCGGATAAGAAGTCAAAGACTCTGGTGTTTGGGAAGACACTGCTTCAGCATTGCAGTGTGACAGAAGAGACTATTAGAAGCACTGTGGTCCTGTTTATCATCCAGCAGTCCTGCAATGCCTGAGGGGAAGCCACAGCATAACCACAGAAGCTGCAGCTGTGCCTGTCATCTGTGCCCTCAGCTCTGCCATCACTCTTTTTCAGACCAAGCTATAGCTATAAGTGGCCCGATATTCAAATTTGAGGTCACGCCAAAGCTATAAAACAGATGTTGGATGTAGCTGAAATAAAAAATAGTATATGACAAAAGCCTAAATAGTACAAGAGAGGGTGATTCTCCAAGCTATCCATCCCCATTATTTCATGGGACTCCAGCTCTACCTTTAGGAGAAAAGATCTCTGAATGAGTGGGGCTTATCAGTCAATGTCATTTTCATGATAGCTACCATGTATTTATTTACAAGCCTCCTGTGTGCCAAGCATCGTGATAGTATTCCCTTTTACTTTCATTTACTAGATATACAATAATGAACAAAACAGATTCAGTCATAAAGCTCATGGTTTACAGCCTAGAGGAGAAGATAGACTTTAAACAAGTAACATATGATCCCAAATTGTAATAAGTGCCGTCAAGGAAAAGAGGTTGCTAAGAGCAATTCTAACAGAGACTGGGTGGCTAGGGCGGCCTAGAGGAAATTCCATTAAGATGTTTCCGGGACAAGAAAAAGAGACTGTGAACCAAAATGGCTGGAAGTCTCTTCTCTCACACTCCAGGTCATGGAGAAGTAAAGCAGGCTTCTTGGAGGGTGGCTCAACCATGTCTCAGGAGCCTGGGTTCTTCTTTCGGCTCTGCTGTCTACAGTATCAGTTTCCTTTTAAGTCTGGGACTTTTTATGGTTATAAGATGTCTCAAAGGGGAGTAGGGGTAGAAAAGGGTAAATGTGGTCAAATATATGGTGACAGAAGGAAATATGACTAGGTGGTGAACATACAACACAATACACAAATGACGTATTGTAGGTTTGTGTGTTTGAAACCTATGTAATTTTATTAATCAATGTCACTCCAATAAATTTAATTTAAAAATATGTCTCAAACAAAATAGAAATTTCTCTCTCACTTAAAGATGGTTGTATCTAGGATTACTTGTATTCTTATTCACTTCCAGCATGAGAGGGAAAGAGAAATAAACTTAGAGACTTAAGTCCTCACCTTCAGTCTAATTGAGCCACGTTGGCAGAAAGGCTGTTAGCTGTCCACCAAGATCATTGTCCTCAATTTTTAGCAAAGCACATAGCCACCTGGAGTAAAGATTACATTTCTTAGCTTTCTTTATAACTGGGTATTGCCATGTGACTAGATTTTAGCAATGGCATACAAATGGAAGTGATTTGTGTAATTTCTGAAAGATAGCCTTACAGAAAGGGGATATGTCTTTCTGTATCTCTTCTTCCTTCCTGCTGCTCGAATGTGAATATGCAGCCACATATTGACAATGACACAGCAATATGGATCCTGAGCGCTTGATACCTATGGCACCACCCCAACCCTTGACCATTTCTCTCTTCACTTCTTTCAAATGAGGAGAAACAAATTTTTATTTTGTTCGGACCACTAGTTGGGAGTATTTTTTGCCATATGCAGCTCCAAGCAAGTATACTCTCTTTTAAGCCATTGCCCAGACAGGGGACTGCCATGTGCTGGCTGATATTCAGTCTGTGTTCTGCCCTGGACTATGGATGTGGTTGTAGTTCCTGAGTTGTAGAGGTTGTGTGAGGGAGAGCTGGACAAAATCAAAGTGCAGTTAGGAAGAAAGAAAGGAGAAAGGTTACTGAGTGACTGACCAACAATGACCACTACGAAAGATTATTAGTCAATCAGGCAAAGAGAGAAGGGCTGAACAAGGCAGAGTAAGAGTACATGTCAAGTCTCTGAATGAGAATGAGCTTGGATGTGATTGTGTTCACAGAGCTGAAAGAAAGTTAATATAAGTGAAGGGGGAAATGACGTGAGACTGATCAGATTATGTCAGACCTTGTTGTAAAGTATACCCATGTTTCCCAGAATTGTTCTAGTTTTGCCAGGTTGTACTGGGAAAATTGGGATAGTATTTCCTTTTACTTTCAAAAATGTCCTGGTTTCTATAATAAATTCTAAGATTATGCTACAAATAAAACTCATGTTAAGAGATTTGGACTCCATTCTAAGTACAATAATAGGAAGCTGTCTTTTTCCTCATTTTGTCTTAGTACAAACATTAGGCTTTATCTTCTAGCTACTCCTTCTTTGTTTTCCTGGGTCAAGCTGGAAAATTCTTCCCAAATTTACTTTCCAAATTGACTATCTAGCCTCAAAGAACAGATTGAAAACTCATTTTTGCCTCTTCTGAGCCACTCTATGTTTCCTACAAGATCGCTTCTCTCTGTTTGGATTTCTAATCCAGCAATATAAGTATTTATAAGCAATCTTGCTATGATGTATGGGCAAGTTGCAATACCTTTCTTGGCCTCTTTCCTTTTGTAAAATGGAATTATTAATGCTATTACATTATTGAAGCTGTATTAGTCCACTAGGGCCGCCATTACAAAAATCAAGACTGGGGGTAGGGCGAGGGGGAAGCTGTCAACAATAGAAATTTATTTTCTCATAGTTCTGGAGGCTTTAAGTCCAAGATTAACACGCCATCAAGGTTGGTTTCTATGGAGACCTTTCTTCCTGGTTTATAAACGATGTCTTCATGTTGTGTCTTCACATGGCCTTTTTCTATGCCCGGAGAGAAGAGGGGAGTGGGAAGAGAGAAAAGAGGGAGGGAGAGAAAGATCTCATCTCTTCTTCTTTTAAGGACACCAGTCCTACCAGACTTCTCTTTAGCTCAGGATGGCACATAAGCCTCATTTTTGCCTGAGCGTCTATGGAATCTGTCATCCCCATCCTTATGACCTCACTTAACCTTTATTACCTCCTCTTGGGCCATAACTCCAAATTCAAGTCCATTGGGAGTTAGGGCCTCAATGTAAGATGAATAGAAAATGAGATTCCGCATGAAGTGCACTTGGAATAGAGCTTATATTCAATATTTTGATATATTTTAGGATGTATCAAAATACTATTTAATAGATATTTCTATATATTCTAACTTTATATTATAGTGCGCAATAAATGTTATTTGCTATTATGGTTATTTTTTCCCCCCTAAGGCTTAACTTTTTCATTTCATCCCCGCCCTCCTCTTCAACTCAATCTATATATCCAGACTCTCACCCGTTAGGACAATCGGATCCCCGACGGACTTTAATGAGCCATTCTTAATCTAAATTAGTGACCCTCATATGTAAAATTACAGTTCAGAAATTTCTGTTTATACTGTTTACAAGAAAACAAAAACTTGGAATATGACTCAGTTGCTTTATTATAACCAGAGTGGAATGGGACAATATTATATACAAAATTAATTGGGAAGAAAACAATATCTTTGACATAAGTCATACTAAGTATTATTTGAAAGAATAATCCAATACAAACAGTGATAAAATTTGTGATTAGTGTCATGATCTGTCAATTCAGAAAAGAAAAAGGGCTTTACTTTCAGTGACTTTGATACAGCTGACAATTATGATATATGCAATCTTGCTATTTTATTATAAACTATATTCATCTTATTCATCATCTCTGGGTTTTAAATAGTAACTGCATTTATAATGTAGTTAAATGTACGTTTTTAATTCTCCATCAAATGTCAAATGGAGAAATATTACAGAATTACTTCAAATGCCAGAGTCTATGCCCTCCAACAGGCCCCAGGGAAGAATAAAACTTCCCTGGTTTTTTCAGAGCCCCTCAAAAAGCCCTACTCTCCCAAGACACAGAAATGTGTATGATATACAGAGAGGAAATGCTTGCTTTAACTTTCCCTAGAAACATTTTACTTTTTAAGTACTAGAACAGTTAGATCTGTATATTTGTCCAGTTAATTGCTCTGATGTGAAAAGATAATAAAACATTTCCTGCCTTCCTGAGAGGTCTAAATGGTGACAGCTGGCCTAGGTCCCTTAAGACTCCAAGGTGCTATGATTACTGGAGTGCTATTTCTTAGATATTTACATTTCAAAAGGGATGGAGTTTAGACCTAGGAATCATCTCTAAGTTCTAAAAGCCAGGACCTGGGTTTACCTAGAAAGACATATTTATATTCCACAAGGTTAGGGTGAGAATCCAACATCCCTTCCATCTCATCCCAAAGGGACAAAGATTTGGTTTTTGTTTTTGTTTTTATTCTCCTTTTGGGAGGGAGAGGGCCGGCTGTCTCTTTCAAGTGTATAAAAGGAGAGACTCTTGTTCTCTGACCCTCACCCGTGGAGTGTCTGGCCAATCTTGGCCACTCTTGGCCACTCTTGAAGGAAATATTTTATCTGGCTTTCATCCTTTTGTTCTAGGGGTAAGGTATAGGGAACCCATACTTGATGTGCTATTATTTACTACAAAATAATATCTAAACTGCCTCTAATTCAGAACACTTCTCATGCACATTCAGAATAAATTAATGAAAATGAGTATTAAAAACCCAATATCTCCTATCCTGCCTTGCCAAAAATGGTGCATAAAAAAGACATAGTATAAAATAAAATTTAAAAAAAGAAAAAGGAAAGTGTTTTCCTACCTAACGGCTATAGTTGTGAATACAGATGACTCAAATCTGGATGCAGATGGTGATGGGGCCTCAGGTGACAGGTACAGGCACAGACAAAAGATGCCAAAAGGGTACTGAGGAAGAACCTTTGGCCTTCCCCCTCACTGCATAAAAGAATTTAGATCGAGGACCTGCTCTAGGAAGGGAGCTATCACTATAGATAACTATCCTATACTATGAACTAGGTGTGACAGACAGGGAGGAGTCTAGCAAAATCTGTTAAAATTCCTCTCTGTGTCCCATTGTTTTTATATGGCTCAACAAACATTTGTTTACCAAACATTTGCTCTTTTTATCTTACTGGTAACTGCTTTCCTTCCCTTTGAGGTCTCAGACTCTACCCACCTTTAGCTCAAGATGGAGCACAAGCCTCATTTTACTCTGAGTGTCTATGGAATCTCTCATATTTATGTGGATTCCCCAGATGTATGTAATTAAATTTTATTTTCTCTTGTTATTTGTATCATATCAATTTAATTTTTAGACCAGCCAGTGAAACTTAAATGAGTAAAGGAAAAAAAAAAAATTTCCCCTCACCAACAGTATACTATTATTAGTCTTTTAAGATAATTTTTTTGGTTGCTTCATATATTTACCATTTTGTGAGTCACTCGACTGCTCACTTTCATAATGCATTTTTAGATGTGGACTAAAGCACTACTACTTGCAGTAAAGCTATTTATTATAGATCGGAAAATGAGAAATATCTTTTAGTATTTGTCATAGATGCAAAGAAAATAAAATATTTAATAATATCAAATATTTGAAGGCAACTTTTTAGATAATGTAGTATAAAAATAGCTAAATTGACATTTTTATTTGTAGTCTGAATTCAGCCCGTGCAAACCTTTTGTTCAGTCAATGTGTTATGAGAATTAAATAAGATCATGTACTTTAAAACTTTTTACAATGCAATATATATATATATATATATATGCCTTACTGTTAAATTGTATACCTGAAACTTACTGAATTTCATTAACCAATGTCACCATAAAAAATAATAATAAATAAAAAATACTTTTTAGAAATGATAACATTATATAACATTATATATGTACATATATTTCTATTCAAAACCTCTCTCTATATATAAATTTATATATTTGTATATTTATATATTTATATATATATGTAAGAGAATTATCCTTCTTAAATATAATCATACATTATTAGACTGCTCAAAACAAAACATAATTTTTTGATTAAGCCAACCATATTAAAGTGTAGGAATCTGTTTAATAGGCCATGAAACACTAGTTTAACTGATCCTCATTATGCTAAAGGGATTTCATCTCTATAGACTTGCTTTAATGAAGACTTGTTATCTCTTTTATTGCTACCTAAAACAATAATGTTTGGTAACAAAAAAGAAAACCTGTTAAAAAGAAAGTTGAACAATAGAAGGCAAATTCTCTTTTACTATTGAAAGGATTCAAATAGAGCCTCCTACTAGAAACTGTAGTAGGTAGTTTCCGAAAACTGCTTTAGAAGATATGAGAATAACTGACAGTAGTTAGCCCACTTCTGAAAATTCTTATACAGAGAGATGAATTCTAGAAGCAAAGAAAATAGAAAACCCTAACGTCAACACACTGAGCTCAGCTACTGAGGTCAGTGCCCAAACACGGTCTCATGAAAAGATTTCTTGCTGCGTGTCTCATTTGCCTAGGAGTAAATTATTTGAAGACTTGTGGAATTAGAAAAGAAACATTTTATTAGACTATCAGTCTTGTATAGATCTGAAACACTATAGACAAATCTCTTAAGCAGCTTTCTCCAGTAAGCTCAAATAATCAATATAGTTTTATTGAAAGTCTTTTTTAATATCTGACTTTTCCAAAAAGCAGGTCAACAGCTGATCCATTCCTGAAGATATTAGTGCAGATTCTCAAGTAATCATTGTTCATAAAGAACATTCTAAATCAAGCGGTTCCTAAATTTATTACTTCGGTGGTCAGCATTATACAGTGAAAAACAGTACATCGGTGATGGGATCAATAAAGCTTAATCCTGAGTGAAGATTTTGAAATGTTAATTACATCTGTCATTGATGTCTACCTGAATTTTTTTCAATGCTTTCTCTACATAGTTATAATTCTCCACATTATGCATTCTGCCTCCTGACATGGCATCCAAAAAACTACATTTCCCAGAATACTTTGTTGCCAAGGTACAGACATGTAACTTAGATTTCACCAATCAGATATAGCTTAATGAACCTTTGATTTGATTGGCTACATGAAAAAAACAGGGACCTAACATATTTGCAGGCATGGATAATTCTGTTTGAGGGTGAGTGAAGCTGCTTCTGGAATCACAGCAGAGGCAGCGTAGTTTCGGTGGTCACTGGTGGCAGCAGTACCTTCTAGATCATAGTGTAAGCAACAGTGGTCCAATATCAAATAAGGTAGCCATTCCCTTAACAATTCTATCTGTGCCATTTAATTTCTTTTATTCCAGTTATTTGCAAATGCTGACCTTGTGCAACCTATTAAAAATGACATTTTGTGGCATGACTTATCAGTACATGTCAATTTTCTGGAATCCCAAACCATTATTGACTTCTGAGCCTATGCTGATGCAGAAACAAGACCGGTGTAAAACCAAGTACCACTCCGAGAGTTGGAGAACGCAGGTTTTTTACACCGGCGGTCCCAGAAGAGCTAGCTCTCTGAAGATCTGGGCCCTGAGTTCAGGAGTAACCTTACTTTTATAGGGCTTAACAAGCAAAGGCAATACATCTGTTCTTAACAAGCAAAGGCAATACATCTGTTATCCAAACAGAACAATCAAAGAGAGGGTGAGTCTTTAGTTGATTTCAAGATCACGCTGCCCTTCGGCCTATGCAGCAAGCATGTCTACAGAAGCAGAACAAAGAGCTAATTACAACATTAGCCATTTGAGTGAAAAATTCCTCTTCAATGCTGGTACATTAAAATAAACATGAACCATGTTTTCTTAGTTTTTGGTAATTAGGTTTGCTGCGTCTAAGCTCTACTTAGTTAGAGAATACCAGATGGCAACTAATTGCCAATAATTTATTAGGCAACACCATGTAATATATAGAACTAGAATATGGAAATCATAATCATCTGTGACTGTGTTTTTAAATTTATACTGATTACATATTTCTTTGGGAGTAATTTTCTAAAATGAAGCCCAAATATATTTCACAAGATATTTAGCAATGAGCCTTTTTTGGTACTTTCTTTTATACAGTTGTATCCAAGCTGCACAAAGTAGTGCTGAATTCTGGTGCCCTGAATTTTCTGCTACCACACATTCAAAATTTTATTGTGCCATTGCTTTGGTATTATTCTTCAACACCTTCTTTTCTTTTACTATCCAGTTAATCACCAAATTCTATTAATTCTGCCCTTAAATATATTTTGCATTGATCTACTTTTCTCAAATTTTAATTCCATTACCCTAGTTCCGGCCATCATCATCTTACCTGGACTGCTGTAATAGAGTCCTCACTGACCTTCTGATTTTATTCTTGTCCTCTCTAGTTCTATACACACCAGCTAAAATGATCCCCCCTGTTTTAATTAAAGTCTTCAATCGCCTTTCATTTAACTTAGAATAAACTCTCATGTAGTTATTGTGACATTGCAGTTTGCATTCCTGAAGAAGTCTCTGGCACGCAGGAGACTGAGCAGGGAGCAAGGCAATTCCCAAGAGGACTGCCAGCTGAGGGCAGTCAGCAGGCAGCACCATTAGCTGAGAGAAGAAAAGCTTCTGTCTGAAAAGGAATCTGTGTGGTACATCACAGCATCCCCTATCCATGGCCCTGAAACAATGGTCCCTGCCCACTCGGGCAGTACCATCTCATGCCGTACTTCTCTCACTCATGCTTCAGGCACAGTGGCCTCTGTCAGGTCCTAAGAAACCAAAATCCTTTACTGTCACAGGACCCTGTGGCTTCTCTTCTGTGCCCAGTCTATTCTTCCCCAACTCTTCACGTCGTTGGCCCTCTCATTCTTTAGGTTTCTGCTTAAATATCATTTTTTTCCCTAAAAGGTATCCCCTCACTTTCCTAATTGTGGGTCACTGCTGTTATTCTTTGTTACAACAGTGCATTTATTTCCTAATTGCTCTCATTACAGCGTTTATTTATCTTTTAAATTACTATTATTTGGCTTCACCACAAGAATGTAAGCTCTTTGACAAAAGGGAAATCCATTTTGCTCACACTTGCTTTGCCAATGTGTAACACAGTGCTGGCGCATAGTAGATGGCACTTGATAAATTTTTACCGAATGAATGAATATAAATCTTCATGTTTTCATATTATGGCAGCTTCTTGATTGCCTAGCTCAGAATGATCAAATTATGTGTGTATCAGTTAGACAGACAAGATCATGCTGTGGTAACAATGTTAAAACCTCAGCGACTTAGAAATGCAGAGATTTATTGCTCACTCCACAGTTCCTTGCTCAGGTAATGAGAGGCTCTGTTGTTCTATGCTGTCTTCATTCAGATTCCTAAGCCAAGTGAAGCTTGATTTCCTTGCTTCTAGATTTGCTGAGGCAAGAAAGAGGGAATGTAGTGAATTATGCATAGGCTCTACAAGCTTATTCCCAGAAATGATATACGTCTGCTCACATATCATTGGTCAAAGCAAAACTCAAGTTCATGTCTCAGTCCAGAGGGAATGGAGGACAGTGTGGATTCCAAATTAGTTTTGTCTGTCAGGTGTGAAGATGATGACCAAAAAGAAACTGTAGAATCTAATCTGTTTATATCAGTTAACACAAGTTTTGGCTTTTGTGATGAAATCACATTTTTGTTTCTGGGAAGGTCATATAATTTATGGCACATATGGGCACTTTACATCAAATTATTAATGAGAAGCTGTAGGGAGTCATAAGTGAGGCTACATGGCATTTCCCATTACTGACACTGAAATCTCTGTGGAAATAAATAAGGGACCTAAGAAAACCCCTCAATATTTGAGAATCACTCCAACAGAGAAAAATAAAAACTGCCTTAGGAATAAATTTACAAAACAAAATTACTTTAAGAATTCCTAACTTTATCTCAAATCAATATTGTAACAAACAGTTTTAGCATTTGAGTTGCCAGAAAGTATAATTTATGGCATTATTTCTTTAAATGGCTGAATTGAGTTTAAGGAACTTGTGGCAAGAATCTTTTCCAAGTTACTGTCAACCGACTGTGTGTGTGTGTGTGTGTGTGTGTGTGTGTGTGTGTGTGTATTGACAGATGTGTGATGTATTTCAGAGACATTGTAGCAACGATTAACAGCAATAATTTATCAAAACAACTTTAAAATGATTATTAAAAGTACAAGAATTATTACAGTAACTGCCTTACTAGAAATGTACAATATCGTTGCCATTAATTATAACAACAATAAGTAAATTAACAATTGAGCTATTCTGACTAATGAGTTATTCCGGGACAAGAAAAAGACAAATGAAATAGATTAAAAACAGAGCTTGATATATAGTTGTGTGGTTACTGGAAAGCGTATCTGATTGAAGAAGATTTAAATGATAATTATCTTACAAGGTCACCCCACACAATTATGCAAGGCCTATAACATAAATCTGATTGGCAAACTTCACCAGATGTTTATTGATGAAACAAAATGTTCCACTAAGACTAGATGCAACTTACCCCAGTGGACATTAATTGACAAAGCAGATTATCATGAGATAAAACTGAGGAAGCAAAAGGCCTCAAGACTTTATATGTAAAAAAGTTTCTGAAATGGAATGTTGTGGGTTATTTATTCCAGTTGAACTACTAATGAATAAAGCTGCCCTCTGACTGTAAGCTGATGTGGTAATTCTTTCTCGTAAATTTATGAGGATGTAATTTTATATCTACATGCAGATGTAAAAGAGAAAATATGGTCATCGGAGCCTGGGCTTAGGGCCACGACTTCATGTGTGAGCAGCATGCACTGACCTGCCGCCAGGGCCATCCACCCTGTAGACTTAGTAGGCTGATATCTAAAGCCACAACACTTCTAGGACCCCCCAAAATGTTTTCATTTCTTTTAAAATCTGAAGAAAAGAAATAGATATAATGCAGCTTAGATCTGTCTTTATACAAATGCAGCTGTAAAATATAATATTTGATATTTTTAAATAATTTTTCAACCATTTTATAGAAGGGATGGCTGAAGACAAAGTGCCTAGTGGCCACAAAAGGCATAATGCAGCCTGATTCACGGTCTGTAGAATCTTTCATTAGACCGGTCAGTCATTTACAGTGGTGGTTTTAAGTCAACTTTTAACTGTTTGGCTAAGTTGGTCCTGTGGATGTTGACCCTGATGGGTGCATGTAGCTTCTAGCCTCTCTATTTGGTCCACAGGGAGTGGCTCCTCCTAATAAAGGTAGAAGTACAAGCATGTGAGACTCTAAGCAAGCGGCACTTGGACAGCTTCTCTCTAAAGCAAAGGCACGAGGACATCAGCAAAGCTACCCTCTCAGGGTGCAGGTTGTTACAGCTTGCCCTGGAGGTACGCTTGGCAGACTTTTGCAGTGTGGGGTATCAGCAAGGGCTAGTGTGACAAGAACTGCAACAAGGATTCATTACAGAAAAACAATTCTTTCTGTAGATACACCTGTTAGATCTTAGATATTAAAAGGCAGAATGTATCCACTGCTTTTGGAATGTAGAATAGCTGATTGCTTTGCTGATACAAAACACTAGTAAGTTTCAAGAATTAAAATTAGGATGCTCCAAATTCTACATTTAGGTGCAAACTAGACTGCAGAACAATAACCTTGAATTCGTGTGCCTTATCCATCGGTCAAATATAAAAATACTCAACAGATAAACCTCAAAGTGACATAGTGGTCATGAAGACTAGAACCAAGCTGCTGATCAGATCTGTACCACCCAGACTGAGGACATATGCTTGAGATTTTAGAATTAAAAGTGGAGAAAAGAGAGTATCTAGAGAAAATTATATAGGCCTCTCAGGGAACAGGCATTAAAAAAATCTCAAAGTAGCTTTCAGTTTAGGAGTTTAATGAAGCTGATTTTGCAGTCGGAACAAATGCGGAGAACTCCACATTCTTCCACTTCTGCTCTTGGTGAGTCTTTCCTAATTCTTCCACTTCCCTGAGATGCAAGTTTCTTAAACCTCAGCAATTCCACGAGAAAAGACTGTGGCAGCAGACTCTGCGGCACAAGACTAAAAATGCCTGCTCAAAAGATACAGTGGAGGCCTTGTTACCATATAGAACACACACCATACTCTAAGTACTGAAAATGTGAGGCTCAAAAGAGAAATGGAAATTTCAGTGGATGAAAAGAAAAGTACCCCAAACAAGACCAGGTGACTGGAACTGTCTCCACTGCAATTTTCAAATCTTTGCAAAAAAGCCTTCAGCGTCACAAACGTGTCACTCTCTGAGAGAGGAGATAGTATGTATGGGTGGGCTTTTCCCTGTAGATATGGTAAATTCATAGTTTTGAAATTAAACTCTTGCTGAGAAATTTCTTCTCTATAAGTTCACAGTTGTGGATTCTATACAACTGAATCTTTTGATAGGCAAAAGTGTTGTGGCTTTGAGTATAAAAGCCAGATTTTTTTTGTTTTGTTTTGTTTGTTTGTTTATTTGTTACTCTACCCTCCCACGCACACAAAATATTGAGTTTCTGCCATGGCTTTTGGCAACACTGATACTAGGTTCTAGAAATGTCATTTTTCCTGGGATGATTGCCAGGAGAAGGGAACTGGTTTTCTGCATTTCGGGGGTAAAGGGCTATGGCTAGTGATAATTGTATTATGTCCTACGATCTCTTTGAACTCTAATAAGTGGGAGCATCAGAGACCTGGCATTGAACTGGTAGGATTTTTGATGCCTGAAGGCATTAGTCATTCAAGTGAGAATCTAGGCTAGAGCTGTTGTAGGAACTCTGATTCTACCCAGTACCTGAGAACTCCTCTAATTGAGGCTGGGCAGTATAAGAAATTAGTAACATCATGTTTACATCTTAATTTAGCTTGAGATTATTTGCCTTTGAACTTGTAATTCACGAGAGCAAGTAATTTTGATTTTGGACTCCAACCCTTCACATTAACATGCTAAGAGATTTATTCCCTTTTTAAAATTCATAAAATTCAACAGCATATCGAAAAATGCATAAAACAAATGTATATTTTAACAAATTACTCTAAAGTAGTAACCCAAGTTCGAGAATAGAACATTTCCCCTCCCATGTGTACCTTCCCTGTCACACCTTCTGCTGCCCAAAGACAACTGCTGACCGGGTAAACACTGCCTCGCTGCTCTTTGTTATACTTCTTTACAACATAAGGTGAGTTCCGTGCCATTGAGTCTGCTCTGACTCCTGGTGACCCTATGAATGAGTGACGTCCACAGTGTCCTGTTCTCAACAGCCCTGCTCAGCTCCTATAGACTCAGGCCTACGACTTCTTTTATGGAGTCAATCTGCCTCGTATTTGGTCTTCCTCTTTTCCTGTTGCCTTCTATTCTTCCCAGCATCGCTGTCTTTTCCAAAGAACCTTGCCTTCTCATGATGTGCCCTAAGCAGGACAGCTTTGGTTTTGTCATTTTTGCCTCTGGTGATGTTTCAGGATCCTCTGGTTGGTCTTTCTGGTGGCCCAGGGTGTCCCTACAGCACTCCTCCAACACCATATTTCAAATGAATCCCTTTTTTTCCTATCAGTCTCCTTCACTGTTCAACTTTCACAGCTATATATAGTAACTGGGAATATGAGAGTGTGCATGATCTTAGCTTTAGTCTCTAACGACACATCTTTGCTCTTGGTGAGTGTTTCCTAATTCTTCCACTTCTGCCCTTCCGAGTCTCAGCCTTCTCTTGCTTTCTTGGCTACAGTCTCCATTTGAATCGATGACTGAACTAAGGTAAGCAAACTTTAATGATTTTGACGTCTTCGTAGTCCATGTTAAAGTTGTGTATTTCTTCTGCAGTCATGATTTTTGTCTTCTAAATGTTCGAATACGGTCCTTCTCTCACATTTTCTTTCACTTTCATCAGAAGTCATTTCAGATTATTGCTACTTTCTGCCAGTAACATGGTGTCATTTGCATATCTTAAGTTACTGCTGTTTCTTACACCAGTTGTCACTCTTCTTTCTTCCGAGTCTAGCCGTTTTTTATATGTTCTGCTTACAAATTAAACAAACAGGGAGATAAAATGTACACTGTCTGACACCTTTGCCTGTAGGAACCCATTCTGTCTCTCCATATTCTGTCCTGACAGTGGCTTCCTGTCCACACAATAGGTTATACATCAGGACGATGAAGTGCTGAGGCAGCCCATTTCCTTCAGAGCAATCCATAGCTTTTCATGATCCGTGCAACAAAGGCTTTACTGTGTCTATAAAACACAAACTAAGCTTCTTCTGAAATTCTCTGGAGCACTCCAGTATCTAATGGATGTTTACAATTAGATCTCAATTACCTCTTCCTTTTCTGAATCCAACTTGAACATCCTGCATTTCAAGTTGCCACACCTTGAACATTACTTTGCTTGAACTTCATATAAACGAAATTATACTGAACTTTTTTGGCAGCATAGGGAATCATTTCCTCGACATTATGTTTGTGAGAGTCATACATGGGTATAGCTGCAATTTGTTTTTGTAATGAACTAAATGCCTGGGCCTGGTTCCCAATGCTCTGGGTAAGCTCAACCCTTATGCTGTCCGTTGGGCTGCGGCAGTGTTCAGCCTCAGTGCTTGCAATGCTGACTAGAAACGGATGTGATCTCTCCACTCAGCAGGTGGAATTCAGTTCCATTCTCATAGCTCTGGCCAATACGCCCCTTGACAAATCTTGTTTGATTTTTATCGATTCTTGGGCTGTTGCCAGTGGCCTGGCTTTTTGACCTGCCACTTGGAAAACTGCAAACAGGCACATTTAAGACACTCCTCATTGAGACCACAAACTATGGAAACAAAAGGTGTTGCTAATATGAACCATCTGCATCACTCATGTAGATGTCCATTGTTCATTTTGATGAGGCCAACTCGATGAGGCCAACTCAATGAGACCAACTCAAGTTACTGACTGACTCTGCACACCCAGTTTGTAAACATTGCTGCCTGGATCTGACATTGCACTGCACATGGCGACATATTCACCACAATAGATGGGGAAAAAACAAAAGATTCTATTCTTGATGCAGAGGTTAACAATTCATCAGAGAGGTTACTCTTGTCATTTGTCTCCCAGTGAGGAAGGCTGCATGGCCTGGGGCAGGGGTCCCCAACCTCTGGGCCACAGACTGGTACTGGTCTGTGGCCTGTTAAGAATCGGGCCGCACAGCTGGAGGTGAATGGCAGGAGAGCGAGCAAAACTTCATCTGTATTTGCAGCCACTCCCCAGCACCAGCATCGCCACCTCAGCTCTACCTCAGATCATCAGGCATTAGATTCTCAGAGGAACACTGTTCCCTAGTGCCAAAAAGGTTGGGGATCGCTGGCCTGAGGCATGTCCCCTGCCCAGTGTGGGCAGATTGACTGCATCAGAATTTTGCCGCTCTCCTAGACTATCAGTGGAAAAAATTAAAATTTCTTTCTGTTTAAGATATTTTCTGTTTTTCCGGTCCAATCAGCTAACCACTGTGGCTCTTGAAACTAATCTGTGTCATGTGTTCAGCTTTCTGGACCATTTTCGGTCCCTCAGTGGTGTGCTTCTTATCATAAAAACTACACAACAAATAGGTAAATAGTCAAGGTATTTGATGAGTCTTCTCTGCTTCCTACTATCCACAGTCATCTGATACTGTTGAGCATTTGACGTCTTTGAAAATAAACTAAAAAAGAAATTCTGAGTTTATCTCCCTCTTCTCCTCCTGATCTACACACTTGGTAGGACAGATTGGTCACTGAACATGACTGTCTCCAGAAAAGGAGCATTCCTTCTTGAATCTGCCTCCTGGGTGATGATCAGAATGAAAGGAATGAGTTATATAGATACATTTTGAAAGTTTAGGATTCTGCCCTGACCATTCTCAGGCATAACGCATCTTTTCCCCTAACAGAACCCAGCCTGGTCAGTACACCTCCCTGTTGGCAGCCAGCCAAAAGGAGCCCTTGAGGATCAAACCAAATTCTAGCTGAGGCACCTGAATACATTTTTTTGGAGTTGCAGGGTCCTAGATCATGAGGATGATGATGACTGCTTGTATACATGTCTCACTACAATGGCCCACATAGGCTAAACTAGGAGATGTACTAGATATTTGTGTTTTACAAAAGAAAAATCACTTGTCTCTATTGTTCCTGATCCTTCTGGACGAGAGGTCTGAGTGTGACTAGAGAATGATTGTGAAAAGGGAAGTTATAGCTATTTGAATGGAGTAAGACCATTGTGTACCAGGGGGAGGGGATCTATAACCTGGGCACATGAAGAGGGAATGAACACCTTAGACCAGGAGGGAGGGACATTAATGATCTTTGCCCTTCATATCTGCCCCCAATGCCTTCCTCACGAAGAAAAATGACCCGTTGCAGTTTTCATGAACAGTCGAAGGCACCTTCAGTTTAATGATGGCTGAATCTGGTACCTCCAACCAAATGCATCTAACCATGATTTGATCATCATTCCACTTATGTGTATTGAGAAGTCTATTGGAAACCTGAGGGGGTGGTCTTGGCTCTTGCAGCTCCTGTCGATACCTCCGATGTCTTCTGTATTTTCTTCTCCCGTAGCTATCACTCGGTTTTTCCATGGACTGGGTGAAAGCTGGCAGTTTGGACAAACTAGACATGTTTCACTAACTGTCCTCAGGCAGTCTCTTCAAAAATAAAAGCTGAACTCAATTATCAAAGTAAACTGGGAACCCTAAGATTTACCAGTGTGGGTCCCAAGCCTGGCTGGTCCTAGGTCTGGCTGTGATCCAGGCTTGCAGCTAGGAATAGGACCCTTGATTTAGAATGTTATATCAGTGTAGTAAGGCACCTGCACCTAAAATATCTAAACATAATTCAGCTTATTGTATCGTGCATGTGTGGCAGAATGTTACTATTGTACTCTAATATGTGTGGAACCCATGCAGTCCCCTAGGGAACGGAAGAATAACAGAAGCAGAAGTGCGCTCCCTGCAATAGAACTGCACTCCCCGCAACAGAAGTGGGCTCTCCACAGTAAAGTTGCTGCCTGCCATTTCATTCTCATGTTAGCCCCTTGTGCAATCTTCCAACTGGGCGACACACCAATGAAACCTTCCCTTCTTGATAAGTCAGTGCTGACAACCAGCCATGGGAAGGCCATGTTTGAGGCACCATCAACCCGAGTACCCCTACCTCCACATAATACAGGTATCACTTGAGGTCACCCAACAACTATAAACAATACTTTCTTTCCAGGTACACCATGAGCATCCTTGGGTTGTACATCTCGTGTGGAAGTCAGACATTAACTTGCCTCCATCCTGAAACCAAAGTGGTTTGCAACTAAGCAGTGATTTAGAAAACATCATCAGTAGATTATGTAGCCCTCAGATGACAGAGAGCTCTCTAAAATGAGACTACTCTTGATTATTTGGAGTTGCTCTCCAGAGAAATAAGTGACTATTTATGCATACTCTGAGGGTAATTATTCCTACAATAAGAATCTTACATTGAGAAAAGGTGGTTCAAAATTTGTCCCTAACTTTAACTAAAGTGATCAATGAAACTACCTCAGTGTTAGAAGGCAGGCACTGATGGTTTATGAGAATTGTTCAGCTGATTGAGTCCAAAACTCTTGGGGCAATGGTTGGCATCACTACTGAAAGGTTTTCCTCATCCTGCTGCTTAGAGTCTTGTTAATAGTAGTCTTACTTATATGCTGTATGAGACAAATTGGATGAATTTGCCCCAGCGTCTGCTGATCAAATTAGCCACAGTGGCTGATGAGTGACATACACATGGGAAAATTAGCCAGTAGCCTAGATGGTGTAGAAATGAAGTGTGAAGATGTTGACATACAATTCTCCATGGGTCTCTCATGTCTGTACTCTTGTAAGTAGAGGTATTTGCTGCCTTTTTCCTATACTGTCTTTTCAAGAGTGTTTGTACAGCAAATAGCCTTGGGAAATACAGATCATTGTCTTTCTCTGGAGCAGAGGGCAGGTTTGTGTATAGCACAGTATAATAAAGATAGTGGTCTTCCTCCAGGCAAAGTTTAGGTGGCTTACTGCTCATTACAAAATATCTGGGTTCCTAAAGCTTGGAGCTCTTCAGCTGTGACACTACCTACTGCATGTGCACTATATGCCTTGGCCCCTTCTTGTTGCCACTGAGGACTTGGAGGCAAGACAAATTAATGCAAACACTTTCTGTGCCATAAATAATAAAGTCTTTAACTTGAAATAACGTCTTGACCCTGTGTCCTATTAGCAGCCATGGAACTGGGGGCTAACTTATCACATTGCAAGTAGAGTGAAATCCCAGATCCTTCACAGTTCTTGACAGGGAAGGTTGTTGTTGTTGTTTTTAAATTAGCCTGCCTGGGAGTCACTAGGTTCCTTGAAATTGTGGGTTGATATGTTTCATTAGTTTTGGAAATTTCTCAACCATTATCTTTTCAAATTTTGCTTCTGACCATTCTGTTTTTCCTCTAAGACCTTGATTAAATACATGTTAGATTTTCTATTATGTCTTCCATTCTTCCTGTTCTTTCTTCTGTTTTATTATTCATCCTGAATGGTTTCTTTTGATTTACCTTCAAATGTACTAACTTTCTCTGTGTTACATCTAATCTGCTGGTATACCCATCCATTGAGTTATTAATTTCAGAAATTGTGCTTTTTAGTTCTAAGATATCTTTTTTTAGCTTTTGCTTTTAAATCTATGATGTCCTTTTTAAAAATTCCAGTCTTTTCCTGAGATCTTAAAATTTGGCTTCTATCTCTATAAGCTTAGTAACATATAATACATGAAAATTTCTGGAAATTTCACTATCCAGAATACTTACAGTTCTGTATAGGCTGTTTGTTGTTTGAGTTGGCTCTGAGTCATGTTGATATGTCTTTTTGTGTGTTTCCTTATTTTTGAATGAGTGCTATATCTGGTTTTTTTTAATGTGTATATAAATAATTTAAAACCTAAAATATTATCTTCCTCCAGAAAACATTTTTTGTTGTTTCTTTCTGCTGATGCCTATGGGTACTAGCAATCTCCAATCATTTTAATCCAATTTCAAGGATTAAAATTTTCTAGACCATATAGATTGTAGTCATTGAAAGCAGCTGATTTACTTCTGTTTCATTCTTAGACCAATATGTCTCCTCTTTTGGATATCGGTTTTAAGTGTGAGCACTTTACCAGGGCCCTCAATCCTGCCAGGCCTTGTACTTCAACTTGTATCCCTCCTTTCCCCAAGAGTCTTTAGAAGGATTGCTTAACCTCTCTGTCATTTCCTTCTGACAGGCAAAGTTCTTCCTGTTCCTAGGGCAAAAGGGGTCCCAAATCCCATCCTCCCCTCTTTGGATTTTCCTCTTGTCCAAAATTCTTGGTTCAGTGATTTTTCACTTTTTTTTTTGGTATCTTATTGATATTCCTAGGAACATAGTTTTAGTATTTAATCTAGAAATTTTTTTTGTCTCTGATGGGAGGTTTGTTCTGAATTAACTAGCCTGCCATTGCCAAAAGACAGAATTTATTTATTTTGTCAGTGTATTTTTTATTTTATTACAATATAATTTACATAGAGTAAAATTCATAGATTTTAAATGTACAGTTGATGAGGTGTTGTTTTTTAAATATATATTCCATATTACCATTACTGATATAAAGGTAGATAATATTTCCATCTTCTTGGAAAATTATTTCCTTCTCCTTTGTAGTCAGTTCTACTCACCCTAGCACTGGAAATCAGTCTTCTAATTTATATCTAGATATTTATATTATTTATCTTGAACTTCATATAAAATAAATTGTACAATATGTACTCTTTTACTCAACCTATATTTTTGAGATTCATCTGTTTTGCACATATCAGTAACTTAATCCTTTTATTACTCAACTGTATAAGTTGTATAAGTATACCACAATTTGTCCATTTCCTGTTGATGGACATTTTGATTATTTCAGATTTTGGTTCATATGAATAAACCTATTATGAACATTTAAGGATTCATCCTTTGAATTATAATTTCTTGTGGAAAATCAGAGAACATGTATATTTAAATTTAAGGCATCTATGTGTTACTGGAGAGTCTTGAATCACACCAAACTACACACCAAGCTACATCTTCCAACTTAGCCTTCATCTATTTGTTTTAGTTGCCATATTTTCTATTTTTTAATACATTTTAAAATTCTTATAAAACACTTAGTATGTGTTGAACACTGTTCCAAATACTTTTAAGTATTAAATAATGATCCTGACAACCCGTTGAAGTAGTTATTATTAGTATTCACATTTTAGAAATGAAGAAGTGGAGGCACAGAGTAGTCCATCAACTTGCTGGAGGTCATGTAACTAGCAAGTAGCAAGATCAGGATTCAAGTCAAAAAGTCTGGCTCTGGAGACAATGCTGTGTTTTTAAAAGTATTTGAGCAGGGAATACCCACAATGTACCTTCAGACAACCTGAAAATAAATAACCAGGGCCATTACATATGCTGCAGATGTTCTTTATAGTAAGCCATTGTATAAATGGCTTTAGATTAAAAGCATATTAAATGTGCTTGTTTGAATAGCAAGATTATTAAACAAAAGAGACTCACCACAAGTTAAAGACGGAGAAAAGATATAATCAAATACCTATGGATCTCAATTAACACCTCACTAATTCTCACTCACTTATTCAGAAAGTGACTTTTTGTTTTCTCCACATGCGATATGCTAAATCCATGTGACAAATATGAGAGGCGATGAAGGGCATCATTATTTTGCCAGTACCCTCAGTGTTCTTGTGGAGGCTGCCTTCTCTTGCCATTTCCAAAAAAAATCGCATCTTGTATTCATGGACCTCGATGGCATGCATATTCATCTTCTTTGTCTTTGCAAAATATTTACAAAGCCCACTATTGCCTTTGGTGATGTTACAGACTAAGGCCAGGTGGGGGAGCTCTTCAAAGGGCACTACATAGAAATCTAGTAAGCAGACCAAGCCGGTAAGTAAGCAATTATGATGAAAAAATGAGGCCAAAATGTAACTGTAAAATACAACAACAACAACAACAACAACTGAGGCTTGATGATGGTGTGTGCGCCATGATGAAAAAATGAGGCCAAAATGTAACTGTAAAATACAACAACAACAACAACAACAACTGAGGCTTGATGATGGTGTGTGCGCCATGAGAAAAACAAGAAAAGAATATAAAACACTGAACTAACACGAAGGTATGTGGTCAAATAAAGGCTTCTCATGACTTTTTGTTGATTTTACATCCTGGATATTAGACAAAGAAAAGAGCAAAATGAGTTGCATAATTTTGAGAACATCTATTGTTAAAGACTGGATATGTTATTGGTTCCAAGTCCAGACAGAGTGAGCTAATGTTGAGTCTAACACCCTGAGAACAAGATCCTTATCCTCCTCTTTCAGTTGGATCCCAGAGCCCAGCAGATCATGGTGCCCACATGCAATACATTTTGTATGCATTGAACAAAAGAGCCTTATCTTGACTTGTAGAAGAATAGGTTGTAGTTATTTAGTAGTAGTAAATTGGAGTTATAGTTATTGAGGGCCAGGATTGAGGGCCCTGGTAAAGTGCCTTCACTCCTGTACTTGTACAACTTTAATTCATAGGTTGCTTTAGGGTCATAATAATATATAACAAAATATATTTTGCTGTTACCATTCTTTTATCATTGCCATTATCACATCTTAAGGTAATGTTTTGTAGTTCCAGAACCCTAGCTTCTTAAACCAGGATTCCAACGCGAGATCAGTTTTATTTCTAAGACCCAAAGTGACTGCTTTCTTCTCTGTGTCCAAAACTATTGAGTACCTTTGTTGTAGACCTGGGAAAATAAATAAATATTTCAAAATATTTGTGATGAACAAATTTCTTAGGAAGTTGTAGCCATCTTTTATAACTTGAAGCAAAAATGTACCATTCATTTTATATAACGTTGGTTATGAATTCTGGGTGTAGATATGGGCACATTTTCCAACACCAGAGGGAGTCTAATAGTACATGTCTATAGTTGGCAAAGAATGGTACTGTTGGAAGTTGAACAATTATTTAGACAGGCACCCAGCAAAATCTTAGTGCTTATTAGGTAACAGATTCTAATTTAAGGAATTTAATTAACAAAATAACATAAATCATTATAATATAGCTAATGTTTGCTGAGCTTTTTTCATGATGTATGCAGTGCTATGCATTATTATATCTAAATTTCACAATATGTATGGTAGACACTTTAATCATGGGACTCATAATTGGAGATTTAAAAAAATAGATTTGAAAGGAGTGCACACAAGGCAAGTACCTATGCTTCTCAAAGAAACAAAAACCCTAACCTTAGGATTCTAAACAGGGTCATTCTGTCAATTTTTATTAGCCAGTTGGCCACATCCCAGGGTAATTGATATGTTTTACTTCTTTAAAAAAAATGATAATTATTAATTTCTGAAAGTCTATATATAAGAATGCTGATAAAATTGCCATGCTGGAAGTACCTGAAAGGTCACTGAGGCATCATTTCACTTCTAATGTGATCCATGCTTTGGATCTTCAAAACAACGAAATAGGGAAAAGCTTCCCTTTAGGGAACAGTCGTTAGGTAGTTTTGTTAAAAAGAGGTGGTTAGAACCAATTCTTAATCACCAAAGATTTGGGTGGGGCCCATTAGCTTCAGCCCAGTGAAATACACAGTATTTAGCCAAAGACTATTTATAACCCAAGCATAGCACAAAAGTATGCAGTGAATCACAGGGTGTGATAGACTGGTAAGGCAGTGAGTAAACTAGATAATATGAATTTTTCGACTCTAACCTATTAACAATAATGTGAGAAGAACTGCAGTAAGAAAAACTCCAATTGAAATCCCAGCACTTCCACTTTAAGGGATATAATCTTGGGCAAGTGACTTAGCTTAAGTCCCTGTTTTCTCATCCGTTATGCAGAAGGGACAATGGTATCTACTTTATAATTTCTTTATAAGGACTCCAAAAAATATAAATATGTCAGGACTTTTTCTGTAAAAGTGAGAGAATCCTCAATTTGAATTGGTTTAATGAACAACTAAAAGGAATTATTTTTATTACTGTCAGATCCCGCTGCTTCAGGTACAGTTAGATCCAAGTATTCAGATGAAGGTGTCATGATACCATCTCCCCAAATCTTGACTGTGCAACTTCTTAATGGCTTAATTCTAGGGCAAGCTATTTCCTTACTGACAAGGATAGCTCCCAACATCTTCAGACTTCAACGTGCTACCTTAACTTCCCCTGCAGACTAAGAGCATCTTTCCCAAAACGCCAGCAGAAGCCCCAGAAATACCTTTCATTGGCCTAGTTTGGTCAAATGTCCTTTTCTGGAGCCAGAAGATCAAGTTCATGGACTGAGTTAGGGTGACATATGATCCTCTAAAAACTGCTGAGTTTGCAGAAAACAAAATAAAACAAAAAACTTTATTGCAACAAATATCTAGAAAAGTGCTTGGCATGTAGTAAGTATTAATAAGTGTACCATATATTAATTTTAAAATATAACCTATTTTTTAAACCCCCGAATATGTAGAGCTACCAACTTTCAGCCACATTTTCCAGGGCCACACATACATGACTAGAATCTGTTAAACCTAAAGGAATCTCTAGTTAGGGCTGACCACAATATGTAAGGTTTAACATGACTCAGTTTTTAGGATAGAAAGTGTTCCGAGTTTTGGAGAAAGCCTGCACTTTCCCCTAAAGAGCCTGGATGAATTTTAAGTAAATGATAACTTTGTGGATAATATTTTACTTTACTTATGAATCATCATAACGCTAGCAGAAGTTACTCTTTTGTTCCATTATACTGGAAGTATGGCTTAGAGGCCAAAAGCAAGAATTTACTATCAAGTAGCACAGTCAGAATGGAATAGCTCTCACCCCAACTAACAATATAAATAATAATTATTGCGATGACTATAATCTCTATAAGAGTTTGTCCTTCATCAATAATTAAATATATTTAATAGGAACCAGAGGCATGGGTACTTGCAGTTCCGCTGTGAACACATTAATTATCTATGACAGGAGATTTACATTGCGATGTATAAGTCTATATCAGGATTTATAACAATGTACTCTGGTTCCCCTTTGTGAAGTGTCTAGTTCCCTGAGTAAGTGAAGTGAAGATACTAAACAGAATCTATAGAATCTACTGAATGAAGCTAAGGCTAAATTCTGCTGTTAATTCACTTTCAGGATTTTAACTTAGAGTGTGAACATTTGTTTTTATTTCAAATTCCCATACTTCTAAATATGTAAGGTTCTAGTGTATTCTAAATAGCTCAGAGCTTCATTTGCCTTTATTCTCAAAATTCTACAAATTTTAAAAAGTGAGATTATAGTTTTTGTGGTGTTTTAAGCACAATGGAGAAATCATCCTGCCAATAACAACTTGCATAAGTTTTCCCTTTCACTTTATCAGCCACCATTGACTTTTTCAGTTTATGAGCAAGTGACTTTCCCAGTTTGCATTGACTGTGTACAAATCCTCCTCAAAATCCTGTTCTGGGGCTGGGAGGTTGTCTGCCATTGTACTGACTGTTAGCAACCTTGCCATGTGAAATGTATGCCTGTAGTTCAGGTTTATTTTTATGTTTTCTTTTGTTTTTTAATATTAGGAATATAAATGTCAATTAGAGCCCTTAGATTTCTGCCAGAAAATAAGGGATCACATTTTTTAAAAAAGGAAACGGTCATTTCAATGGGGTGACTATATTCCCTCCACATAAAAATATTTATGCTGTCAACATAAGAAAAGTCCAAACCTGTAGAGAGTTTATAGAGTCTGAGCCAAGCTGATGGCAATTGCCAGCAAGCAAAAATCTCAATGGACTGAGAAAATGCTCCAGAGAATGACATTAGAATAAAAGGAGACATAAGGAGGGGTAGGTGAAATCCACCGGTGGCAGATTAAGGAGGCAAGACAAAGCAAAATGGAAATCTCTGAGATATAATAAAAAGTAAAACAGAGAGACATACTTCAATACATTGGTGGATATGGGAGAGTTAGTAATTAACATTTACAGCACATAGAGATGGCATGCTGGGGACAAGGTAACCATGAGGGCTTTGTGGTCCCTACTCTGGTGGGAGGTTATGCCCTGAATGGTCTGGAAAAGGGGATTTCTCTCGCATTTCAAAGGTATGTTTTCTTAGATGCAAAATGACAATGGACAGACAGGTTCACTTAAGGTAAAGTTGACTTTCGTCAAGGAAGCTACAGGCCTAGGATGTGACTAACCACAATAACTCACTTTTAGTCAGGAATTTTTATGTTCAGACCATCCTATGTGGTGAATTTCAGTCTCTGAGTATGTCAGGCCTATCATGCTGGCCTCCTCTGAGCTTGTCCGGTATAGTTTGTGGCCCCTTTTTTCTCCACATGCTAAGATTTATCAATTGGAAAGCACTAGAAATAGGCAATTTTTATTATGTCCTCTTGACATTTTCAACCTAATGACTTGGATTAATACTGTAGCTAAGTCAAAACAATTGAGCACTATAATCTCTGGAAATGAGATGCTCTCTTTTATGAGAATTTAAAGACTAATCTGACCACCTTTGAGAGTCATTAACATATTTAACATCCTAATGACATGAAATTAAGTCTATGAAACAACAAATTCCTCTTCATGTAATAACCTGGGATGCTAAAGGTGGGTGAACAAGAGATGTGAACGGAGAAAGGTTGGGAGTCCCAGGGCAGCCTCAGAGAGGACTCTCTTCTGATACCATATGGTGGAGAGGAGCAGAGCCAGTACCCAGACGGTGACAATAGGGGAAAGCCCAGGAGACTTTTTCTTTGGAAGTTGCTTTTAGGATCACGCCTTCATACTGCTGCCCTGATTCCCACTTCACAATCATACTAAAATACTGAGCTGAAAGCCAGTGAATTCCTCTGGCCAGACCTAATATCCTTTGCTTTATCTTTATTCTTTTTCATTTTAATCATTTCTCCATGTTTTGAATGTAGTAACTCTTGACTACTCTATTTTGACCCTTCTATCTACTTCTCCTCTGTTGTTTTTATGGGAGTTACTCACCAACTCTTAGCTTTGAATAATCCAAAAGTATTAGCCCAGTCATGAAGCATTCTCTTTTTCCTTTTTTCCCATTTCTTGAGTACATACAAGATTCCATTTAATTTAATCATTGAGTATATCTTGCCCTCCTAATTTAGGTACTAATTTGGGTACCTGATTAAATACAATCTCAAAGTGATCTCTTCAGTGTATGTGTGTGTGTGTGTGTGTGTGTGAGAGAGAGAGAGAGAGAGAGAGAGAGAGAGAGAGAGAATTTGGGCAACTGTCTCATTCTCTGTATGCATAAATGATATTTGCTCATTCGGATTGTAAATTCTTAAAAATAGAAAATATAAGCAGTAACTTGAGCATGTATTTTAGAGTCAGAACTATGTTCAAATAGTGCTATTGCTCATAATGAACTTTTATAGGTCACTAAACTCTCTGAACCCAACTTTCTACACCTTTAAAATTAAATAATAATACCCTTCTGAGATAGAGATATTAAATGAGAAGATTTATATAGAATATAGTGGATTTTCAGTAAATGATTTCTTCCTGTGTTTTTAACTTCTCTCACATCACTCATTCTGTCACCAATCCTAGAAACACAATTGTTGAGCTCAGTTTGGGTTTGATTGATTAATTGATTGGTTGGTTGAAACTAACAAAATTAGGACAGTTGGGATGTACTGGCTAATCAACCAAATACCCCTTCCACATTCTTTCAACAATGTAAATTATAAAAGTATTATCTGAATAAATCAGTTAAATTACTAATCGCTTTTTTTTTTAAAGAAAATGCTAATGCTTAGAAGATAGGGGCACGATACTTTTCATATGTCTCTTAAATATTAATAAAGTTATTTGTGGTGTTATTTGGAAAGATCTATAATATGAAAATACAGCATCTCATTTACATTTGGTGAGTTAACTTACTGTGAGTTATTTTATTTAGCTTTAATTTTTATTTAGTGATTAATAGAACTAGAGATTGTAAAAGCTGCCAAAAGAGAGTAAATATCAACACAGAAAATTGAGATGGGAATCAAGGAACTCATTAAAACAAAACTCGACAACTTGACATAAAATCCTAAATATTAGACAGTAGTATTTTTCTAGTAGTAAAACTGTAGGGAATTAAACATAAAGCCCAATGATAGCAGCCTTATTGAAATAAAAGTATTTCTCAACCCAAAAGAATCTAGGCATCTGATTAGCTCATGTAGAGATAATTATTTATGATAGCATTTACTGGTAAAGAGGAAAGAGTGAAACCTTAGACGCTCAGTCGTGACTTAGGCAGAATTTATTTGTAATTCTGAAGCACTGAAGTGGAAGTGATTGCAGTGACTCAGAGCATTGTGATGGTCCAGCTGTCCCTGGAGCCTGCCTCTCCTGTGTGTAGTCAGGAATCACAATGCCAGAGGGAAGACTAACTGGAGGTGATGGTCATGTAACTACTTAACTGGCATAATTGCACCACAACTGAAAGGGAGAAACATTTGGTTACTTTACCTTCAATAGTTTAGAGTTAATTTTCATTGATTCCCAGAGCACGGATGAAATGGACACTGGGTCTAGTTCTCTGCCTGTGAAAACAATATCAAGGGCTATTTTCATAAAGAACTCAGTGATTTCTTTTTAATATAATGACAATTTATTTTACTAAGAGCCACTCAATCATTTGGGAACGAAGAAGCTTACTTTATTTGACATATTTATTTTATAGCAATGTCTCCTTTGTCTCAGGAATGTTTTGTGGAAATCAGTTCAGTCAGATAAGATACACGGCATTAAAAGCATACAGCAAGTCAGAGAAGCACCCAACACTTACTAATATCACCAATCATTGGTATGCTCTTTTATTCTAAGAAGGCCACTTCTATTTTCTTATGTCTTTTGTATAGATTTTTAAAAATTAATTAACTTAGTTTTTATGGTGACATTGGTTAACGAAATCCAATAAGTTTCAGGTGTACACTTTAACAGTAAGGCATATATGTTTACACTATGTATTCACCTCCCATAGTTAGATATCTTTTTGTCATCACATATTTGACTCCTTTTACCCCATCGACCTCCCTCCTCCCACCACTCCCTCCCTACCTTCTGGTAACCACTAGTCTATTGTCCATGTCCATGAGTCTCTGTTCGTTTGTCCTGTTCATTTGTTGCTTTTAGGTTTATATCCCACATATAAGTGATATCATGTGATTTTCAACTTTTTCTGTCTGGCTTATTTTGCTTAGCATGATTATCTCAAGGTCCATCCACATTGTCACAAATGGCAGTATTTCATCTCTTCTTATAGCTGAGTAATATTCCATTGTATATATGCACTACAGTTTCTTTAGCCAATCACCTATCATAGGACACTTCGGTTGTTTCCATGTCCTGGCCACTGTGAATAATGCTGCTATGATCATTGGTGTTTTTTTATGATTTGTTATTTTGGAGCTTCTCAGAAAATTGGGAAACAATACAATGATTAATAGGCCCCAAACCTAGTTGTATAAATGTATAAATAAGTTCCCTATATAATATGCCATTTTATGTTTTGAAATACTATTTTTGGCTATGTACCAAAATATTGCCACTCTACATTTTTCTTAATATTTTACTCTATATCTCTTTTAAAACTATAGCTTGCCTAAGCATGCCCTTATGACAGTTGCATTTCATTCATAAAATAAATCAAATTAGAGTTAACAAAGATTATAGGCCTAAAAAGTATATTGTTTTGCTTGGTTCTAGGTAGTCTAGATGAAATACTAATGTTTACTTGATAACTGTTTGTATATGTCACCTCTTCCAGGAAGCCTTCTTTGACTCTTCCTTATCAGAATTATGCCCTTACTCTTTGTGCTCCCATGATACCCTGTCCTCACCTGGATTTGTCTGACTTCTTTCCTGTTTCCTCCTCTGGACTATGAGAAACTTGTGGCAGGGACATTACATTTTTCTTTGGCTCCCGAGCATCAAGCAAAATGTTTGACACATTGTTATTGCTTAAAAAGTTTTCACTGAATGAATGAACAGTCTAAAGTCATTATTCTATGGCTTTCCAGTCAATCCATGTGTAAACATTTTTTTTTTCTGACAACGGTCAAAGCAACATAATTGGATAATCTGATGAGTAGTCATTAAGATCATCGTCATGGACTATTTGATGATTTAGATCATGATCTACAAATAGGGCCATTTTATAGGCTTGAATTGATGGACTTAAGTTTTCTTGCTGTTATGGATATCATTTACATTAACAACAGAAACCCCATACACAGTTTTCAAAGTGTTCATACTAATTAGATACTAATAAAAAAGGAAATAATCTGTATATAAATTTCATTACCTGGATTTTGAAATTCAGAGCAGAGAGGTGGGGTGTTTATTTATTTTGAGACTGGAAAGTCAGGAGTCTAGCAAATGAGGCACGTGTTGCAGTTGTTTTCCTGGAATATTGTCAGACCAATCGGAGTTTGCAAAGAACTTTTATGGTCAGTATAAATATTTTGAGCTGGAGGCATCATTACCAGCTGATATTTTCTTTCTTCAAGACCAGCTGTTCAGGAGAATCCCGGACGAGAGCCAGGCACATTTGAGACTTGGATCTCACCGAAGACCGCCACAGATTCCTGTGCAGCAATGTCGGTGTTAGAAGAAAGCCGACCATTTGCTCAACAGTTATCCAATGTCTACTTTACAATACTTTCACTTTTCTGTTTTAAGCTTTTTGTGAAAATCAGCCTTGCCATCCTCAGTCATTTCTACATCGTGAAAGGCAACCGCAAGGAAGCGGCAAGGATAGCAGCTGAATTTTATGGAGTAACCCAAGGACAAGGTATGTTGATAGTAACGCTCTCTTGTTTCAAGTTGAGTTTAACTATCATTTCATCCACAGTCCAAGAAAACATCACATGTTTTCTTTATGGACTGTTTCAAAGTGAATATTTTGTAAATTTCTGGTTACGGAAAATATTTGTTAACTCCCCTTCGTGGTTTCATAAAAAAGAAAATTACTTTGCTGTATCAATGTCTGGGTTAATAAAATCAAGGTATCATTTCAAAATAGATTAATGGAAACATATTATTAAATGTACATTTTTCTATTAATATTTAAAAACTTTAAAAATTTTATTTGCCAAGCCATAGTTTTAGAGGGTTCAGTTTCTGATTACACTTCAATTGTCCTTTCCTTTAATATGTACACAAATTTTTATGATTTTTAATTAAAATATTTAGTTATATGTAAAATAATTGTTATTAAAGAGATTTGAAGGTTTTGTTTGTCTTTCACGACTTTTATTTTACTAAGATTAACCACTTGATTATGAAATAATGCACTATATTGCAAATATTAAGATTTATGGCATGTGTTTTTCTGATGGAATTGTTGCTACGCTTGATTTGTAAAAAAATTAATTAGAAGAGGATAGGAATATGAATTAACAAATTTTATATGTGTACAGCCAAGTACATCCATCCATGTTTCTTGGAATAAATTGAAATATTAGACCAAATGAGAAACAATAATTTTAAAGTTAGACTTTAAAGGTTGTGAAATCATTTACATTCTATTGGACTGATATCTGTACAATAAAAACAGTTCTTCTAGTGGGTTTTGAGGTGACATTTTAATTGCTTATAGTCTTTTGATTAATTTCTGGTTTGAAAATCAGCAGGCGAACATGATTATTTTAGAGCCCAAAATACCTCTAAAGTAACTTAAAATTTCAGAATCAAAATATGCTATCTCATAATTAAAGAATGTACTATAAAAAAGAGCACTTAGAGTAGAAAATTTGCCTTCTTAAATGATTTTTCTACATCTTCAACTTGTGAAAAGTCATTTTAACTCTAGAGTACTCTTTAAGTACATGGAAAGTTGAGTGAAAGTAGCAAATATTTTTTTGATGTGTGAGGTAGATAATATTTTTCCCAAGGAAAATTTTTCTTATACAAAGTAAGGACTTCATGTACTCATTTAAAGTGAAGAAAATCTAAATGCCAGAATGCAACTTTCACATGGAAGGTGGGATCTATCTAGAGGAAATAGTGGTATTTAATCATTCGCCCAGCAGCTCTCCTTTCTAACAGGTATAACTATTTAAATGTGGCATACATTATGTTGGTAAGTAGAGTATTTTGCAAACATAAAAGACTTGATTTTAAAACAAAAATCATATTTTTAGATATAAGGGTAAATAGATTATATGATCATAAGGTCCTAAAGTTTACTCTCTTAGGCAGCTTATAGCTCATTACTTCAAACTCAAATCTTGTCTGTGTATTATGAAAATTGTCATACATAAAAATGTGAAATATGGGCTAAAAATCCACATTTCTTTGTGAGTTGACAAGGGATTTAGAGGAAGCTATGGAAGCTCCTTTTCAAACATATTTACAAATGAAAATAAACAATCATCCCCTCTGTAGTCTAACTTTCAGTGTGTTTAAACTGGGAACTCATTGGAATATAACAAATGGCTTCTATTTTCTTGTCTACCTTTGTCAGCTTGTGTTAAGACATATTAGAACTCTCAGATTATGTCACAAAAAAGAAAGAAGTTATCACTCACAGTTAGAGAACACTTTTCCTGGGAATATCAAGTTTTTAAAAATTTTGTTTTGTGTTGATTTTAAATTGGATCTATTTCACAAAATTTTGTCTTCTAATATCTTACATTAATGCATATGTTAAATAGAATATATCATGATAATTTTCGTTCGGTATAAGCATAATTAATCTTCGGTTTTTTTATATTGGAAGACAATCAGGTATCTTACAAACTCTTTCTTGATCGTCTACCTCTAAGAATTAATTATTCCTTGCCCAGGAAATTATTACTCCATTTTAATATGGCTTTTACTTTTATTTACTACAATTAAACTATTTTTATTTTGACTGTATTTTTATAATTAACTAATCAAGCTTAATTGCCTTTGCTTAATCTGGCAATTTCCTCCTTCCTAGGAAAGATTATCACCTTCACTCCACTTTGAATTAGATTTCTCCTTCCTACTTTCAAGACTTAGCCAGATTGTTCCCCAACATTTCTGATGTGGGCTTGCCAAATTCCATGAAATATGAGCTGATGTGTGTATTTTCATGTCTTTCACAATCACAGAAGACCATGTTGACAACATTCTGATGTCCTCCCTACGAGCAGTAATGCTGTGCTATGAAATGATAGAGATTGTGTCTTCCTAGATATGACTGCACATCAGCTCATTGTATTAGTCAAATGTTGGGTGGTCTTTTTAAAGCACTTTGCAATGAGGCTTCTGGCGAAGGTATGATTACACAACGAGAATGTTGAAAGGCTAAATGGTAGCTAAAATAGCTTAAGGTTATTTCCTTCTTGGTTTCTTTGGTATTCCAGTAAACCTAACATATCTTTTGTATGAAAAAATTTTATCAACTCCACCATCATACTAAAAGATGTATTTGTTATGCTTTTCTATATAACTACCTCCTGTATCATTCTTGCTGTTTAATATCTTGATGATAATCTCTATATATCAGAGGTCTAGCTTATTTTTAAAGCTAACACTCTACTTTGAGATTGACAGTGAAAGGTGTTGTAATATCAAACAGTACAGAGAGCAAAAGATGGTGTGAGGGAGTACACTGATTTCTGAAATCATTCCCAGGACCTAGAAGAAGCCATGAACTACTAATATCCCAAGGACAATTCAAGAGGCAGCTCCTATCTTCTGTTAAGGCTAATTTTTTTCAAGTTTTATCTGAGGCTCTGAAAGAAATGTAGTAGTTTTACCTACAAGCGGACAGGGCAAGTTGTAAGGCCTGTTGTTTGAGTACCCCTGATATTAAGGAACTAAAGAAATAGAATATAACAAAGGCAAAATGTACAGTTCCCACC
Source organism: Pteropus medius (assembly GCF_902729225.1). Taxonomy (NCBI): domain Eukaryota; kingdom Metazoa; phylum Chordata; class Mammalia; order Chiroptera; family Pteropodidae; genus Pteropus; species Pteropus medius. The sequence continues at coordinate 20,415,472 of NW_024349519.1, read as the reverse complement.
TGTAAGTAAGGAGATTATTCTAATTAAGGAGATGGTATATCAACATATAATAATTGCTTTCCAGAAATACTAAATACCAAATGAATCTAAAGAATGGAAAGGTTAGTTTCAGATCTGGACTTTCAGAGATAGTTTCATGGAGGAGGTAGATCTCGAGTTGACCCCAGGAATGAATAGATGCATGAATTTAGGGGTACACAGAGAATATGAAGAGATTGGACTGGAGTAGTAGGTTCATGAAGTGGAAAAATGGTAATAAATTGGGCACAGTTATGAAAGAATTTAAATGGCAAGCTAAGCAATTAGAACTTAACTTTGAAGGTGGTAGGAATCACTGAAAGTTTCTGGTATGAGTGAAGGTGGGAAAATGGGAAAAGACCTGTATAAAATCCTACTTTAAAGTAGATTTATATTGTAGTGATCTTTGGAGTTGGACAATAGGACTGGTTTGAGGTAGGTAGACCAGTAGGCTCCTGACATAAGGCAATGAGGACCTAGACTTGTTGGTATGTATAGAAAAGAAAGAATGACTATAAAAAAAAAAAAAGAAAGAAAGAAAAGATGAAAAGAAGAATGAATGAATCTGATGAATCCTTTAAATAGCATTACCAGAGAGAGCAAATGTTACCTTAGGCAACTGATTTTCTCCCAGAATTAGATTTAAGGTAGCTAAAGAAAAATATATCAGTCAGAAACATATTAATTAGCCACACAGGAGAGTCTGCAATTCCCAGCTAATGCCACCCTGAAGACGTGGCATCCTTAGCTGCTTGATGAGTCTGGTAGGTTGCCTATCTCTAGTGTGAAATATCAGGGTAAATCAGGAAGTAGTAGAACTAGAATCTTAATTCTAGTCTGGCATTTAATTTATTTAATGTGTTCCTGTCGTCTCACTTTTTTGTCATCAGTTAGTAACTTCTGATTATAATTTGGTTCTCTATCTAGATTTGTCCAAAGGAAGAAAATGTGCTAGCTTGGCCCAGCAGTGTTTTAGTCCATCTGACACTAGGGTCATCATTGTAAATTAATGTATTTGCATCTTGATTTTTCAATTTTTGGTATTTTGTGCTCTTTGAGTTATAAATCTACCTCCAGGATGTGAATTTGCTCCAGCTTTGTTGATAGATCAAGTTTCCAAGCCTGCAAGGCCATGGACCAAATTCTAGACTGTGGAAAATACATCAGGCTAATGTCTCTCTGTGAGGCTGCTTGAAAAACAATCTCATGACACCTAACCTCTTCAGGCACTCCTTTCCTGGTTGAGACCTTATATAGAATAGAGAATGGATGTGAAATCATCTGATAGGCTATTTGTGCTTGTGATTTCATAAATTCGTTTTTAGGGTTCCCATTAAGCATGCAATTTTTTTTTTTATTGTTGATACTTGGAAACGGACTGCAATGTCAACATGCTTCCACAAGTCAAAGTATTTGTCATTTGGAGAATAGTGTAACCAGGGTAAGAAAAGCAGCTAGGATTTTATAGAATGTAATATCATTGTTTCCTCTATCAGTAAAGTCCCCACTACGACTGAAAACAATTTCAGGAATTTAATTTTACAGCAGGTGCCAGCAACGGCAACAGCAGTGATACTTAAATGGTTTCTGAGGAGCAACCCATTTTGTGTGATTTTGGGGCTGCTGTGTTGATTTCGTCTGAGGTTAGTTTCATTAGGAACATTTCTCGAAATCTCAGCAGTGAAAAATTTCAAGAGACAAATCTGTAGGAAGATTTATTTCATGGTGTTCACTCAACAAAGGTACAAAAATACCTTAAAGATGTGAGAGTTTGGGGATACATTTTCTGTACTTAGGTAGAACTCCACATAAGAATAACTTGAATCAGTAGATCTGTTTTATTGTGACAAAAGGCATGACATTATAATCAAAAGTGCTACAAAAAAATTTTTTAAGAGATTTTAATTTTGCCCATGTTATACTCATTTTCAGATATGCCAGAGTACTTTTTTGGAAGAAATGATTACGATACTGAATTAAGAATGGAATCTGGGGACAAAGTTTCAAGTTTACAAAAGATGGTTTTTTAATGTATTATCTTTCTTATTTCTCTATATTTGGAGAAACACATGAATTTTTAGAATTAAGAAACTTGGCATAGCTGATTATAGCTTAGGAGGGTTCAATTTTCTTAGGAATACTCTTTTCATTTCTTTTTGTTCCTCTCTTCCTCCCTTTAGCCATTAATTTATTTGCTCACTTATTACTTACATTATTTACTTGTGTGTCATCTATGTCAAAGCCCTGTGCTAGTATTAAGGATGAAATATACAAACATACCACAGTCCCTTTCCTAAAGGTGTATATAGTCAAGTGGGAGAGACAGACAGATAATCAAGTCACTTAAAAGTGTGTAAGTCCTACTTTACAAGATTAAAAAAGTGTTTTGGGAGCACAGAGGAGAGAGTACAGAGAAAATACTTCTGCCTGGGATATGTTAGTTAAATAAAAGTTGTATCAACAATATGCATACATCCTTATTCATAATGCTTGAAAGCTTCTCAATTTCACACTTTCATCCTCTATTCACTTTTCACTTCAACTTTCATTATTATTATTATTATTATTTTATTATTATTATTCTAACTCATATACCTCCTGCCTAAATCTTTGCCAAAAGGTTCAGAGTTTTATTGTTAAAAGAATTTATTTTTAAGAAAGAACAAGTATGATCATTGCTTATCCATTAAGCTTTTTGAAAACTGCCAAGTACTTTGGTAAAAATTTTCAAAACAAATTTTGTATATATTGATAGATGACATTGTTATTGTCAGCTCTAAAGTTTTTATATAATAAGGACAATTAAAGAATGAAAGCTAGGTCTTGACCTACTTTCCAATTTACTTCTTTTAGGTGGTGGTAATTTATTAAAATAAGCTATTTTTCTTATTAATTGACATAACCAATACAGTTTTGAATTTAATTCAGTTCAATAAATATTTGGATACCTACTCTGCTCCTGGCACAATATTATGTGCAACATGTACACAGGATACATGTATATTTATATACATGTGGGTGTGAACATATATGTATTTATATATTTACCACATATTGCATATGACTTACTTTTAGAGTAAAAGGAGACTTAGGTGAGTGGAGCCAAATCTTGCACATGTAAAACAACCAAACATCAAGCAAGTAGAAAGTTATAAGGTGCTACAATAAGTTTTGCAATGAATGTTCTCTTAGGAAGTCTGTTGGGAGTATTAGACACCTCATTTCTCAATGAGGTAAAACTTCAAAGGCAGAACATATCTGGTTCTGTGCAAGGGTAGATGAAACCAAGCTGAATATGAAGACAAGGAGAAAGTTTACAATGCAGAACTAAACAAGCCTGGTTCATCTGAGATGAAGGTTGAAGTCTAAACCTTAGATGAGGACACATTGTTGGGTGCTTTGTGCCAATGTGAAAAATAAACACATCTTCTCAAATCACACATCCAAAAGTAAGTGGTTCTATTAAGAGTTTTCATTCACTAATGATGGAAATAATTACCACCATAAATATTTTTATAAAATCCTTGGTGTAATGAGTTAATTTGTCATTGTGTGCATTTCACGAACCACATCTCAGAGAAGATAGAATACCTTCTCGATGTTAACTTGTCAGTGCACATCCTTGGATTGGCTCCCTGGCAGTTCTGTGGGTTCCTGCAACAATTTTAGCACATTAAGCTCATTTCTCAACCTGGGGAGGAGAGAGGAAAGTTTATCTTTAATGACAGACAACCCATGTCATTGAAAGCAGGTGGAGTATTTGTAATGCCTCTTTCTCCAAAACCACCCTCAAATAGTTTTGGAGGGGAAGAGAAGAGAAGGGAAAGGAAAAGAGGGGAAGAAAAGGAAAGGAAAGAAGGAAGGAAGGAAGGAAGGAAGGAAGGAAGAAGGAAGGAAGGAAGGGAAGGAAGGAAGGAAGGAAGGAAGGAAGGAAGGAAGGAAGGAAGGAAGGAAGGAAGGAAGGAGGAGTTTGCTTAGGACTGTGTAAACTTTTGGCTTTTCTTCTTTACCAGTTGCATAAAGAACAAATCATTCATTCTTTCCAGGCTTCTCTCAGCAACACTGCAAAGCAAACCTTTTAACACTGGAAATGTCCAAAGAATATCAGATCTGGGAGAGAGAGGCTTAAAGAGTCTCATAAATTGTTAGCACTTCCAGGTGGGCTGTGATTAAACAAGTACATTTTGAAATTTAGGTTGAGGGAGAACATGTATTAGAATGATCTTTTTTCTCGATCTTATAATTCTCCATTGGTTACAGGATTTTATAAATTGCCTTTTAAGTAGATTTAAGAATTTTCTAGAAGAGCCTCAGGGACTGAGAGGTTAGGGTGGTATGACGGGACAAGGTTTCTATTGCCCCCTCCCGCTCTCTGAACAGAACAACTCTACTTTGATGAATCTTCAGCAGTTGAGCTTTAAGAGAAATTTTTCTTTAATGGAAAGGATAAAATCGTGTTTAAAACTAAACTGTCCTAGTTTATTTCAAATGTTATATGTCACACGCATCTTTACAGAGCCTAACCACCTTATAAAATGAATCCTAACTGAATATCCTTGCAGCATTCTTTCCTAGGGATTAAAACAACAGTAAATATTTTGGACCCGTTAGAAATGTGCATAACTATGTGAGATGGCAGGAAGGCATCCTCTCTCCACCAGAGCAGCTAAAATTTCCATGTCATCATTACCTACTGAGCAAAATAGAAACGTTCAGAAATACATACTCTCTTTCCAAAAGGCTTAGAGTCTTAAACTATGGGCAGAGTACAAACTTACTGAAATTTAATGCCTAAATGCCATTCATGTTCTTAAATAGAAACACTGGCTCCACTCAGCTGTCAAGTGTGCAGCTAGATTTAAATGAAAACGGACAATGACACAATTAAGGTTCAGGCCCAGCGATGGAAAATCCACTTCTCATCGTCATCACCCAGCAAAGTTCCTTGTTAATTGACTGAGTCAGGTAGGCTGCTGCTCAAGTACTGAAGGAAGTTACTCCTCCTCTAAAGAGGTCTCCACACACTACAATAGCAGTTAAATAATGAGACCCTTTGTAATGATGAGTCTGTGAGTGACAACTCTTCAGTAACAACCAAACTAATATTGATTAGGCACTGAGATTTATGAGCTATCTATCACCCATCAAGTGAAAGTAGTAAGTCATTTTTTTGAGTGGAATGATGCATCGAATAAATTTCTCAATTTGGAAGCTTGATGTCTTATTTCCCTCTGAACCATTCAATATTTAGAATGGGGAATTGGGAAAAGGAAACAGTGCTAGTCTCTGTAGAGTTCAAATACATAGAATGACAGATCTATTGAGTCCAGGAACGAATATTTCTTCATAGTGACTCTCCAATAACTAAAATAAAAGGAGCTAAATGAAAATTGAGCATTTCTCCCTCTCTCAATTCCTTGTAGTTATGATGAAATAACCCATCTCGTAAAATCTAGTAAAATCTAAAATCTAGTATAGAAATTAAGTTTGATGGCTATTTACCATTACTCAAAGAATCAACAGAGCAAGAGTAGTTTGGATTGGAGAAACTACCTCCTGTACAATGAATATTAAATCCTAAAATGGTACTTGCATATCTAATTGGTATAACATTCCCAGAATGTGAAAGAAAGGGAAATCTGTTTAAGTAAGCTTAATATTCAAAGTCAACTGGAAGTAATGATAAAATTTTTTCAAAGTTATTTTTATTTATGAAAGTTAATTGGATTCAGTGATCGAGATTTTTATAATTACTTAGAGCTTAATTTTTAAAAGCAGACACAACCACAAACCTGGTTCTACAGCTTTGTAATGAATATTTTGATTATTAAAAAAATAAGATTTTGGAGGACAAACAATTTAATTGGAAGGAAAAAAAAAGAATTTTGTAATTAAGCCTCATGAGATAAACATGATTCTTGCCTAATAATTAGATTCTGAATTATCACAGGGGCACAGGGAAAAACAGCTGTTATTCTGGAGGAGGAGAAAAGTCACTTAGTCCTTGAAATAACTGCCAATGGCATACAGGAAAAACAGTGCCTTGGATACCGAAGAAACTCAGCAAATATTTATGCAATAAAAAAAAGACCTTAAATTAGGGAAAAATGGAGTTTTAAATCACGTTGCAGACAACCATGATTTAGCCACACATAAATTTTTCTATTATGTCTCTAGCACTTTCTAGTTGTGTCATCTTAGGAAAGTTGTTTAAAGTCTATAGCTTTCAGTTTCTTTAGTAAATGGAAATAATGATATTTATTTCAGAGGGTTATTGTAAATTTTATATGAGATATAATTTATTACCTAAACTATTTGCCACAGTGTCTGGCATATAGATAATGCTCCACAAATTTTGGCTTTTTATATTGTCCTTTAAACTTTTCAAAAACAGGACAAAAATGTCACAATTTAGTAACATAGAGAAGCATCAGTAAGAAAAGATGGTGAAATTATAATAAATGGTGTTTTCTAAACAATTGCTGTAAGTACATGATAATACCAGACTTACCTGCTAAGCAGGTGTTGTGCTTTGGCACCACGTTAGCTCTTTAGGGAGAAGGTTTCAGAACTTAAGCGGTTGATTTTATGTACGTGCCGATTTAAAAACAACAAACTGAAGCTCTGAAAAGTTAAGTAAGTTGTCAACTTTTTAGTTAGTAACTGGAAGAAGTAGACTTTCAACTCTGATCCCATTGCTGAGCTTTTCCTCTCAACCAGTTGCCTGTCCCACTACTGATCTGTCACACCATGCGAACAAGGGCCATGGCAGAATCAAGCCTCCAGCTCATAAGGTCTCTGTGCCATCCATGCGATCTGTCTTCTGGCCCTTTCTATGCAGAGTTGTAACTATTTAAAAAGCATTCAGAATGCAAAATTTTCCAAAAACACAAGCAAAAAGTTCGTTTTGTTCATTTAAGACCTAAGCTATTCCTGTCATTCAGATATTTTTCTCTGACAGCCTTTACACACACACACACACACACACACAGAGAGAGAGAGAGAGAGATAGAGAGAGAGAGAGAGAGAAATAAACATAAAAAGCAAGACATTCTGAGCCATAACATAGAATTGGAGCATGGAATGCAGAGAGCTTGACTAGCGTGGCTGAGCCTCACCAGAATGCCGTGGTGGAAAGGCTGGTGCAGAGTGGGCATTTTAAAATTACTTGCAGAAATTTCTTCTACAATCTTACTCTGTCCATGAAACTCTTCTTGCTAGAAATTCTTCGGAAAGAAATGTATTCCTGGGCAAACCTGGTCATGGCTATCCTGTAGGAAACCTGGGTGTTTCTGGAAGAGCATTATGAGAAATGTGTAGTGGCATATTGCAATGGCGTGTAACAGCAAATTTCCGGTTACTCTTTTAGAGTGGGTGCCACAGAAAGAGTCAAAGCTAGTTAACCTCCAATGGACCAGAGCATCAGATGTTCAGTTCTCCTGCCAAACCTTCCCTCTTGCTCTTTTATTTTCTTTTCTCTTAATCACTGGCAGTTTAAAAGGGAAGACAAAAAATACAATAAAGACAGCACAAACCGGGAAGCGCTGAGTCAGCTAGTTTAGGGATTTGACAATTTTTCCTTTATTTTCTCTGCTCCTTTCTGCCAACTGGTCTCCTCAGGAAGCAAACAAAACTTTTTTTTTTTTTTTCATTGAATATATCTTATAAAAAGGTTTTTTTCCTTATGAGGAAGGATAAAAATAGACTTTAAAAAAATTTTTTTTAAATAGAATTGTATCTGCAAATAAGGATGCAGAATTATTTCATAGAATCATCAAATAACCTTAAACTCTAGCAATATGTTAAATTGTCTGGGGCCCTATACACAGGCTTGCAAAATACCTCTCCGAGAGCTTGCAGGAACATTTGATCCTTTATCAGGCCACTTAAGAACAATCTGAAGGTGGCTAAGTCACTCTCCAAAAAACGATAAATCACAAATAATGATTTTTGTCTTCTCTCTTCAGTATGAGACCATGCATCTATTACAATCGGGAAACAAAGTGATGATCCGAGAACAGGAACGTTAAGGCTGTTACGAGGTCTGAGGGGTAGTTTTCCTCCTACAATATTCATAACTAGGTGTGAATCTCAACCTTATGTCAGAAATGAGTGTTACTACTGAAAGCGTGGCAGAAATGGATGATGGAAGAACAACTTTCTCAAAATGGAATGTCTTATGGCAACTTTACAAACTGGAGAGTAGTATTTTTTGAGCAACACAGCCAGTAGTCTATGGTGACCCACATCTGCAGAAGCGAGCTTAGTCTTCAATAGATGCTTATGGAATAATGCTGCTCATACAATACTGGCCATTTGTTTTACGGAGTATAGAAATCCAATTGTTGTAATATCAGAATTTAATATTCTAGCAGAAATGCTAATTTTAAAAATAGCTAAATCTTAGGTATTTTTGAAGCTATGTTTAAAACTTAGTAAAGTACTATTCAAAATATATATATGTATATATAGAGAGAGAGAGATCAGAATATGTGCATGGTTGTACTTTATAAGTTGTGTATAAAAGTTTTTAGTAAATTACTGAATTTTTGTGTTACCATGTAAACTTGTTACTTAAAAAGAGTCCCTTTGGAAATAAACAATATATTTATTTTGTAAATATAAACTTTTGTCGTATACTCCATTTTTTAAATTGAAGCACATCTCATGTGTTGCTTTTCTAGTAAATATGTGGTTAATGTGGTACAAGGAGAAGATGAGAAATGAAAAAAGCAAACATTCTCTTCAACATAAAGTGTGCCTCTAGTTTCTCAAATTTCCTGTGATTGGACTTGATAGGGGTGGTTAGTGTGTCTTTTAACATTTTCCATCCCTAACTTTGAGTCGACATGACCTACCTCACACTTTCTAATGATAGTAGGTCATATTTTTGTGGTAATTCACAAAGTCTTTCCTTATGTACTCTCTCTTTTCATTCTTGTAACTGTCCTCTGCAAAGTAGGTGGTATTCTACTTCTTTTACAAAAGAAGAAAACAGAAGATTAAAAACATGTAGAGGGACTTGTCCAAGGTGATTGAGTTAGAGGAAATTCAGACTGTGAGCCCGTCTTCTTTTGTTGCTTCTGACATGGCTCATCCAGACCACTTGTGAGATTTTGTTTCTTTGCCTATATTATGATAGAAGCAGAGTGTTTTTTCCAGAGCTTTCTGCATATCGGGATTGCAGTCTATCTTTCGGGGGTTTTGTAATAATCCTAGCTAGATAGAATGACAATACTGTCTGTCTGCTTTCTCCTTGTCCGCATGATATGCCGAATTCAACACTGACCAAGTTGGGTCATTCATTACTAGCCTGTAAACCTTGTGAAGATAGGGACCCATTTCATCCTCAGAGCTTAGAAAAATGCCTAGCACATGGCAGGTACTTAATGATAGTCAAGGAAGGAAGGAATCAAAGAAGGAAAAAAGAGAGAACGTGAGGGGATTCAAATTTAAGTTCGTGGATTTTATTACCACTTTCAACCTGGGCCATTGCCTGTTATAATCGTGCCTCGCCCAGGGGAGTGGTTGGCATACACTGGATAAATGTTAATGGAGAGACACCGTGAGTTAATTCTCACAAAACAAATGAAGACAGAAAATCAATACCGTCCAGAAATTATAACTAATACCCTCCACCCCTTCCTTTTCTTAATTAGACTTATTGTCCCTTTTCTCCGATTCTTTTTAGCTTCATGAATTGGCAATAGCCCTCCTCCCCAAATCAAACAAACCCTTTACATGTTTCTTTTTAACTGGAATCAGTTAAAGGCTCTTCATGTACTTAAGCATCTTTTTTTATCTCCTATTAACTCAAAGATTTTTTGCCTTTTGCTGAAGAGTGCTACCTGTTTACCTTTAGAGTTGTCATGTTAAGTAAATGCGTTTTTATTAATATTTTAAAAACTCTGAGCTAACTTTCAAATATTATTAAATTTTTTTCTTTATTCATTTAAATTGAATATGCTATTTCATTGTGTGTATAGCAAACATAAAACGCCCCTAACACCAGATATCAGAACTGTAACTGACAGGAGATGGCTCTTTTTCCTTCTAAAGCGGATCAGAAATCTGTCAGGTGCTGGGAGATGTGACATAAAACTTAGGATTAATACCTGCTGAAAATAATTTCTCTGGATTTCAGTTTTTCACTGTTCAAGCGACTCTGTTTATTACTCCTGTGCCCCAAATTCTTTAGTAAGAATATAGTTTTAGTGAGCAAAGTGGTAGGAATGATAACTAACTCTACTATGTATTTTAAATCTTGCTTTCGCCTATGCACCTGAATGGGGTCTTCACATACAGGCAGCTAGAGGATTACAGTGGGAGTAATGACTTGTTTCAGTGTCGGGAACTCTTTTAGGTAGTTAAGGTAACAAAAAGGAAAGTCAGAGCAGCAGCCCCATACTGTGGGTTAGGCCTCCTGGTTAGACAAGGAGAGACTGCCCACAGGCCTCTGGAGCTGGTCTGCTAGGGTCTGCGGTGCTACCTTGGCTTGCAAAGTTGTAGCTGAGGCAACACACTCAGGAGTCCTGACTTTCTATGCCTTCTGCTCTAGGATCTGTTTCTGCAAGTATGTTCAGCGTGGTGGAAACAAATACCAGTAGACCTCTCTCTTCAATTTTCTTGAAAAATATCTACATAAAACACTCTAGCTGCTTCTAACGCCTCAGCCTTCCATGAGCTCACAGTTAGTGGTGGCTAGAACTATGGAGAGGGATTATGTGTAAAGTTGTTTTGACATTAGGTCCTTGTCAGTGGTGCATATCAGATTTTCTTCCCAGCAGCTGTCGTGTTCAGACTAGAGAACACAGGTTGCTGATTTAATTCTTTGTATAAATTTGTGACACTTTTTAAATTTCAAGCTGGCTGTGGTAGAAATAGAACACTTGTGTGGACAAAGCAGGTAAAGGAAAAAAAGAATGAGAAAAGTGTCCTTTTTATGAGAATAGTAAATACTAACCGGTTCTTAGTTATGAGCCAGGGGCTGTTCTAAACATGTACAATGATAAACTCATTTAATTGTTACAGAAACCTTATGAGAGAGGTGCTACTGGTTAGTAGATATGTGCTTTCCTTCCTGGTTTAGATTTGTCTGTCTATGGTATTAAGTACTAATTTTGTATATTGATAAGAGCACAGGTAGGAAGCAGGCAATCTCGGTTTTAGTCTTGCTTCATTGGTAATGCTCTGGGTAACTCTGAAGACACCACCTTCCCTCTCTCAACTTCAGTTTCTGTATCTGCAAAACAAAGGAGTTAGGCAAGGTCCGTGGGTTTTGAATCTTTTTTTTTTTTTTAAGCCATTGCCTTTTGGTGGGTGATGACCCAAAAGCTCAATTTGTAAAGCTGGTGGAGTGGAAGCTGCTCTGTTTGAAGACAGAACACCATATTGGCTGCCACACCCTGGAGCCGCTCTCTTCAACTCATAGAGGTCTTTGAAGACATTTACAAATCACTAAAGTAGATGATGTCTAAGTCCACTTATAGCTCTGAAACGCGATGGTTCGTTCATGTTATTTTTGACTATTGGTGAATCATTTTTGTACCAGAGAAGCTTTTCCACAGAGAACCCAAGTTCCTTTTGGTGGATGTATCACACCCATGACTTCACTTGTCCTGTTCCAAAACTTGAAGACTGTACTCAGCTGAATTCCCCAGATCGACTGGAGGGAGTCCAGATAACATATAATGACAATCATTTCAGAACAGTCCCTGGGGTCTCACAGACAAGTTTTTAGTTATTCACTTCAAGGACCACATATGATCACTTGAAGCACACTGTTGGCAACTTTGCTGTCTAGCCATGCTGGGGTCCTGTCCCCTCTCATTTTTTCTCATCCTCTCCTTGTACACACTTTCAGTGCTAAGGAAGTCCCTAGATCATCTAGGATGCTCTGTTTCATGGAGGTGAACAGTGTGAGTCCTCAGCACAAATAGGAGAAGAGCTAAAGTATCCTGTAACCCTCTGTCTGAGAGCAGATATTCAGCAGATTTGGGGAGTGGAGGCAAACAGGGAGGCCTCCAAATACTGCAGCTTAGAATAAAGATCATCAGGGTAAGAAGAGCCTAGTGCTTCCTCGGTTCTTATTGGGGTGTTATGTTTTCTCTTCCTTGATTTTATTGGCTGGCCTCTTTTGGTTAATTAGTATTTTCTTAATTATAAATTACATCTGGAAAAAAGAACAGAACTAATTTATAGAATTTAATAAAAGACTATAAAACAGAAATCTGTTTAACCACCATCGAAGTCAGGAAATAGAGAACATTCTTGGAACCCCAGAAGCCTTCCAGGTAACCCTTTCCAACCATAACACTCTCTCCCTGTCCCTAAAGAGAGGTGACTAACATTTATTGTAATCATTTTCTTGCCTTTCTTTATAGTTTCCACTCCTATGAATACATCTCAAATAGGTAAGGTTTGGTTTAGCCTTAAAATTTTATATCAATTGATTCATTCTCTAAATATTCTTTCATGACATTTTTCACTGACCAATATGATAAAAAGATTTATTTATATGTATCTGGAGTTCATTCATTTTCAATGCTATAAATCCCATTCCCAATAAGGGGCAATTATGAATGATATTGCTACAAACATCTAGTACAAAGAAGTTTGTGTAGCTCTAGAAGTGGAATTGCCTGGTCATACAGCATGTGCATCTTCGGTTTTCTAGTGTCACACTGTTTTCCAACATGGTTGTATCGATAATGAACCCAGCGATATATGGGAATATGTGCGCTTCCCATTATTGCTAATGGGAATTAGTCTGGGTGGTATATAAGTGTATCTTACGGTTTATATTTTATTTCCCTAATCATGCCATTTTCATGTTTGTTGGACATTTGTTCTTCTTTTGTGATATTTGCCATGTATTCCTTGGGTCATTTTTTCATTAACTTTTAGAAGTTATTTTTATACATTAACAATTAAATAGAAAGTGGAAAAAACAAAAGAACTACTTACAACTACCTTTTGTGGCTTAGCTTTTCACTTTTTATGGTTTTTCTTTTGATGAATAGAAACTCTTAATTCAAAAATAGTAGTCAAATTTATAAATCTTTTCCATTTTGGTTAATACTTTTTGTGTAATTTAAAAAATTCTGCTGTACTTCATGATCATGAAACTATTTTCTATGTTCTCTTCTTAAAGCTTTCTTTTCAAATTATCCACTTAAACTTGATTTTTTGAATGGTGTAAGTCTATTTTTTTCTAAGTGGATAGCCAATTCTATTTACATCATTTATTGGAAAGTAAGTCAAATCTTTTATAATCTAGTAACTGCAGCATTCTCTCTGCATAAGTGTAGTGTCTATTCATGCACGAGTCTCCCTATGGGCTTTCTTATTACATTTCTACAGATCTATATCACACTTTGTTTCTACAGCTTTAGAATATATCTTAATACCTATGGGTGCAAGTCCCTACTTTGTTCTACTTTCTCAGTAGTTTTGGTAATTTCTATCCTCGGTAATTTAAAATTCTATATAAAAATTTTTGAAGCAACTTTTCCAGTTCACAAAACACCTGTTAGGTTTTTGTTGGAATTCATTTAACCTAATATGTAATCATTTCTTAGAGGAAGAATTCATATCTTTGCAATGCTTGGCCTTCCAATGAATAAACATGATATATTTTCCCATTTATATAGGTTTTCTTTAATGTCTCTTAGGAATGTCTTATGATTATCCTGAGGAGGACTTACATTTTTGAAAAAATTTATTCTTCGATACTGAATTATTTTATGCCACAATAGATAGTATCTTGTTAATTTTTTCATTTTACACCTGTAGGTTATTGGCATAAATACAATTAATTTTGAATATTAATTTTATACCCAGCAACTTGTTAGACTCTTTTATTAATTCTAATAAGAATCTGTGGGTTCTGTGGGTTTTTAGATAGAAAATCATATTATTTGTGAATATAACAGATTTATTTCTTCCTTTCTAATTGCTATGTCATTTTAAATTTCTTCTTTATTTTATGGGTTAATCTTCAACACAATTTTGTTGAAGATTAACCCATTACCCTATCCAAAATGGATAGTGTCCATTTCTGTTTTTCAATTCAGAGAGAAAGCTTTAAATATTTTGCCATTAAGTTTTTGTAGCTAACCTTTATCACTTTTAAAGAAGTTCCTTATTATTCCTGTAGTGTTTGTGGAGTTTCATTTTGTTGTGTGTTAATAACTCCAGTACTTTTATCTGTACATATATCTGGACATTCTAGTTATTGAAGGAGAACTTGCTTCTGCAAACGTGTTTTTTTTTTTTTTTAAAGCATTCTTCATATCCTCAATAGTGTAGTTCACGTTTGGCCTTACTATCTGGAAGACAGTTCACAGTGCCCACACTCACTAAACAAGCAACTGCCCTGTGGTGTGGGCTGACCGCTTTCGCATTCTGTGGACACAGCTGGTGCTGTGATACTGGTTTAAACTATATGATCTTTCAGAGTCCATTCCGTACTTCTTGGACACATGTACTGCACATTTCTGATAGATGGTCTGGAAAGTTCTATTTTAAGATTTTTTTCCCCAACATTTTAAAAACTTGTTTCAGAAAAATCTGATTTAACAGCATCTTTCTTTCTTTCTCCCTATTATATCCTGGCCCATCAATTATCCTCATAGCTCGGTAAAGGATTAAATAATTATTACTAATTTTATACCTGGATCAATTTAGGAGGATTTTTGTGGTTGCATAGTTTATGTAACAGGTCTCATTGCTTCCTGGTAATGAACTGAGGAATGATTAAAGTGATCTGAAAATTCCTGAAAAGCTAGGTTCAGAGTGCAGATTATAAGGAGGGCGGTGACTGAGATGAGGTATGGGTCACTTTAACTGAAGTGACTGTTCACAGTTTGGCTATTTTCACCTGATATAGGATAAAATTGAGATCTATCTAAGAGATGGCCGCTTTTAGAGGAAGCCTCTCTCTGCACTGGTTGTAAGATCTTGTTTCTAAAGAGGAGTTACAGATTTAAATCACATATAGTGCTTTAGAGTGATAATTGTTAGATAACAAGTAGCACTTTTTGTATGTTATGCATAGATATAAGTAGTTGTGGATGCAAATATGGTTTACATGTGATACCTCATACGACAATGAATTTGTGCTGGGTACATGAGGCATGCATAGCTCCAAACTTATATTTAAAAGATGCCATTTATACAGACAAGATTATAGCTACAATTTTATTTTGGCTCTCCTTAATGCTTGAATTAGCATAAAATTTAAAGCATCGTGTTAATAAATAAATAAATATAATATGTAACTTTCGGAGAAGGTAAAATGGAATTACAAAATTAATCAAATCTCACTCATGAATACAGCTGCAAAAATCTTTTTAAAAATATCAGCAAGCCAAATCTAGCATGAGGATTCAGCTTTCTAAGAAATCTGTTATGATAAGGTTTTCTATTTTAAATAACCTCCTAGTTTATAAATTGAGCAGAAACATAATACAATCCTGCAAAAGTTACCTTGGTATTATTTTGAAGCAAGTCCCAGCCATATCACTTAATCGATAAAGACAGAATGATTAGATGACGGCCAGAATGGATGTAGGGAAAACAGTAATGATTACGGTACAGTAATATACACTATGCAGTAGCTTGGTCTAGACCTCCGACTCAGTTGATGGTATTGGAAATGAATGAATATGGACATAATCAAAAGTAATTTGGAAGGAAAAATTAACATGATGGAGTAATGGATTAGATTATGCACACTTTCGCATCAACATTTGAAAGCCCTGAGGTAATGACAATTAAATTTATCGAGGAATTTTCAGTGTAAGACATAGATATTATTGCACATTTAAGAACTGCTGTCAGTTCTTCATCTGTTAAACTGACATTTAGCTAGCAAAAAACATAGGTAACATTAAACTTTGTTGAATTCAGTTCAACTCAGCAAACCTCAGCAGGACTATCCAAATCTTCTAGCTTCATCCCCACTGGCAAAATCTTCTAGAACCTAAGGACTAATGATAAGAGTATTCAAGAGATTTCGTGATTCCAGACATTGCTATTACTATTTCCAGTTACTTCAAAATCTGTGGCTTCTTCCCTTTACAACTTTTTTTTTTTCATTTATATTGTTTTAAGTATTTCTTTTTTTTTTTTTTTTGACTTTTATGTGAAAATGGCTGGTCTATTATACATTATGTCAATCGGCATTTCTTTCTTTGTAGCCAGTAAACTCACTTGTGACATAGGATTGATGGATATTTGAATCTGCAGCTCTTCTGTGTTTTTATTACTTCATTTTCATGGGCTATTTTTGTTTGGTGGTTTTGTTTTGCTCACAGAGTAACAAAGTCATATTTAGTATACCAGGAGCTATCTTATATACACGATTGTTACTGAGCAACTAATGAACCATGAAAATTTATGGGGTTTAACAGTAACTGAAGTGCTTGAGAGTTGTGGGTTCTTAACTTGCCTTTTAACTTTCCTACGAGATAGAAAGACAAGAATTGATGAAGTTAGCATGAGTAATGCATTTATATCTACATTTACGCTAGTAAGAATAATGCCATAAACACCAATGTTAATTGAGGGCTAATTGTGTACAAGGCATTGTTTTGATTTATGTAGTTATTCGTTTAATTTTCACAGGCAACCTGTGAGGTAAGATTGTTATCTTATTTTCCAGATAAGAAAATTGAGACATAAAGAAATTAAGTAACTTTCCCAAAGCAACAAGTTAGGTATTTAAGCACTTAGTATTTGGCGGACCTGGGATACGAACTGAGCTTCTGCATTTTGGTTGCAGAGTTAGGGTCCTCACTACTGCACTAAACTGGAAGGAATGGCTCTGTTAGAAAGTGGCTCTACTGAGATTTGTTTTAAATCAAATGTAGATAAATTGTTAGTACAAGTAAAATTGATTTAAAAATGTCACATTAATGAGTTTAAAATCTTTTGTTTCTATGAGTTGTGGTTAAACAATAAAATTAGGATTTTTTGAATGTCCTGTATACTTTCTTCTAACTATATGTTTAGCAGAAGTCTGGAGAAATGTCAAGTCCTATTTTCAAGAATAAAATTGATATCTTTGGTTAGATTTCCCTTGTTTATTTTTTTCCTTCACAAAGATATCTTTCATTTTTATATCTTTCCATTAATTTCACAGTATATACAATAGTCAAATGATTTCAAAGATACCATGTTAAGAATCACAGCAACAGTGAAATAGTTTTTGCCTACTTCTCTGTGAAGTTCTTTTGGGTTTCACAAAAATCTTGGTAATGGAAATGTACTGCGCATGATAACGTCATGTCCTCTTTATTGACTATCACTGGTTACTGCTTACAATTTAGTAAAATTCAGTGAAAATTATGTGTAAATCAGATATTTTATGGACATTTCTAGTAATAAGGAGCCATCGCTGCAACCTAGTGATGGGAATTTCTGAGTCCTTCATGATTCTTGGAACCTTTGATCCCCAGATATACAAAAGTTGCTTAAATAGTGACTGAGGTCCACGCAATTTAAAATACCTCTCTAGAGTCTAAGGTTCAAGTGGGCAGCAACGGTCTTTTTTTCTTTGTGTCAGACAGAATACCTGGCATAAACAGGTGCACAAATGAATGAATGGCATTTTGCTACCTTGTCATTCATTACACAACTAGAAATTGATGTACGTTAGTAGTTAGTCTATGTTAGCCTCTCATAGTTTAAGCACTTAGGTATTTTGAATTAAAATTGTATTTTATTATTTTCTTTCTACATAAAGGGATTAGTATGTGTCTTTTTAAAAAATCACTTACACTAGCATAGTTTAAAATATTACAAATTCAGGGATGTATTATTTTATAACTTTATAGAAGATATTTTAAAATTTTTGAGATGATTTCAGCTCTCTTATTAACCAACATTCGAGTTTGGTAGAAATCACCTGTAAGGAACAGCAAAAGGAAAACTATTTTCATTGTGAAGTTTTCTGGACATTGAGGACTGGTAATTTTCCTCAATAGAAGCTTCTTAACATTTTGTTTCAAGATCTACAATAAAAATCTGTTTTATGCAGACATGTAATATTATTATTTCAAACTATATTTAACTTGATTTTATATTGTGCTTATAATTTTTTAATCATACCCTCCAAAAGTTGGCAAAATTGAAAAGACCTTCTTATATAACATTTATTCTCAAAGCATTGCATATACAAGCTGGTACAATATTCTTCATTGCAGTATTTAGGCACTGCTGTTATGTGTGTGGGTTTGTAATGATCCAAACTATATTTTCTCTAGTTGTGAGTTTTCAGATCCTGTGGCCTTTCCTAACAACTCAATTCTCGCTAAGAGAGGGACCACGAGATGTCACTGTAGGTTTCCCAGCAACCTCTGCATAAAACCTGAATGACCCTAGAAACAAGGGTTAACTGTTAAGTAACAATCACTCAGTTTTTCCCAGGATACTTAAGTCAGGCTTGCCCTCAGATCACATCTGCCTCATTCTCCATCCTAGGCCAACAGATCTAGGTACTCATGTTTAAATAAAATAGAACAAAAAAATAAAATGGATCAAGAATGGGCCTCAGAGATGACTTTTAAGAGTTATATATATGCATGGCTTTGTAAAGAAGCCCACAGCAAGGCTGGTGCCAAGAACTGAATAATGGGCTCAGATGCGACTTTGCAAGGATGGCAGTTTGACACTAACAGGTAAAAGAGAACCTTTGTGATAATTTAAGGTGAAGATTTTATCTTGTACTTAGTGAACTGGTAATCGAGAGAAAATAATCATTTACTTATTTATTCATTTTTAAAGATGAGATCTTATATTTTTTAAAAGACATTTAGAAAATGGAGAGATCACACACTTTTGGCCAAGATAAAGGATTCGAGGGTCATATCAATTTAGAAATCATTATAGAAAATGGTTTATGAACTGAGCTGCTCTTTAGAAAATAAAAGTTGCCAACCTATATTTGCTGATATATTAGAATTATATTTTTGTGTGATTATGATGTTGTAGTTATGATTACAAGGAGTCCTCAACTTTTAGAGTTACATCCTGAAATATTTGTGGATGAAAAGATATAATGAGATTTGCTTCAAAATAATCTTAGGAGTGAGGATGGAGAGAGATGTGGGTCGGTTACATATGAAACAAGACTAGCCTAGACATGAGTGGATAACTGTTAAACTGAGTGGTGGATAGTTTATACATTTGAAATATTTCACAGCTATAAGTGGTCAGGGAAAGTGCCAACTTGGATCCAAGCAGGAGTCTATTCATCTAGATCTTAGGAATATACCCTCAAAAATCTTTATCTGTGGATGACTCATTAATTAGTTTAGCTAAGCACCATCATTTGGAAGCAATGAGCTCCTGAAGGTTGTGATTGATTATGTGAACTAAAGAGTTCACATTTACGTCCCAAATTTAGCTTTTAAAACTGTCAGAAGGTGAGCCAATTTTCTAGTTTTTCAGAATTTTTTGAAAAAGTTTATTCACTCCTAATCGTGCCTTGCATAATTATGTAGATTTCTATCATAATCCCTCTTAGATTTCACCTTTCCATTTTGAAGTATTTAAAAGTATTAAGATTTCTTTCCCATAGAAGTGCCTTCATCTCTTTAATGCTTTACAGCGTTTTTCTTTGACACTTTCACAACCTTAACATTACTTTCTCACTAAGGTTTGGTAACCAGACCATGCATAGATCTCTGAGTTTTCAGACACAATGGCATTGGTTGAAGAGGGAATCGAATGACTCTTAGGAATAGAATTACCCTGTTTCATTTCCCATATTCTTCCTACAAGGTTTATATTTTTATTTCAGCCTTTGTGGGTAGTAAAAGTATGCCATCTCCAATCTATGGAATATCTCAGATGCTTTTTTGAGACAGAATAGTTCAAAGTCCATTACCTTCTATGGAATATAATTTTTATTAATTTCCTTAGTGTTTTAGCTAACATTGGTCTGTTTTAAAACTTCTGCCAACTCACAGGGCCCAGGGATATCTTTCAGCTTATCCAGCCTATTTTCTAGAGAAGATGCTAGATCCTTCTGTATATCTAGAGATTTCATAGTACATTCTAATGTATACGATCATACATACCCAGCATTTAAATGATTCTGTCCCAAACACATTCACTTCACTGTGCATCCTTTTATGAAATCATACAGCTGAATATATTCAATCAATTCAATCTTTTGTTCTTTATTTTTTTTCTAGTAAATTAACTGTAACCACATTTTCCTTCAACACCATGGAGTCACACTTTTAAAAATTACTTTCAATGCATTTCAAATTTTTGAGAGAAGTAATTATCACCTTAGTCTACCTGGTTATTTATGTGAATTATTATATGTATTCTGTAGGTCAGCAAACATCTCGGTTAACTAAATCCAATGATTCCCTTCCCCTCTGCCTCCGCCCACACTGCACTGCCCTAGAAATTCATTACCTCCCATGGACTACAGAAAGCCCTCTAAAAATATTCTTGGGAATTCCATATTAAAATTGCTCTTTAAAATAACTTTTTTTTTTTATTGCCCACCATTTAAGAAGTGCTGTGGTAGACCTGTGAAATCACAGATGGGTGTACTCGGTCTGTGCAGAGTATACAGCCTAGTGGAGGAGGCAGACAGAAATAGATCATTGTAATGTCCAAAATTGTTTTAAGAACAAAAATTGTCCTAATTCTTGTGATAAAGCATCTTCTATTTATTTTACAATCACAAAAGAAGTGTGAAGCCAAAAAGTCAAGAGATTAAAATTGAAATATCTTTTACAAACAAAAATTTATATTTACTTCACCATTTTTACCCATCCCCCCACCTCTTCCCTTCTGAGGGAAATATAGTCAATAATGCTGTGATAGGTTTGTACCATGACAGATGATTCTTAGAATTAGTGGGGCGACCACACTGTAAGGTATAAAAATGTCAAATCGCTATATTGCACACCTGAAACTAATATAACCAATATAATACTATACATTAACTAATACTAATAATAAAATAAAATGATTAAATAAAAATTAGAATTTATTTTTACTGTATGGCTTGTGTAAATCATCACACTCCCTTATGGGAACCAACCGGGGACAAAGAGCCAGTGGACAATGACAAAAGGCACATGTTAATATGCTGAACTGAACAGGTCCCTTTACTGATCACCCTTCAGTATTTTCTAACTCCCCTTGGAGTGTGTCCCTCAGACAAATAGCCTGGGCTGAGCTCCAGTTTTATTGGGAATGTCTGGCCTCCTTTGTGGTAACATAATGTGCCTAAAGTTCACATGCCACCTTGACTTTCCTATGTTAGTCATAGAATCTAAATCAAAGAACATTAGAGCCAGAAAATAGCGACCTCTCCTAGTTTATCATTTTATAGAAATGGAAACTGAGTTTTCATTAAGCTACTTGCTCCAGGTCACACAATTTGTAGGATTAGAACTTAATTCAGGATAAGAAAAAGATATTCTTGATATTCATTAGGGATAACTTTGAGGTAAATATTGGCAATATAACATGGCAGGAAATATTAATAGGGTAATGCATGGGAAATAATTTTACTCATGAAATAATTTTTTTCTTACCCAGCTTGTTATATGAAGGCAATACCCCAATATTTTTTTCTGTCTGTATCAACAGAAGGTAGAGCGTAAAAACTAGTGATTAAAAAAAAAATAAAGATGGATAATAGAATCTGTGACCATTTTTCATCAAGGCAGATCTCAGTACGTTAGTGCAATATAACACGATCCCCAGCTCAATTAATCCTGAGTCCTGTCACGCTTCAGTCACTCACTACTCTTGATTCAGTCGTGCATAGTGTACCTTGTTGATCTTTATGTGCCAGCAAAAAACACCAGGCACATGTTGAGGTTTTTCCTCTCATCTCTCCAGCTCCTCTTTCCTCTGCCTTTTAGGGTGAAAAATCAGCTGCACTTAAATTGACTGCTGACGTCTGTTGGTCTAGAAATGACCTCCAGAAAAACCACAATAGTGACCTGCTCCTATATAAATAAGAGGACTGCGATTTTGTGCAGAAGCCAGTTCTAAACTTAGATCCTTACAAGATGAAAACATGAGCCAGCTACCAGCTGACCCTAATGCACAGACTCTATTCCTGAAGATGGAGGAGAAAGGATAACTAGTCACCGATCACTACGGAGTTTTTGGGCTTCAAAGTTCTGTCTTGTAGTTATTAACAACGGGCAGTTTTACATTGGATTGCTTTGTAAATAATCCATATTTTAAAGATAGAGCTCTAGTTTCTATTCTGTTTCCGACTAGGAAAAGCCATTTTATACGTTTTTACTTTCTTGATCGCGCAAATGGTTAAATACTTCCGGCTGCTGCTGAGTCTCCACTTTAAAAATAGAAAATGCTACTGCATTTCTGGCCCATCCCCCAAAGCACACCTACCAACCCGCTCCAAGCGTTTCTGAATAGACTTCAATGCCGAGGCCATTCTCCAGTTAGCTCACAGGAATCTTCGTGAAAGTCCGAAGGGAAGGGAAAAAAATAGCATCCAGTCACTGATATTTCTTGTGGCTAGAGCACTGCTCTTATAATACCTGGTTGTCGCAGACAGACACGTCAAGCACACTACTATGCCCGCAGATATTGCTGTTGAAAGGAACTGCATTAAGCAGACCCTTTCGAAAAGGAGGCTAGCGAGAATAGAAGAATGTTCTTCTAAACGAAAAGCTAGCTGGGGTATTCTTACCAGTCAAGGTTAGTAGAGCACCCATTGCAAATCTGTTGGCTCCTGAAATAAATTCTTGACATGTGTTTGCAAATACTAACTTTAAACTGGGGGTGCTTTCCAGAAAGCAGATTCTGAAATGTAAATATATGGCATGGCCAAGGGTGGCACCATATTTTCCCTTTTTACCTATGGAAAATGCATCGGCAGACTCAGTTTTGTGACTCTTAATCCCTGGGCTGCTCACCTTTCTGTTTCAGCAGGTGTTTCTAAGTTGGCATGGAGACAAGGAAAGATGCTATTAAGCAGGAAAAGACTGTTTCCAAGCAATTAAATATGGAAATTTTGAATCATTTAAATCGGGCCAAAAAATAAGAGTGTGATATAGACAAGAAAGTGAATAACTTTCTTAAAATGCCTCGAGACACAGTTATTAATTTTTATAATAGAAAATATGAAAGGTGTAAATGAGAATGGGTACCGTACCAAAGAGGGAGCTATATGAGGAAATTATTTTTAAAAGAATAATCTAAGTATTAATTTTAATAGAACATTGATATGATTGATGATAGACTTAGAGGTTGGAAATGAAGATTCAGAAATAAAAATGACCCTCCACTTCCCCCAAAACTATAAGAGTTTTATTTGCTATGTAATGGTTGGAGTTTGAAGAATATTATTTATAAATTATTCTAAAAATTTAAAATATACAAAGCATATTTCAAATGGATAAAATACTATAATTTATTTAAAAGATTGAGAAAGCAACCTGATTCTTTCCTCTCACTCCAAATTACATTTTCTTTTAATTACTTTTTAGCGATGCAATTATCAATAAAGATTAAGAACAAATTAGTATGAATAAAAAGTAGTTAACTATCAAGAAGACAGTTTAACAATTCACCAAGTGTTTATTGAGCACTTACTATGTGCCAGGCACTGTACTAGATGCTGGGAAGCAGTAATAAGTAGTCTCATGGTCCTTAAAGCCCAGGAGGCATGCAGACAATCAGTTAGTGTAGAACAAAGATCTTTCCGTCCTTTATTAAATGAAGAGTAAATTATCTAACTATGCACTTGACCACAGTATGAGCAACATAACAGAGTTGGATAAGGTGATAAAAAATTTTCAAAAATAAGCAAATTAATTCACCTAGATGAGTTTCATACATCTTCAATGAAGATAGACTCCAGAGGAAGTTGAAAATAAGCTATTATATTTAAAAAATCTAATATTGTGTAAATATAATTGCATACAATCTATTTTGACATAATTTAAATGTATTGAAAGCAAAATAAAAATGTCCCATGCTTCGATAAAAAAAGAAAAATTCTTAGCAAACTTTCATTAGATTTAGCTTCAAATTTTTCCAGCACTGTTAATGAGACTGTAAATAGGCCCAATATTGCTGAAGGTAATTTGATGATGTATATTGAAGCTTTAAGAATTTATGCTAAACAGATAATTGGACACATGTACACAGGTAAGAAATAATGTTGATTCCCTAAAACTGAAAGTTGCCTAAATATTATTTAATAAGAAATGAACTAAATTGATAATGGTAAACTTATGCAATGAAATACATATTTTAAAGTAGTCATTTAAAATGTTGTAAAATTGTATTTTGTGACATGAAACATTGACTGTTTGATATCCATCAATGTAAACAAATAAGTTAAACACAATCCAAAGAGTATGGCTGAATCTTGATTAAGATGATGGGGGAGGGACAGGGAGGACTTTTTCATATAAGGTAGTCAAGGAAGGGCTCTCTGATGAGGTGGTATTTCAGTGAAGAACAGAAGTCAGAGAGTAAGCCATGTGCATATCTCAGAAAGAAGCACTGCAGGAACAGTGAACAGAAGTATGTGTGGTATGTTTAGGAAAAGCAAGGGAGCCAACGTGCCTCAACTAGGAAGCTGGAAGGAGACAGGAGGTGGAACCTGAGATCAGAAGGAGCCTGGAGACCCCTGCAGGTCATGACAAAAACCTTAGAGTTTTCTCTAAGTGCGAAGAGAAGCTCTCTGATTCTTTTGACTTTAAAAGGATCATTCTGGCTCCTGTGGTTGAGAGAGACTGTTGGAAAGACATGAGTGAAAACACACAGACCGGTCAGGAGGCCTTTGTAATAAGTTAGGTGAGGGTAATGGTGGCTTGGGCAAGGGTAGCAGCAGTGGAGATTATAAAATGATAGTCAAAGTCTGGATTATATGTGAATGAAAGAGATGAAAGGATTTACTGGTGTTTGTGTGTGGGGTTTAAGAAATAGGGAGAAATTAGGGATTACACAAAAGGTTTGGCCTTGAAGCACCTGGATGAGTGGAGTTACCCTGTACTGATTGGAGGGACATTTAGGAGAGTCACAGCAAGAGTTCACTTTCAGACATGTGAAGCTGAATTTCCTATTTATATGTGGATATTCAAGTGAGGAAGGGAAGAGCCAGCTGGAAACACAAGTCTGGAATTCAGAGGAGAGAGCTGATTCAGAGATATAAATTTGGGATAATCAACATGTGGATAATATTTATGTTGATGGAACTAAAAAGGGTATCCCCAACAGCAAGTGTAAATAGATGCAATGACCGAGCTTGGGATGATGTGGATCCATGAAAAGTAAAAAACTAATAAGAAGTATCTAGGCCAATAATGACTGCCTCCGTGCAAAGAAGCATATGAAACTGTAAATATACATGAATTTTCCTTGAAAAACATTTTGTTTAAATTCAAGATCATATTATTAGTGCCAGATTACAAAGGGAATGATAACACTGTTTAAAGCAAAGGAGAAGCAAAAAGGAATATCTGGTTTTGAGAGAAAGATGATGAGTTTGCTTTTAGAAAGGTATTGAGATGCCAGCAAAACGTCTAGGTGAATGTCCAAAACTAAATTTTAAAATGTGGTGCTAAAATTTGTTAGGTCAGGTAAGAGCTACAGGTTGGAGAGTTACCCATATGGATGTGATAATTTCTTCTAAAATTTGACCATTCCCTATCTTTTTGTATTTCTTATAGATTCATAGGCAAGAGGAATGAGATGAGCTAAGGCTACATAATGATAGGTAAATTAAGTTAGCCAATCTTCCATTTAGAAGATGTATTCAAAAGCTCATGGGTACATATATGGATATAATTGTTTAAAATGGAATGTGGGTCATATTGTCATATTTCAAATGTGTTTGGTACTGTGCTACGTAGTTCACATTCACGATGTTGTAGATAGAATTATCCTTCTCTTTACAGTTGAGAAAACAGGTTCAAGAGGTTAAATGACTTCCAAAGGACACATAAGTCATATCTGTGACGGAATCGTAACTCTGGTCTATCTGATGATGGCCAGCATGCTCTTTCTGCAGCACCAAAGACCAGTAATGGGTTATTGGAGTGACTGAGCCATTTCACGAAAGAGCAGCACAATTGTCTGAAAGAGTTGATAAGAATGGAAAGACTAGGACAATCTCAGTCTTTAAAGAGACTGGTTTGGGCAACACATTACTTCCCCTCTCTATCAACCACGTCTTCCAGGATTTATAAGGCTTTATTAATCTGGTAAACAGAAGAGTAAACAATAATGGTCAGTAAATGCCTCGTGATTTTTAATTATTTTGTAAACTTGTGAATAGGGATGAGACAGATATTGTTGAGTTTGAAGCTTATCCACATTTTGGTATCTTCTTTAAGAAAAATAACATGAAATTACATACAGTGTCTTAGAAAGTATTCTTAGGGGTTCTGAACTGAAGTTTTATTGGCTTTATAATAAATCTACCTCCATTATAAAGGAGACTGTTGACTTAATATTTTATAAAGAAAGGAGCTGTAAAATGTATTAACATTTTGTACTCAGATTCATATATGAAGATGTCATTGCTTCTCATCTCTCCTTATTATTTCCTGTTTGAATATGTCCTGCTTTTCCTATTTTGATACCTCTGAGGAAAAGTGAGTGTGCCCCAAACAGCCATCTGCATCACTGCTAAGTCAGCTCTCCAATGAGTCTGCATCCCACTTCTGTGATGGGACAAAGATGAGAGAAGACAAAGACTTCCTAAAAAAAAAAATGGTTTCATCATAGTCATGGGCAGAGATCTAATTGTAATGCTTCTATTTCATTTCAGGGCACACACTCTAAGGAGAAAAATAAAGTAAGGATTAGCAATTTCTCAAATAAAGAGAAATGATAAAAAGAAAAGGCAATTTTGCAAATAAATCAGATTTTCAGAAGCTGGTTTTCTTTTTGGTGGTGAAAGGTCATGTTACAGGAGCTTAGAGCTTTTTAAAATGGCCGAATAGAACTAGCAAATGAAATGTGATTTTATTTTTTGACGCTGATCAAAAAGAAATATGAGTCGGATTTACCTCAGCAGTGGCTGGCTTGAAGTGCCATGGGGAGACGGTGATTTAGGTATGGTACAGACCCTTACCAAACTGTACGTATCTAAGAACGTTAATGTTTTTGCTCTAGCAATGTGATGTTTACTGAACAAGGCAGGCTTTCTCCCTGTAAATTATATACCAGATGTCTGGGAACTAATGTTGTTTCTAAATATAGTCAGAGTCACCTCCAGTGTAGCTACAGAGAAACCGTAACAGTAGGCATTCGATTAGCACGGTGAAAATTACAGATATTTTGTAAAACATTTTTCACACTGAATAATTTATCCTAAGGAGCAAAATTGAATATTTAAAAAAAATCTTAGATACCAAATTAAACTCTAACAAGATGTAAATTGTTGTATATGAAGTTATTTACATTCTATTTGGTCTTGAGAAAGCTTACAAATCTTTCTAATATAAAGCAAATATTGAAAGGTAAGATATTTAATATTGAACACATTTGACTAGAAATATGCAGTTGCTAAATTTCAGATTTTGAAGGAGAGAAGTAAGGAGAGGTTAAGACTTAGTTCAAAACAGCAACTGGAACATGATATAGTGTCTTTTGATTATCACATGTTACCAGATTAATTACAGAAATTCTTCTAAGGAATTACAAGGAAGCAAATGAGGTGGGGTTGCTGGGGAGTTAAGTAAGCAGAATTCAAACAAGAAAAAGATTTTTTCATTGAGTAGCACGCATATACTATAAATTACTCCTTTAATAGATTGGTGTATCTTAATTCCTTATAGTTTACTTAGGAAAGAAAAGTGTAATAGTTGTTGATTGCTGGCTTACATACCTTTATAAATCATGCAATTGCTTTATATAGTTTATTTAATTAAGCAGATAGTACTTTCAGTCAATAGATGCTGTTATTTATGGCGTGAGTTTCTCTAGTTTTGGAGAAAAAGGATTACTACCTAAAATTCATACTAAAATCTCCCCTATTTATCAGTTTATATTTAGCAGAGAATGTTAGGTATAATTTATTGTCCATTTATATAGCAGGTACTAGATCTTCATTCCTAATCCTCCCTCAATCCTGTCCGATAGGTAGCGCTTTTCCTATTTGATGAGGAAACTGGCTCTCACATTTAGATGACTGCATGAAGGCCACTGTCCAGGCCTGCCTGGCCTCCCAGTCTTTTTCCTCTGGGAGCTTCTAGGCTCTAGACTCCAGCTGGTCTCTCACTTCCATCTGGTCTCCTATTCCCCCACCTCTACCCCATCCTCCTCCTGCTCTTGCCAGCCCCCCTACTTAAAAGAACAATGACAGCTATCAGGGGTCCTATGCAGTGAGTATTGCTGAGCTCAGCCCAGGAAATAACTAATCGTGCACTCTTCTTCATCTTTGTCTCTGCCTGATGGGCCAAGGGATCTCTCATCCAACATGGTATATTTTCAGTGATTTTGTCACTGACCACCCACCTACACTTTCCAGCAGATTACCATGACATTCGACTCTTTTTTCATGCCTATGGAGGTCATATTAATAGAAATAATAGTAAGTGCACATATGTAAAATCTGACTTCAGTTTTTCTATCTCCACCATGATGGACTTAAATCTTATTTATAAAAAAAAAAAGACAGTTGGGACAGAAAGCTATGTGACAGACAGTCTGGGGACAACACTGAGGATTGGGATGTAGGTGGTAACTTCTAATACCTCATTTCTTTATTTTGCTCCTTGTGTAGCCTGTTTTCTAAATGACCCTTTTTTTTTTTTTATTCTTTCTTTTGTGGACACCAGCAAGCAATGCTGAAGTGGTTGAGAAGGCTAATACAATCATTTTGATGGACAAACACATTAGTATGAAAATCAGCAACATAAAGTTCCCCATAGCTGCAAATATTTTTAGCTTTGCTGTCTTTTTAAAAGTCTTCATAATATGATAGAAAGAAATGAATCCAGAATAAATCCCAAAGGCCATTTCTTAGACTTTTCCCAATTCCAACATCTGTTTAATTGGCATGTTAACTAGTGATGATGGAAGAACTGGCAGTACTATCGAATGAGCATCATATAATTCAGCACAGCTTTTGGAGATAAGTTAAGGATAATGAACTTCTATTAAGCTATTATACAGGAAGAAAGGAGCACATGATCATTATAAATATTACAAATTATTATTTAAATTCAAACATTTAAGTGTTGACTACTTAAAACCTTGTTAATTTACTGCTCCTTTGCTGATTAAACTAACATAATGGTTTCACATATGCAATCTGTTTGGAAAGTGAATATTATAATTTTCTTATTTAAATATTCACAATGAAAATTGATAATGTTCTGAAGTCCTCCAGAAGTTTACTCTGCAGTTAAGTTGTTTACTTTAGTGATAAAACAAATGGATGTGTATGATTTGTAAAGCAACAAATTTCATCTTAGAGGCTGGAACTCAAAACATAGTTGTTCTCAAAATAATAATATTTATGATGGTGACTTTTGCATTTTATGTAGGGAAAACATAATGTTCTAATTTCTTATAAATTATTATTTGCCACCAAATTTTGTCCTATCAATGACTATTTACTGGTATATAATATTTCAAATCTGCTTTTAATATATAAAAGGAGTGTCGCATACTGGAAAAAAATAATACACAAAAGCTAATAATAATAACTCTTCTTTCAGTTGAAAACTCAAAGAATTGGGCATCTGGAATATAAATTTTTTGGATGAGCAAGAAATAGTGCTAGATAGAAAGGCAAAATGAAGACAGTACAGTGTTGTAACCATGAGTATCAGCTCTAGAGTTAAACTATGTGACTCTTTAAATGATTTCATTTCTTCTAGCTCTCATTTCTTTAACTGCAAAATAGAAATAATAATTATATATACATCAAAGAGTTGTGAGAACTAAATGAGATTCTGTACACAGTGTTTAGACTAGTATTATGCACACAGTAAATGCTATTTAACGTTAGTTATTATTACTATTACTCGTAAATCAGTACCAGTAAGTAAAAGACTCTTTCCCCTTTCCTTTAAGAATTGTATTTTCAATAAAACCTCATAATATCATTGTTTATAAAGAGATTGATGATTGGCGGTTGACTTCTGCCCTCTATACCAGGTTCATTTGGTCATTTCATTAACCTTGTGATATGTGCCCCACATTTTATTCAGTGGAATTGTTTGGACCTCACTTATGTTATGGCAAAGTTCTACTGTAAGACCATAATTTAGAAGCATAGGTGTAGGTGTAGATTTTTTCTGAAGATGTGAAATGTAGGAATAAGTAGGTGGTTTCTAAAGTACGACACCCTACTATGCTTCCAATAATTTTTCTATTTAAACAGGCTTGAGACATGCTTTTCATAAAATTTATATTTCTGACTAACCACTAAGTGATTTTATTTAAATTGCACTAGAACTAATTATGTTTTTTAAAAATTATTTTTATTTTTTGGACCCTATGGGTCCAAAAATGGGGGAAGAAGTGGTAGATGAGGAGAAAGATATTAGCAAACATGATTCCATTCCACTGTGAAGTTTTCCTGTCTAGTCAGCATTGCATTAACTTATCTGTCAGTGATACCCTTTAAATGAATGTTTTCTGATTTACATAGCCTGCATCACTTTGAAACATTCAACATGATCTCTCATGTCCATTACATAGAACCAACAATGCTGGCCCTGTTCGAATTACAAGAAAAGTACTGTGTACCAACCCAGTATCTTATAAAACCACCTGGGTGGACCACAAAGTAGGGAGTGGTGGTAGGGGAGGATGTACCTCTAGGTGGCAGCTGGGTGCTGAGAGGGGCTGGGGAGAGAAGGAGGGAGGTATTTCCTCATGGGAGGGCACTGATTTTGTAATAGGAAGAGTACAAAAGTTATGTCAGAAGAGGTAGACTTAGGGGCATGACAGGTCAGTGCTTTCTCACCAGTGCACAGAATCGGAGGGCTTTAGTGCCACCTTCTGCCGACCACTGGGTGAGCCCTTAGCACTATCAGCACCGTTTCAAACATCAGTGACAGTCGGCCACACTCAGCCTGTGACACTTCCTTTCTAGAGCTCACCCTGCTGGTTCCACATTTTAGGGTTTGTGGCTCAGCTATTTGCCCTCCTTTGCAACACATTGAGGCCTCCTCACGCCACAGGGCAGGGCAGTCAGGGTGCAGAGACTGGGGAACAGCAGGTGGGTTGAGAGTGTGGAGAGGTGGCTGTTTTGGCTGCCTTCCCTGTTAAAAGTGCAAAATATATATATTTTTTTTCTGTGTTCTGTCTGAAAAACAAAAAGCAGAGGTGGGTGTTTGCTTGTTTGTTTGCTTGTTTATTTTGGTGCCAGATCTAGTGACCTTAATGCTCCTCTTCTTTGGAGGATCATTCCAAAGGTGCAGTAAGTCTGGGGTAGGTCAATTACAGAATGTGGACTATAGTCCCTGGATTTGGAAACTGCCAATCCGAATCCTTTAGAAAAGAATCAAATTTCCGGTGCATGGTTTAAGTGTCTTGGTCTCATTGTGAACAATGAATCTGAATCATTTATATCCCACAGGAATTGATCCTGTCTAATAGAGTTTACTCAGATTCATAGAGATGTTTGTTTTCTTTCTTTTCTGGCAGGTTCCTGGGCAGATCGTTCACCACTACACGAAGCGGCAAGTCAAGGTCGCCTCCTTGCTCTGAGAACATTATTATCACAGGTAAAATATTACCAATGCTTAACATAGGCCCTGTCTCCTGAGCGTAGAACATTAATCAGCAGAAGTAATCAACTCAAAAGTAATAAAACTGCTTCATAAATTTTATTAGTCTTTTTATTTTAACTCACATGGCCGTCAAGTCTGTAGTTTCTCATTTATCTTTGAAACTTCTTTATAAATATTTTGGTATAATCTTGTGTCTTAGTATTTCAAATTTCTCATACAGTATATTTGTTCACTGATGATAGGTATATTTGAGTCAGAAGTAATTGCATTTATGTATTATTTATTAAGCATTTTAAATATGTTTAACTCTGTTCAATGTATACAACTTATTGCAGATTGGCTCAGCCATAAAATACTCAAAAAAGGGTAATCAGACCAGATGCCTAGACAACCTTTTTAACATTATGGTAATCTGTAATACGTTATGGGGAATTGCCTAGGAAAGCTATTATTTCTATACCTGCCTGCTCATCAGACTCACCAGAGGAAAATGAAAAACACAGATTCTTTATTGAAATAAAAAGTGCTCTGGCTTGGCCTGTGGATTTTAAAATTTTTCCAATGTGATTCAAATGTACACTCAGATCAGTAGGTCATTTCCTTAGTGTTTCCCAGTATCAAAGAGAAAAGAGTTTTCTCTGATGGCCTTGAGGGAAGGAAGGGTATTGCTGCCCAGTGTAAACAGCTCTGCCCTGGGGCTCAGGATGCAGATTCCTGCCTGGCACTGGAGGTGAGTCACAACCTATCTGAACCTCTGTTTTCTTGTCTGTGAAATGAAGCTTTAGGAGGAGATGCTCCCTTAGCTCAGTTCACTTTCATGATAACCATGTGACTATTTTGTTTCCTCATCACTTAGTAAAAACAAACAAACAAACAAACAAACAAAAAAACCCGCCAAAAGGTGAGTAATATCTAAAGGGTAGCCCCCTGAAAGAGTCATACAGTTCTTTGAGAGGTGAGCAAACTTAGGATATTTCACAGCGTGTGTCACAGATCCACTGACAGGCCGGCCAGGAGGAGTCAGAGGCTGCCCCAAAGCCTGGTGAAATGAAACTCGACCTTCCAGATGCTTCTGTCATCTGGTCACTCTAGTGTGTGGCAGTTAGGAATTAGTTCTCTAAGTCTGACTGCTAGCTAGCCAATTCAGAATCTTTGAAAGGATAATTTAAGGGATTTTAAAAATTGCCACTTGCTAGTGACAAAGATTTAGGGTGATCATTTTCTTGTTTTCATTTTAAGATTCCTCATGTCTTTGGACTTCTTCCTATTAGTGTTTAGTACGATTGTCAATAGACAATGAATTACCAAAAATAGAAAGAAGGCACAGAATCCCATGTTCTAATAATATTTAATTATTTTAATCTGACATCGTTAGTTTAATTGGAATAAAATTACTTAAAGTGTTTACTTAGTCATGACTGAATAATAAAACATTTTTCTATATGCTGGGCACTGTAATAATAATTGCTTTCCATGCATTATCTCATTTATTCTTCATGATAATGTTAAAATTTAGAGGTTAATGTAGTCATCCAAATGAAAACAATTACTGCATTATGGAGCAAGACTTCCAATCCAAGTCTGACTCCATAGTCAGAGTTCTTAACCACTAGCACAGAACCTAGTCAGACCTATTTAGTGACAAAAATTCACAAAGCAGCTTACTACAATTTAGGATATTTTCCCTCCACTATGGGCTGACATGTAATACATAGCCCCAATCAAAACAAGTGATGTAGCCTATAAACAATCCTTAGTTCTCTAAAACAAATAAAAAAAAAATAGCAACCAAAACAATTCATAAGGACAAAAAATTTTAGGAAAGCAACATTTAAATAATATGTTCAGAATCTATTGAACAAAATACTTAAGGCAATTTTGTGTTTAGATGGGATGATGTTCCAATAATAGGGCTCAGGAGTCCTGACAACTGATTGACCCTGTGGCGTTCTAACTGGCCTTTTCTGAGTTGCCTGAGATCCCTTCATCTTTTATATCACTCTCTAATGACAGTTGTGGAGATGATTTTATATAATTTTTTAGTCATCTTTAAAATGATTCTTGTCATATTTAGGGTTATAATGTAAATGCAGTCACCATAGACCATGTCACCCCATTGCACGAAGCCTGCCTTGGAGATCACGTGGCGTGTGCCAGAACTCTCCTGGAAGCTGGAGCTAATGTAAGTACCTGTTAAAAATGTTAACATTTCTCATCTACTGACTAAGTGAATCAAGCAAAGTTCTCCTTTTGCTTTTCTTCCCTTCTTAGCATTTTTCAAAGATAGCAGAATAAAAATAAAGTTCTCAAATTGCCCCAGCCTTCTCATTGTACTCTAAGAAGGGTTTCCAATCACTGCAAAAATGGGTAGCATGCTGCATAATACGGAATATTCTTTAAGCTCTTTCCCGCTTTCATGATTCTAAATAGCAGTAGATGGATATCTTTATGCCTATAACATTTGTACATCTTTTAGATGCTTTTCTTTAGATGAGTTCTCAGAAATAGAATTCCAATTTAAACCGACACCAGTAAAATGGCTTCGTCACAATTTTCATCACCATTACATTAGTTGACTTTTTTCCTAACCGAAAAGTACTTAACTATTGAATTAGTTTTTGCGTGTTTGATTCTTAAGTATACAGTTTTTAAAATTTTTATTTGCATGCCCGCTCCTGTGAATTATCTACCACATCCTATTTCTATTTATCTCGAAATTTTAAATTTTTCCTCATTGATATGTCTGAGCTAAATATACTTTGTCATATTTATTGCTCACATTTTCCCAAGTATTTCTGTGAGCAGATTACATAACTTTTAAAAATGCCTAATAGTTAATCACGTATGATTCTCTGAATCTCATTCTTAGATTTTGGTTCGGTTTAGGTAAATGCAATCACAATAGATGGTGTGACTCCATTATTCAATGCCTGCTCACAAGGCAGTGCAAGCTGCACAGAACTGCTTTTGGAATATGGTGCCAAACCCCAACTGGAGTCATGTCTTCCTTCTCCCACACATGAGGCCGCCAGCAAAGGTAACAGTTATGGGATTAAGTGACAGCGGGAAAATGTTCCTTCAGTAACAAGCAGTGCTCCATTTATTTTTCAATGAACAAATTTAATAAAGGGAGAAGCATGGTGTAAGGTGCATGTGTCGTGGGGATGGGCGGTAAGGAAAAGTAAATTCATGTCTACTTTGTGTTGGCAGGTCACCACGAATGTCTGGAAATACTGATATCCTGGGGCATAGATATTGACCAAGATGTTCCTCATTTAGGAACTCCTCTGTATGTAGCTTGCATGTCACAGCAATTCCATTGTATCCGGAAGCTTCTTCATTCTGGTAATTTTCTTTAAAACATCTTCCATTCTGTCTGTACACACAAGCAATTATTCAGCTCTGTATTTATTTCTTTACATATGCTTCTTCAAAAATAATATCTCATGGCTAAAAATGTTCTTATTCTCAGTATTCTCACATGCAAGTGAGAATAAATAAGAAGCTTATTCTTGCTAACTCCACTTCACCTCAAAGTTTCAAACCCTCTACTTACAAAGATCATAAAATTAAGATCTTTAAGGTTGAATGTAATGTTGCCATTCTGAGTAGAAAACCATCAGAAGAAATTTTAGGGATAGTCACTCCTTAGATAACCTTATTCTCTACCAACCATAAGAATTCATGCACTTACCGGGACTGTAACCTCTAACCCACCTACCTGAAAAGACATAACGTTCTTTTCCACCTACTTTAAACAAACCAGTTCCTGAAGGTTCAGCTTTAGTGGTTTCTCCCACTATCAGGCTGAGAGCTCTTTTAGGTAATGGATTATCTCTTTTTTCCCATCATCTCTTTCCTCTAGCACAGTGTCTCTAACGTGGTAGGTGCTTAAAAATATATGTAAAATGAGTAAATGGATGTCTATGCTTTTTATTGTTTATGACAATCAGTTGGCCTCTGATATATACTGACATATATTTTTAGTAACACTTTTATGTGTTACTCACATCATCTTAGCTAAATTATAAATTTCTGGCAAGTAGTGTCTCCATCTACTATTTAATCCCCATTACACCAATTAAACTCTTAAACATGAATTCTGCTAATAATTGTTGGCAGATTGTTATTTTCTGACTATATTCTCCCATAAATTTATATAACCAGAAGAGCTTACTCTTTACAACTTTCTCTACTATGCTAGGAATATTGTTCTTTCCTCCAAATATTTTATACTAGGTGAAAAAAATATTGAAAAATTGCCATTAGTGATAGTGGATTTATTGTTATTTTCAGGCTCTGTTCTCCCATAAAATTGATACAACCAACAGAGTTGATGCTTTCTCTATGGAGATTTTGTTATGCAATATAATTTTTCCATTAAGACATTTTATATTTGGTTAAAAATATTGAAAATTATTACACGTATTGAAATTTGAAAGTAGCAAAAGGGCCATAAAGGAACTCTTAAAATGCACTGCTTCTTATAAACATGAGTTTCGCGATAGTATCAAAAAAAAGAGTTGAAAGGGATTTATGCACTTTGATTCTAAACATCTCTTAGTGGTGTAACCATTTACGTACTGGAAAATGGAATTATTATTCTTTACAATATTAAACAGCATTTATTCATTGCACATGCATTCAATGACCACCATGTGCCAGGGCTTGCACTAAAATAACTGCGC
This sequence comes from Pteropus medius, assembly GCF_902729225.1. Taxonomy (NCBI): domain Eukaryota; kingdom Metazoa; phylum Chordata; class Mammalia; order Chiroptera; family Pteropodidae; genus Pteropus; species Pteropus medius. The sequence continues at coordinate 20,379,039 of NW_024349519.1, read as the reverse complement.
AATAGGTAATTTGACACGTAAGGTTTTTTTTTTTAATGTGAGCAGTTTTTAAATTCACTTCGCAGAAATATAATGTGCCTTTCCATTTAATAGTCTCTATATATTTATAATTTAAATTATAAATGCATATTTATAAATATGCATTTATAATTTAAATTACATGAGTGAGAAGTGACAGGAAAATCTATATACATTTTACCTAAAGAGCTCACATATCTAGAATCATGAGTTTTCCAAGAAACAAAAGAGCTCTATTGCCTTAAAATAAATGAAAAGAATTAAAGCAATAGGCTCTTGAATAATACTGAGCTATTAATTGTGACGAAAATAGATATGAGTCAACCGAATTATACACTGTTTATAATACTAGTTAATATGATTACTTTTGGAACTGTTTGTAATTTTTTAAAATTTATTATGAGATCTTTTAATCATACAGAAAAATGTTAGAAAATGTAACAAATATTGGCACTCTCTATCCAAGCGTACCAAGTTTTAAGATAATACAAATGTATTTGTATATACAAAGCATATATAAAAGTATGTATGCTTATATATGTATATATAAAGAAATAACTCATCGCAGATAGAGTTGAGGGCCCCTTTGTGTCACATTTTCCTTCCCTTGGTGAGGTAAATGAATCATCTAACAGTTTTTGTTCATATTCATCATCATTTCTTATTTACACATAGGTGCTGATGTACAGAAAGGCAAGTATTGGGACACACCATTACACGCTGCTGCTCAACAGTCCAGTATGGAAGCTGTAAACTTACTGCTAGAATTTGGAGCAGATATCAATGCCAAAAATACAGAGCTTCTGCGACCTGTAGATGTAGCTGCTTCTAGCAGTTTGGTGGAAAGATTATTGCTTCAGCATGAAGGTACGAAGAATACATATGGATAGTTTAAACCACAAAAATACACTTGCCTGAAATAGATGAAATTTAAAGACCTCTTGTTGGCACGTAAAATAATAATGGTATAACTTCAGAATACTCTTCGTGAAAGTAAATGTTTTTTAACTTAGTTTCTATCTATAAAGAAGATATCACGATGATCTTTTTTTTTCATCTTACCTAAACTTTATATTCCTTGGGTTAATATATTTAGTTTTTAGCAATACATAATAATACGTAATTCTGTTTAACATCTGCTAATAAATATTTGGAAATATGCCCCTTTTTACAGGGACATGCACCTTCTATAACATGTTATAGAAAATAATCAGGAAATATTTCCATAGTTAAGACTTTTGTTCTGAAACAGAATTTCTTAAGCCTGGTCCAGACACAATAATAAAATTGGCTTTGGCTTCAATAGTGAACCTGATTCAAAGAAACATTTTAAATGTCCCCCTTTAGTGCATAACACTTCTTTGATTTTTATCTCCTTCAAAAGGCAAAATTTGTTTCTGAGGCTTTAAATGCAACAATAATTTCATAAGCCTGAAGACTATAATGTTTTAGAAAAACGTATATGGAAATACCTTAATTATAATAAGATCTTGTAAATAAAGGCAATATAAATGCTTACATAAATGTCCCAAATATAGTGGTCTCACTGTCCTGGTTTACTACAAAGCACTTGTAGTTTTTGATGGTTTCATATAATGTATCTTAGAACACATAAAAATCTGTTTTGACTTTAATTAACAAATATTTTCACGTTTTTTGTAGCAACCCCAAGCTCCCTTTGCCAACTCTGCAGACTCTGTATCAGAAGCTACATAGGAAGACCACGGTTACACCTTATCCCACAGCTCCAGCTGCCAACATTATTGCAGAATTTCTTACAGTACCGATAGAGCAGTAAGATAATTATAAATACTTTGAAAATCAAAAATTTCTATTTCATCTGCCTAGCGTATATTTCATATTAAAATATGCATAAGATAGAGTAAAAGTGAGTATGAGAACACCCAGGGAAGAAGTGAAATATCAATTTTAATTTTAAGTGTACTAGTGGGTACTATTGTTTTATGCATTTTTATTGTTTTTGACTATCGTGTATTTAATATACCTACATATTATTATTCCCATATACCTTTTTGTTGGTTTAGAAAAAATGAAAAAGTCTCCATTTTATATTTTCTAGTATGGTAAAAATAAATGAACTCTTAAAAAATTATTTGCATATTATATTTTAAAAGATTTATATCCATCAAATAATTCATTAGCTTTTTAATTTTGGCAACTGTAATCAATTATCTCTGTATTTTTGATGTAATTACAAAATATGAGTATGGTTTAGAAAAGAGCAGCTATTATCATTTTCGAAATAAAATGACTTTCCTTCAGTAAATCCACTATGTTGCACATGCATTATAATGATCAACTCATAAAGAAAAGATAAATTACTCCCTTCCTGCAAAGACCTCACTAGTCATTTCACCACCTTAAATGGATCTATTGCAGAAACTGGTAAAACTGGAAGTTATCACCACTGCCCTCTCATCCTGAGGTGTATAGAACATTATACACCTACTAAAGCTATTTTAAGACCACCTTCTTCTCAAGGGTAGCCTCTTAAGGTCTCTCTTCAGTGCTTTTCAAACATATCAGTCCAGCTTTCTTCCATTTCAGAAATTGTTAATAGCTGATGATACCTGGACTGAAGAAAATGAACTTTATATCTAATTGATAAAGAGGACCTGGTCACACCCCAGGGATCAGGGCAGTCCAAGGCTACAGGAAATGGAAGATAAAAAAAAAAAAATCCTTAAATTATGGGGTGCCACTTAGCAAAACTAGAAACCTTAAAAAGTTTACCCTATATATATATAAACCTTAATAGTGGTATTTCTAATTCTTCTTATACAAACCAAGGGTTCAGCTCGGACTGTATTAGCAAGGGAGTGTTGTATCAAAGAAGATCTTACTAGAGCAATGTCCTCTGCAAGGGTCAATGCTATGTTTATTCTCTCCTGCTTTAACTGTACTTGAGTGCAACATAAAATATAATAAAAAGTTGTGTGCCTCCTTTGTAATTTAAACCAGATTTGAGTCTATTAGTGTCTTAGAAATAAGATATTCAACATACTTACAATTCTGTGTAAAGTAGAAAAAAATATTTTGTTGAGTTGTGTAAAGTTATCAAATTTTGATTAACTATTTTGACCACTACTTTAATAACACAGGGGCCTATTTTCCTTTCTTAGTTTTTGACTGACTGCCAGAGACCCACAGGAAATAAACCATTACTGTATGTAACCCCAAAGTCACTAAGATTGCAAAAAAATTATTTGTTTAGATTTTCAAAAATAGAAATAAGGCTTTGCATGTTTATTAAAGTATGTTTTCTATGTGGTTAGAGACTTTTAAATGTGTCCGTTTTACTATCTCTAACAAATTTATAATGATCTCATGAATAATGTGCATTTAAAATGTTTAAATTATAGAGTAACCTCATGAAATATAATTAGGTATTAAAACCATTTTTTAGTAAAAAAGGTTTCTACTATATTTTTTCCTGGTATTCTTAGAGGGTAAGAGTAATGAAAAATATCCCTCTCCATTGGTCTGGTGCCAATAAGAGAAGTAAATATCAAATATTAACATGAAAATTGGCATTTTAAAATTTTAGAATACTGGGCCCTTGTATCTTAGCTTGAGTATGATAGTTTTATCAAAGAACTGTTCTAATTTAAATATACCATATGTTTGCTAATGTATTCAAGTGTGATTATTATCCCTGGAATAAAATACTTTTTTCTGTTCTAATTAGTATTTGATTTTACAATGGAAGGTAATGGAGAATGTGATTCATTTGCGCTAATTTTTTACCCATCAGTTTTCAAGTCACTGCATCATGGTCAATGAGAGTAGAGTAGCACACATTGATGTAGAATAATCCCTCAGTGACCTCCTGGGAACAGACATGATTCCTCTGTCATGCAAACACCTGAGGACACGTTAAGCGGTGTTTGGACTCACAGTATCACAGCAGAGCAGGAACAATTAGTTATGCACACATCCCAGAGACGGAGCCCCTTAAGCGTGGGGCCTCATGCTGCTGCAGGGTCTGCATGTCCACAAAGCCAGCAGGCTTATGGTAGAAGCTGGTGGGCATTCAGACTCTAGTCTGCCTTGGCATCTCCCTGGCGGTGGGAGGGACAGATGTCCTTTTAAACCCAGAAAGAAGTCACACACACACACATACGCGCGCACACACACACACACATACGCGCGCACACACCCCTAGTGCACCCAATGACAAATTAATCTTCATGGGACAGTACCATTGAAACATATAAGATGGAAAAGAGATATTTTCCTAACTTAACAAGTTTTGAGGCATCTCTCTCAAAATGAGTCGGCATTTCACATTATTGGGTTTCAAATTATTATGCTCATCCATATCTATTATATACATAAAGATATATTGCCTTAGGCAAGAAATTACTCCTTGTAAGGAAGGTCTCAATTTAATTCTCAACTAAACGGTCTCAGGTCTCAGTCGGGGAGAATGGAAGGCAGCAATTTTATACTTTCAGTTGCATTCTCCTTAGTAAAAAAAATTGAAAGTATTGAAAAAAATCTCACAAACTTTCTTCTTGAATTGTGTATGAGGAGGGAAAATCATATGGTCAACCCTCCCACATACACTTGTTTTAGTAACAATGGGCTGGATTCTGCTCCAGGGTTCCACACTCAGAAGGCCCCATGCTTGGTTTAATGGCCTGATATTGTCATCTTGAAGTTCTTTTTGAACAATATGCCCACATTTTCACTTTGCACTGTGCCCTGAAAATTATGTAACTGTTCCTATTCAGCTGTGACATTGTTAAACACACTGGTAAATAACACCCACCTGAGGGAATTCTCCCTCTTGGGGTAAGTCAGATAGAACTTTCACAGGTAAGTCCCTTTGCCCTGTTCTGAGATGAAAAGAGGGAGAAGGTGCACTCGCAAAACAAAAGGCAGAATTAACTTTTCTCCTTGTGAGTGAGTGTAATTTCTCTCTCTATCCTCTTGAATCCTTTGTGGGAAAATTACCTGCATCAAACCAAATTAAATTTGATTAAGGCCTGAGGGGCGCAGAGGACCTGGAGTAGATTTTTTTTTATTTTGCAAAATGCCCTCCAGTAATTTCTTCCATCACTGTGCACATACCTTTGCTACGCGACTCTCCCTCTCTTTGCCTTAGGATTCAGAGTCTATTTCTCCATTCTTGAGTTTGGACTGGTTCTGTTTCTTGTTATGGCTAAACAACATGATGGAAAAGATGTTGGGATACTTTTGAGTAAAGGCCTCTGGAGACCTTGCAGTTTCTGCTTTTGTCCTCTTGGCAGTCTGGGCCCCCCTTGTGAAGGAGCCTGGGCTAGCCTCTTTAAGGATGAGACAGCACATGGAGAGGAGCCCTGCCGACAGGCAGCCCCAGCTGCCAAATGGGTGAGTGAGGTCATCTTACACTGCCAGCCCAGGTGGAGCAGCCAGAGAACTGGAGAACCGCAGCCATCTGAGTGAGGCCAGGCAGAAAGATCCACTGGCTGATGCCCTGCACCATCCTGAGAATGTAAATTATTGTTATGTAATTCAAGATACTAAGTTTGGGAATGGATTTTTTACATAATAATAGATAATCAATAAGAAATACATACTTTCTACCAAGGTCTTATGAAGATTTCCATCTTACTACTTCTCATTTTTCAGTTCCTGATTTTCCTTATCTTGTAAGGATTTGGGAGGGACCTCCTGTAGTTCTGCAGGGGAGGGGGGTTTTCCCAATAGTAAGTAATTTTTTTCCCATTTTAACACTTTCATTCTTCCAGGTACATAAGGTCAAAATTCTGAGTTAACCAGAAGAAAATAATGAGGAAAAAAAGTAAAGAAATATTATTATTGATAGAGAAAATCTTTGAGATCATTTCTTCCTAGAATACTCCAGATTGAGTCATGATTGAATTTTCAAGAGAAAGCCACAGGAAATATTTCTTATGTTCACAAACACAGCACATCAAACAGAATCAGACTCCTTTCAAGAAGAGATTTCTAATTACAGCACAAGATGACTAGGACTGGCTAAATAGTATATGTGCTCTCCTGCTTTCCTCATACTCCCACACAGATAGGGTGAGAGTACATGACGGGTATGAGTAGAAGTGACATATGGCACTTGTAGGCTAGGAGACATAAGAGTCAGTGTGTATCCTTCCTCTATCTGGCTTTGCTATAGCAACCTCAGAGGCCACACGTGCCAGCTGGGGAAATCTGCACCAGCCTGGATCCCCACTTTGGAAACCATCTCCCATCCCACTGACCCACAATAGACATGAAACATCAGCAAGAAATACATCCTTAATGTATTAAGCCACTGAAATATTTGAGTTTGTATGCCGTAGTAATAATTATCTGTCTAATATGTTAATTTTCATAGGTTTAACCTTTAGCAATCAAAGTATGAGATCCAATGGCCTCACACTTTCGCCTGTCGCTTTGTAGCTCTTCAATTCATTTCTACACAAACTCACAACATATGTAGTTAGAAACGTTTAATTTTTAGTCTTTGTGCATTTATGGAGACAGAAAGATATACGTTCCAATTGGCGTTTACATTTGTTAAGTGTTGGTTATATCCCATTACATTTATTATCAATTGTAACTGACTTGACCATGAGTTGTAATTACAATTACCGGGATGAAAATTATCCATATTTTCATCTATGTGGATGGAGACATTAACTGGCCAAATAGATTTTAAATACACTATTAAGGAAAGTGCTTCTAATATGCATCTGGCTTGAATATGATAAAGTGAATCGCTCTAAAGGGAGATAAACTACCAAGACTCTCTGCTTCAAAATTAGTTGAAAAAAATTTAAGCATCTGAGATATTAAAACATTTACATAAATGATTAAATCTTACAATCATTTTTAAGAAGCTGATACTGACATTGGAATATAAAAATTTAAATGGTAATTTAGGTAGTAGACGTGTTCTTAAGTTTATAGTTCTCTCTGCTCAAATATAAATAATGTTTCCAATTCATGTTTAGTTTATTGCATTCTCATGGTTATGCCTTTCAATTCAGATTATTAGGAGGGCAGCATAAGAGTGAAAAGTTATTACTTCATCATGAGCAACTTAGAAACTGAACTATATTCTTTCAGTTATCCACCTTTGAAAATTCACAGTCCAGTGACAATTATAACAATAGTTCTAGGGTGACACTTCATAAATTAATCTTAGACACAGCTGAAGACAAAGGTAGTTCAATGCTGCAGCAAAGTGATGAAAGTAGCATATCTTAATAAATTTTAAATTATGGGTAAGGTGTAGTATAAAATAACTTTTTGAGGGGCTTATGTTAGTAATTTTTTAATTTTTAAATTACAGTTGGCATAAAATATATTAGTTTCAGATATATAACATAGTAATTAACTTATATAACTTACAAAATGATTGTCCTGATAAATCTAATACCATCTGACACCATACATAGTTATTATAATATTATTGACTAGATTTCTTATTTTATACTTAACATCCCCATAGCTATGTTGTAACTACCAGTTTGTACTTCTTAATCCCTTACCCTTTTTCACTCATCCCTCCAAATCCCCTGCCATTTGGCAACCATCAAAATGTTCTCTGTATCTATGAGCTTGTTTCTTTTTGTTTATTTTGTTCTTTAGATGTCACATGTAAGTGAAATCATATGGCATTTGTCTTTCTCTATCTGACTTACTCCATTCAGCTCAATACTCTCTAAGTCCATCCATATTGTTGCAGAAGGCAAGATTTAATTCTTTCGTATAGCTGAGTAAAATTCCATTATATATATGTACTGCCTCTTCTTTCTTCATTCAAGCATTGATTAACACCCAGGCAGCCACCATATCTTGACTATTGTAAATAATGCTACAATAAAAGTGTGGATTCCCATGTCCCTTCAAAGTAGTGTTTTGACAGACAAAGACATTACAAAAAAAAAATATATATATAGGCTGATATCTCTTATGAACATTGATGCAAAAATCCTCAATAAAATATTAGCAAACTGAATTCAGCAATACATTAAAAGTAGCATACACCGTGATCAAGTTACATTTATTCCTGGGATGCAAGGTTGGTACATCAATTAATGTGATATATCACATTAACAAGTTGAAAGATAAAACCATATGATCATATCAATAAATGCAGAAAAAATGTTCGACAAAATTTAGCATCCATTTATGATAAAAACTCTCAGCAAAGTGGGAATAGAGGGAACTGCAACATAATAAAGTCCATATATGAAAAACCTACAGCTAACATCATACTCAATGGGGAAAGGCTGAAAGCATTTTCCTTAAGATCAGGCACAAGACAAGGATGCCCACTTTCACCACTCCTCTTCAACATTGTATTGGAACTTTTAGCCACAGCAATAAGAAAAGAAAGAAATAAAAGGCATCCAAATTGGAATGGAAGAAGTAAAACTCTCGTAGTTTGCCAATGACATGATACTATATAGAGAGAACCCTAAAGATTCCACCAAAAAACTGTTAAAATGGATCAGTGAATTCAATAAAGTAGCAGGTTGCAAATTAAATATTCAGAAGTCAGTGGCATTTTTATATACCAATGATGAACTTTCAGAAAGAGAAATTAAGAAAACAATCCTGTTTACAATTGTGTCAAAAACTATAAAATACCTGGGAATCAAATTAACCAAGAAGGTAAAAGGCCTGTTTTCAGAAAATTATAAGTCAGTGAAAAAAGAAATTGAAGAAGATACAATTAAATGGAAGCATATACCGTGTTCACGTGTAGGAAGAATCGACATCGTTAAAATGGCCATATTACCCAAAGCAATCTATAGATTCAATGCAATTCCTATCAAAATACCAATGGCATTTTTCAGAGAGCTAGAACATATAATCCTTACATTTATATGGAGCCCTAAAAATCCCCGAATAGCCACGGCAATCTTGAGAAAGAAGAATAAAGTTGGAGGTATCACATTATCTGATATCAAACTATACTACAAGACTACAATAATCAAAACAGCATGGTACTGGCATAAAAACTGATACATTGATCAATGAAACAGAAATAAATCCACGCCTATACGTTTACTTAATATACGACAAAGGAGGTAAGAATATACAATGGGGTAAAGATAGTCTCTTCAATAAATGGTGCTGGGAAAATTGGACAGATAAATGCAAAAAAACAAAACAAAACAAAACAAAAACCTGGACCACCTTCTTATACTGTATACAAGAATAGACTTGAAATAGATTGAAGACTTAAATGTAAGACCTGAAACCATAAAACTTCTAGAAGAAAACATAAGCAGTAAACACTCTGATATTACTAACAGGAATTTCTTTTCAGATATATCTCCTCAGTCAAGGGAAACAAAAGAAAAAATAAACAAATGAGACTACATCAAACTAAAAAGCTTTTGTACGGCAAAGGAAACCATCAACAAAACAAAAAGACAACCAACCATTTGGGAGAAGATATTCGCTAATGAGACATCTGATAAGGGGTTAATATCCAAAATATATAAAAAACTTATACAACTCAACAACAAAAAACAAACAATCCAATTAAAAAATGGGCAGAAGACCTGTACAGATACTTCTCCAAAGAGGAAATATAGATGGCTAATAGACATATGAAAAGATGCTCAAGGTCACTAACCATCAGAAAATGCAAATTAAAACCCAAATTAGATATCACCTCACACCTGTCAGAATGGCTATCATCAATAAATCCCAAAACAGCAAGTGTTGGTGAGGATACAGAGAAAAGGGAACCCTCATACATTGTTGGTGGAATTGCAAATTGGTACAGCCACTATGGAAAACAGCATGGAGGGCTCTCAAAAAATTAAAAATGGATATATCTTTTGACCCAGCAATTGCACTTCTGGGTATTTATCCAAAGAAAATCAAAACAATAATTCCTAAAGATCTATGCACTCCATGGCAGCACAATTTACAATAGCCAAGATATGAAAGCAATCTAAATGCCCATCAACAGACGATTGGATAAAGAAGTTATGGTTCATATATACAATGGAATATTACTCAGCCATTAAAAAAAATGAAATCCTACCATTTACAACGACATGGATGGACCTAGAGATTATGCCTAGTGAAATAAGTCAGACAGAGAAAGATAAATACCATATGATTTCACTTATATGCAGAATCTAAGGTACAAAAAGAAATGAATTAAAAACAGACTCACAAATATAGTGGACAATTTGGTGATGGACAGAGGGGAGGGGAGCTGGGAGGCTGGGAGAATGGGGTGAAGGATTAAAGAGGTACAAATGAGTAGTTGAGAGCATGACAGAGGGAATGCAGTTAGCATTAATATGGCTAGGTGGAGGGCCAGGAGAGGGAGGGAGCAATTGGGGGTATCATTTTATGAATTATAAAGATGTCTAACCAATGTACTGTATACTTGAAACTAATTTAAATAAATAAATTAAAAATAATAAATAAATAATAAATAAATAAAACTCTTAGAATTGATCAAATTCATGTAGCAAGAAAAAAAAAAAAAAAGTAATGTTTTGGGTTTCTTTGGATAAATACCCAGAAGTGGGATAACCGGGTCTTCCTTTGTCTCTCGTTACAGCTTTTGTTTTTAAGTATATTTTAAATGATGTAAATATTGCTACTCCAGCTTTTTTTTATTTCTTTCCATTTACATGGAACATCTTTTCCATCCATTTACATTCAGGTTATGTGTGTTTTTCAATCTGAAGTGAGTCACTTGTAGGCAGTATACGGAAGGGTCTTGTTTTCTTATCCATTCAGCCACCCAATATTTTGATTGGAGTATTTAATTCATTTACATTTAAAGTAATTATTGATAGATATGTAGTTATTGCCATTTTATTCATATTTTTTAAAATCTTTTTTTCCTTTTTTCTTCTTAAAGAAGTCCCTCCAACATTTCCTGTAATACTGGCTTGGGATGAACTCCTTTAGCTTTTTCTTGTCTGGGAAGCTCTCTATCTTCAATTCTAATAATAGTTTTGCTGGATAGAGTAATCTTGATTGTCCTATCTTTTCATCACTGAATATTTCCCACAATTCCTCTGGCAAAACTTCAGTTGAAAAATCAGCTGACAGTCTTATGGGAGCTCCTTATAGGTAACAGACTGCCTTTGTCTTGCTGCTCTTAAGATTCTCTCTTTGTCTTTAAACTTTGGCATTTTAATGATGATGTGTCTTGGTGTGGGCCTCTTTGAGTTCATCTTGTTTGGAACTCTCTGCACTTCCTGGACTTATATGTCTATTTCCCTTGTCAGATTAGTGAAGTTTTCTGTCATTATTTCTTCAAGTAAGTTTTCAATTCCTTGCTCTCTTCTTCTGGTACCCTATGATGCAAATGTTGTATAGGATGTTGTCCCAGAAGCTCATTAAACTATCCTCATTTTTTTAGTGGGGGTGGGGGAGATTCTTTTTCCTTTTTGTTGTTCTGATGGGGTGTTTTCTGCTACCTTATCTTCTAAATCACTGATTTGATCTTCTGCTTCACCTAATCTACTATCGATTCCTCCTAAGGTATTCTTTATTTCAGTTATCGTGTTCATTATTTCTGAGTGGTTCTTTTTTATATTTTTAAGCTCCATGTTTATGTTTTCTATCTCTGTGTTAAAGTTCTCACTGAGTTCATCTACTCTTTCCCTAAGTCAATGAGCATCCTTATAACCAATGTTTTGAATGCTGCATCTGTAGATTGCTTGTCTCCATTTTGTTTAGTTCTTTTTTCTGGAGCTTTGTCTTGTTCTTTCATTTGAGATATGTTTCTTTGTCTTTACATTTTAGTTGCATCTGTGTTTGTTTCTAGGTATTGGGTAGGGCTTCTATGTCTCCCAGTCTTAGTAGAATGGCCTTATGTAGTAAGTGTCCTGTGGGGCTCAGTGGCACAGTCTCTCTGGTCACCTGAGCTGTTCCAGGTGTGTCCTTGTGAGTTGTGTATGCCCTTCCATTGTAGTTGAGCCTTGATTGCTGTTTATATGTCAATGGGAGGGATTAACCCTCAGGCTGACTGGTTGTGAGGACTAGTTGGTGAATGTAGTGGAGGAGCTGTTGTGTGGGAGCTGACCCTATCTAGCTGGATTCAGTTTAGCAATGCTCTGGTGTCTGCTGAACCTGCCCTTTGGGTGTGTCGTCCTTGAATTTGGCCCCAAGAGTGCAGGCTGGGGCCTCCCAGGAGGAGTCCGCCATACATGAAGTTTAGCAGCAGCCTGTGCCCTGCCCTGGGCCACCTGGCATGAGCCAGCAAGGAATCTGAGATAGCCACCACCCACACTGGGCTTGGTTGTGCCTCTAGAGGCCAACTTGCAAACTAAGGCTACCTGCTGGTAGTGCCAGGCTTGAAGCTGCTCCGTAAGAGATATAAGGCATGCCTAAGCCAGATGCTGCTTATTTAGGTTTTGTGAACCTTTGAAAGATTTTAGGAAACTCCACAGCATGAACCAAGACAGGTCGTTTGTATGAAAAAGCTACTGGAAGAGGCTTCAGTGGGCCCACAGTTGGGTGGGTAGGTGGAGGTTCCATGGAATCACCAGGGTGAGGTGACTAGTGTTAGCCAGGGTGGTGGTGACAAATATGGTGACACCTGTGCCTGCATGCTGCAAGGGGGGAGAGCTTAACAACAGATTCTGCCAGCACTTCTGACTGGGAGAAAGCTGCCCCTCCAGCCCTCACCCTGAAACCACATAACTCAGTTCCTCTCCGATTGTCCCCAGCACCTTTTGAGCTGATGTTCCAGCACGAATTCAGAGGGAGTGAATCTATCAGTGAGTAAGTCTACTCCTGGCTCTTTATGAGGAATGCCTATGATTCCCACAGCCCTCTGTCTCACTCAGCCACCATCTCTTCTGGTTTTCACAACCAAAAATTATGGGGACTTCTCTTTCTGGCACTGGAATCCTGAGCTGAGGAACCTGGTGTGAGGCTGAGACCCCTGGCTTCACAGGAGGGCCCTCCAAAGCTAATCTATCCCTTCCTGTTTTTAACCACCATACACGGGTGTGGGACCAGGTCGTTCCACAAACTCCAACCCTCCTATCGATCCCAATGTGGCTTCTTCTGTATATCCTTAGTTATGGAACTTCTGTTCAGCTAGACTTCAGGAGATTCTCAGTGATGGTTGTTCTGTAGTTTAGTTGTAATTTTGATGTGGTCATGAGAGGAGGCCAGTACAGTTTATTTACTCCTCCATCTTGACTGGAACTATTCTGCATTTTCTTAATCCTTTCCTTGTTTTATATATTCTTTTTCATCTTTTGAAATAGTGGGATCTTGGAGGGACCCAATTAATAGTACTTCTCCTTTTTGCCTACATTCTAACCAAATTAAACAATAAAAGCATGTAGATAGAATCCATACTATCACCTCGGTATGGATATAATCTAAGTTGGAGGACATGGCTCAGGAGGAGGGCCAGGTGTAACTTCTATTCAAACTCCAGAATTAGAAAGGCTTCCTCTTCCCCAAGGGCAGAAGTGGACTGGGGTAGGTTGCCTCTAGCACTAGCTGTGCTGTGCTAGAGCAGAACACACTATATGCCTGCTGTCTGCATCCAGCAAGCTGCAAAGTTAAAAAGGTGGTGCTGAGGTGTGCTCTAAAGAAATCAAAACTGAAACCACAGTTTAAATATACCCCCAGCCCAAATACCCATAGTCATACAACTAAAACTTAAACTGTTCTGACTTTCCCAAAATGCCAACTCTGACTTTATACAAAAGTCTAAGCTTTTCTCACATCAGCAGGATCTCACAGCTTCCTAGCTAACTGGCTATAAACAAGGGAGCTTATGTGATGAAAAAATGTAAGTCTCCAGTGACCATTCACAATGGTTTATAAACTACACTATAGCCACTGAAGCCAGCTTTTCACCACCTTCAGTTAGAGGGCTCCCTGTTTGAGAACAGTTTCTTACTCATCAAAATATATCAAGTAAGGCTCTGTATTTTCTTTTGATAGGTTATAGGTCAATAACAAGAATTGACTTTGATGGCTATTTGGCTGATGCAGAAGTAGATGAATCTTAGAGGGTGACTATGGATTATTGTAAATTTATTTTTAATTAATTTATTTTTATTTATTAGTATTTTATTTAGGATATAAAATATAGCTTTATTATTTTTATGCTTTATTATTGCTTTATTATTTTTTCTTTATTATTTTATAATAGTTTCAGGTATACAGTACAATGGTTAGACATTTATATAGTTTACAATTTATGATCCTCCCAATTACTCTATCACCCCTTTGGCTCTATATACAACTACTGTAAATTAATCAGGAGGCAACTCCACTTATAGTTGCTTTTCCATTTGTGCACTGGAATAAACTGCCACAGTCCCTAGCAACTGTTACTCTGCTATAGATCCGGAAATCACTCTTCTCCAGAACAATCTGAAAGACCCACCAAAGCAGTTTGCTCCAATCTAGCAGGCCCAATATAGCACATTCATGATCTTGCCTTAGGTCAAATCAATTTCCTTGTTCCCTGACACAAGGCCAATGAGTGCCTTTTTGACTATCATAACCTCCACAGAACATCATGCTGGTCTACTCTTTCCATGACATCATGCTGACTGAATCTGATGCACGGGAAGTAGCAAGTTCCTCAGATGCCTGAGTAAGATGTAGATGAGCTCATGGGAGATGGTAACCTCACTCCAAATACTAAGCAACGAATCACTCAGCATCCAATTCAACAACAAGAATTTCATATATAAAAATTGTTAAACAGATTCCGAAGAACTGAAAAACTAAAAAGAGCATCAAATTAACATAGATGATTCAGGAAGCAATTGCCACTTTTAGTGCTAGAGAACAAAGGGAAGAAGCTGGGGTTCTTAGAACCTAGAAGTTGGAAGAAAAGCTCTGTAGGCTGACTTGAAAGGATTGAGGACACAGCTGGTGCTGATTCTTCTGGAGCTCAAAGCAGCCATCCTAGAGTAAAATCTAGGACTTGGATTCTGAGAGCCACTTCTTGGTGGTTGCTAAACCTCTGAGGGAGTATGATGAAACCTGTTCCAGAAGTGCTAAAAAAAAGTTGGAGGCAGGAAGCAGCTGCCACTGCCAGGTGAAGCTTTGTTGCTGTGGTGACATCCAGAGGAGCAGCAAGCCAAGGGGAAACAGCTAATCCCCTCCCCTCTCCTCCTGGTCTCTCTCTAGTTCCCCCTATTGGCAAAATTTAATAAAACACTTAGCAAAGGAGAAACTATGTTGCAGAGTTCCAACTCCCCAGGAATACAGAAGGGCGTGTTTGAAACAGAGAACTATTTGCTTACCAATGGACACATTCCTTGCAGGAAAAATCCTGACTTCTTAGCAAGACTGTTCTCAATTAAGCCTTGATTTATAGCCCTAATATACCTCTTTAGCCCTTATGCTAGAGCCTGAATGAGTTATTTGCTATGTCCTAAAACTCATTTAAAACTATCATATCATAGACCATATATGTCATCTATGCTTTTTCTCACATTAGCCAGTCTGTGTGGAATTGTCCCCTCCCCCATTCACTCCACAGAGTTGCATGATCGTTTTAGAAACAATTTATATTTACTGAGCACTTACTATGTGCTACATATTGTTCTAGGCTCTTTGCATCCTTAACTCGTTTACTTAATCCTCAACATAACCCTATGAGGTATATCCTATTTATTTCCACCTTTTACAAATAAAAATTAAACAGGTTGCCCAAAGTCACATAACATAAAAAGTAGAGCTGGTCCTCCAAAATCTGTCTTCACCAATTCAAAATACTGCCTTATAAGATCCAAATCAAAGATCACCTCCTTTGAGAGGAATCCTAGACAAAGGCCGAATTACTCGCTTCCTCCCTATATTAATATATTTTTACGATGGAGGAGCTTTTTAGGGTAGGTGTTCTTTTTACAGATATTTATATCTCTGTATCTTCTGTAAATACTCTAGTGCATAGCATTCCAGTAGAACTTCCTGCAATGATAGTGTTGTCTCTTTGCTGTATAATATGGGAGCCACTAGCCACACATGGCTGTTGAGCAACTGAAATGTAGCCAGAGTTATTTTATTTTATTTAAATTAGTTTAAGTTTAAATCTACATAGCCACATGTAGTTACGGGCTACCATACTGGATAGTAAGATCGAGTGCACAGCACGGCACAGAATAAAAATTCCTCAAAGAAAGTCCATTGAATGAATGTATCATTCATGAAAAACTTCCTTGGGCAAAGAGAAAGCACTTGTATAGCATCGTTTTTGTTTTCCTTTTTAACCATATAAAGACTTACATTGGTTTACTTTCTTAATAAACATGTATATGAATAAACATTCAATATTATATGGCTTCACTCTCAAGATCTATCCCATATTTTATCTTGAATATGTATCTACATGCCACCTTAAGTGATTTTTTGCTGTATTAGTTTTAAAAGAATGTTAATAACTTTGTTTTGTAAATATTTAATTTGTAATTGTCTAAGCCTGCTCTGAAATCTTTTTTTTCTCTACGTCGTTCATCGATAAATCCCGAGTGACTAGATCAGTACCTGATACATAGCACACTTGATAAAGATGTTTTGAATGAATGAATCATCATGCACACTAGGCATGATTGTGAAGTGTGAAAATCTAACGTACAAATTGTTTTAAAATATGTTAAATTTTATAGATATTAAATATTCATTTTAATTTTAAAGATATTTTTCATTGGCATTTAGGAGGAAAAACCAATTTCCAATTTCCAAGCAAAAATTGTCCTTGTCCTCTGGAGCCGCTTCACACCCTCCTCAAAAATGCCTTACTGAAGATAAGCCTTCATTTGGGCATACATCACAATTCCAAAGGGGTGCGGGGATAGGGGGAACTCTAAATTAGTGAGGCCAACTGACGCTGAGGTTGAAAGCTCCGTCCAGTGTTTAGGCTCCCCAAACCACGCCCAGCGGGGCCAGGAATCGCGTCCCCAATCCTGGAGCGTTCGTTCCCCAAACTGTGGGACTCGCGAAGCCGGCGCCCGCGCTGACGCCCCGCCCCCACGAGGCCCCGCCCCAACGCGGACCCCGGTCCCTTCCCCCACTGGTGCTGCCATAGAAACCCAGAAAGCGCCATGGCTGCCGCCGGCCCAGAAGAAAACTGTCTGACAGTGCCGGCGGCAGCCCTACCCAAGTCTTCGTCAATTTTGCCACAGCCATCAGCTCCCGTCAGAGGGAGGCCTAAGAAGTGTCTGGTCTATCCGCATCCGCCGAAGAGCTCCCGCCTGTCCCGGTCTGTCCTGCGCTGGCTCCAAGGCCTGGATCTCAGCTTCTTCCCCAGGAACATCAACAGGTGCCGGAGAAGCTGGTCAAGGCCGCTTTGGCGGGCGCGGGGACTGAGCTACCCTGACCCGTGCCTGCCTCTTTCCAGCAGCCTCTTCGCAGCCCCGCAGGCGCTTCACGCCTCTGATGGCCTTTCCCTCCCATTCACCACACCCACAAACACATCTGCCCTTTTAGGGATTGAGCCTGAAAACAATATGCTGAAACATTTCATTCACTCATTCAATCAATACTTAAGCTAATCTGGAATGCTTTGATGACTACATTATTATTATTATTATTAAATTATTATTATTAAATTATCATTAAAATATTAAGATAGTCAAAGCCTTTTCAGGGACACTGGACAAGTTACTTGCTGTCGGTATTGAGTATTAGATTGGTGTTAACTATAAAATAATATCAATTGTATAAGTAACTACATTTTATTTCATTCCCTTATTGTATGGATCAGGGATTTTTCAAATGGCTTCCTGATAGCAGAAATATTTACTATATATTACCCCGGAGACCTTAATTTGTTATCCTTTGAAAATGGAACTTCTTTAAAAGTCAAGTTGGATAACTGGGCACAGTTGGAAAAGGTAAATTAGCAGTCATTGACATTTTTAATTGTTAAGAAGTTTGGGTTTTGAAAGGTGCGCTCCTGATGTTTTGATTTTTATACATATCTGTGTGTCACTGTGTGCTAGGATACAATGCTACTGAGTTGGCAGCTTGTTTCCTTGTATTGAAAAGGTTATTAAAGGTTATGTCATGAGTAAGCTATTAAAACTGAGCATACTCATTTCAAATTGGAGTGGGGTATAGTGGTTTTCTTGCTGAATAATATCTTTTAAAAATTAACATGTTAAAAATCAGAAAAATAGTTGAGAGATAAAAGAGATTAAAATGAATTCATAGTAATTGGAGATTTTTATAGAACTTATGATGAAACTATTTCTTTTTTCCTACTATTAAAGTTCCTGGCCAAAAAAAAAATTAAACTACCTAAAGAACTAATCCATGGAACGATTCACTGTAAAACCGGAGTACCTGAAATACTGATACAAGAGGTTTACACCTTATTAACACATCGAGAGTGAGTTATTTGGAATCTTCTAGTAATACAACATGAAACTTTTGATAATATAAACCTCACTCCTAAAACGCGGCTTGTCAACATTATTTTATTTTTTACTTCCAGAATTAAAAGTATCCAGGATGACCTCGTGAATTTCACAGACTATAGTTACCAGATGCGTTTGCCCCTGGTTCCCAGGTCTACAGCTTCAAAGTTTATTAAAGATAACATTAGGTTATCAGAATTATTAAGTAATCCCAACTTGCTCAGCAATGAACTTAAAATCGATTTCCTCTTCCTTTTACAAATGTTACAAAGAAAATTAAGCAGAAAATTAAATCCAAGTAAGTTTTCCTTGGGTATACTCAACTGAGTTCTTTATAAAGCAACTATTTCATGCATTAAAGATGTGAACAATGTGGGGAGAGGGATGTTAACCTTTGTGTTCATACCGCTCTTAGGAATATGATGAAATGAATGTCTAAATAATTTGCTTAATTTCTAAATTATGGTGCTTTGTCAATGGCCACAGTAAATTTTTAAGACACAATTTTTGTGTTTATATTTTATAGAATGGTTTGATGTCAAACCCACAGTGGGAGAATTTACTCTTGATCATCATCCTGCCCAAGCCTCTGGGTATAAATATAAATCAATGATTTCAAGGCAAAAACTTGCTCCTGTTTTATGTAAGTGTTTTCGTTATTTTATTTTTAACTTTTTTACCTGTTAAAATGGATTTTTTTTTCTACTTTGTTCATCTAAATTTTGAAAAATAGTTAAAATGTTGGCCTAGGCATTTAGTCTAAAATGGTGTGGCAGGTTGGCATGTTGTGCTTTTTGACAGGTGGAGGGGACATGTGGTCTGCTAACTATCAGTCACAGCAGAGGACATTCCCAAGCCGGGGTGTCCCTGCCTGCTACTATAGGAGCCATTTCAGTTCTAATTTATCCTTAAATAGGTGAGTGTGAAATAGGTTAATATCACTGACAGCTCAAAACTCAATTCTCTAGCAGTTGGATGATAAATCAATCCTAAAGTAGATACAGATACTGTATACCTGAACTTCCCAATCAGTTGTATTACAAGAAGCCACTTGTTTAAATACTCTTAATTCAGAAAGCATTTGTACCATGGCAAACAACAGGGCCAGTCTCTACTACTTGTTTTTGTGTAGCCTACAAATTAAGAATGGTTATTACAGTTTTAAATGGTTGAAAAAACATGTCAAAAGAAAAATATTTCCTGACACATTTAAACGATGAAATTCAAGTTTCCATGTTCATAAATAAAGTTGTATTGGAATGTAGCCATGCCTGTTTGTTTTACGCCTTGTCTGTGGCTGCTTCTGAGCTCCAACAGCAGGGTCCAGTAGTTGCCAAACAGACTGTACAGCCCTCAAAGTGGGGTTCCAGATTTAGCGAATAAAAATACAGCATAATACAACTGATAACTTTAGGAACATGTTGAGGACATACTTTTACTAAACATTCTTCATTATGTATCTGAAATTCAGTTTAACTGAATGTCTTTTTTTTTTTTTTTTAATCTAAAAACCCTACTACAAAGCCTGAAGTATTTACTGTCAGGCCCTTGATGAAAGATATTTGTGGACCTGTGCTACAGACTATGTTTCCTAATGTGTTCGGGGATTTTGTGGGGGGAAAAAAGGTCCTTGTTTATATAAGGTCTGAGAAAGCAATGTCAAGAGATTCCTTTTTTAAAACTTATGACTTCTCAGAGAGCCTTTAATATGCTAATATGCATTATAAATATTAAAGAGGAGAGGCACAGAATGAAGTGTTTTCCAAACTCTCTTTGATCGCACATCACTATTATTTTAGTTTTGTTTTGCTAATGAACTGGTAGAACTACTGTTCCTCAGAGCACACTTTTTAATATCTAGACATTCAGCCAGTCCATTAAAACCTCTTGAACTCATCATGTGCCTGAGGCATAGTATTCAGCATTATAGAACCCAACAGAAACAAATAACAGTGTTTCTCTTTAAAAAAAAAAATGTATCCATTGGTTCACCTTCAGATTCCTGGAACATCTCCTCTCCTTCAACCTGCAGTGAAAGTTCCAGCAGGGGTGAGCTGAAGCCAAGGCAGAAGGCTGAGGCAGGGGAATAGGGGGTTGTGATGGGCAGAGAGGCCTGGGGAAGAGACTGCAGGTCCTTCTTGCCTCTTTCCCTTTATGGCTAACTAGACCTTAAGACTAACTGATAGCAGAGCTTCCTTCCTATGCGAGGAACAGATGCAAAGCACCATATATAAAAATGATGCCTACTGATATTTGAATTCCTCATTTGTTATCATTTGTTATCTTTTCGAAAAACTTTCAAGGTTTACTTATGTTTTAGAAAAACTATATGCTGTCATCATTCCAGATCAAACCACGTAGAATGGATTATGCTTTTACAATTTTAATAATGCAGCTATTATAAATAACATCTCCCATTTTGTTCTCTATTCTCTTTTACGATTCCATCTCAACTTTAGTGGTCTTTTTCTCTCCTTTTCAAGATGGATGACAAGCTTATGGGGGTCTTCGCTGGATCAGGATGGGAAAGAACATGCTTTTATCTTTTTACTTCTCTCGATCCTGTTCCAGACACTTGGATTCTCTCAATCTGTGCATAACAGGAATAAATGCTGTGAATTTGACTTTGGCAATTACACAGATGAGGACTTTTTTGCTAAGCTTTAAGTTACTTTCCCTCCCAAATTTGTTAATGGGATTCCATTTCAGTTATTCCCGATAAAAGAGTAATTAGTTAAGGTAAGTGAACATCAGAGTTAACAGAAGGGAAAGAGCCAAAGGCATCAGACAGTAGGAAATGAACCCTGTTTTACCATCTAAGATTGCACTTAATAGCACGGAAACACAGGCTGTTCATCTGAAAAGCTTCTAATTATCAAATGAGGTGGTGAAAATTAGTTGTAATACAGGTTATCTTTGTTTTTTTTCTTTTTTTTACACTTAAATTCCTCAGTTTACCTAAATCTAGTGTTAGCAAAATAGCAGGCCAAGAGAATATAGATTTCTTAGTTGCCACTAGCCCCTCACTTTAGAAATGAGTGACTTAACGGGCCTGGATGGCCAGCATGCATGCTTCAGTACATCAGAGTTCCAGAAACTGACGTATGAATTATGTGTATGTGCCAAATCTAAGCACTATTAAAATTGTAGCACGGTTGCCTCAGCTGCTTTCTGAAGCAACATTTAAAAATAGTTGAGTCATATTCAGTATCAGATGCTCCAAAATAAGCCCTGGTTATTTTTAGTCACTGCTGATGACTTGTAGGTGGGTGACATTCGGATTTATTTATGACTACTATAATGTGTGCTTTAAATATTCTGTTTACCAGGCTTTCGATTAACCTGTGCTCAACCTGTTGCCAATCATTGTGCATTTGTTTGATGTACTGGAAACATTGATGGTTGTATAAACATTTAATAACCACACATTGATTTTAATTTTATTTAAATATTCCAGCAAATACAGGTAATGGTGGCAATTCACTTAAAACAATTCCTGTGAAGCAAGCTGGAACACCTTTTGAATCTGCTACAAAACCTCTCAAAGATGGAAAAGTGACCTTGAAAAGCACCAGGCTTTGAAGAAGTGATGCCACCATCTCTTGCCTTATACTAAAGGGATAGAATCACCTAGTTTGGGATATATTTCAATAATAAGTAAATTAAAGTGGTTTCTTATCCATAATTGCATTGAAGAACATGTTTTTTTCATTTCCAGTCAACAACTATTTATTTAAAACACCTGTGCCAGGTAATGTTGAAACTACGAAATCAAATTAATTAGTACAGGAGGAGCAAAAATAATTTTAAAGGTATAGTTATTTCACAATGATGAGTTCTTTCTCATAAAATTTGTAGGAGTGGTGAATCTACTTTGTAATGTTTTCCTCATTAGTAATGAAAAGAGCTACTAATTTGCCTGATACTACATATTTACATATCACACTAATTAATACAAATTTATTCTGAATGATTATTATTATACATTGGCCCATAGAAAATCTTGCCCACCATCATAAATAGCCTTATTTAAACCAGTTTTTAAAAATAGGTGTCCTTCCCATTGATATTGAGTTGTGGAGAAGGAAAATCATGCTTTACTTGGAAATTGGTTTTAGTGTTTAGCAATCCATTTAATTCAATTAAAAAATTCCTACTGGTTGCTGTCATGCCCCATATTTTTATTGAAAGGAAACAAAAGCAGGTTGATATCCTGAAAGACTGCTTATCTTTCATATATTTTCGGTAATTTTATATTCATATTTAGAAAATTTTCTTCAACTAGAATAACTCATGTTTTTATGCCATCTTACTGTTTCCTTTGAATTCCAAGATGACTATTGCTAACAGTGAATCCTATGACATATTTGTCAATTTCCAGCTAAATTATCAGTTTTTCTGCATCTTTGAAGGCTTAGGCAGTTTTATTAGAATTTCTACATCCAGAGACATTCTTGTTTAAATTTTGCGTAGCTCATATAGTAAACGAAATTAAAGAGAGCCCTGGTGAAATAGATGACTTCTTAGAAATGTATTTAGAATCTGGTTTTATCTGAGGTTAAGAATTTATTTCAAATGAATATCTTAACCAGCTATCGGTTATTGACCTGCTGCCTTGCATTCTAATAGGACAAACAAATATAAAATTATGGGAATAATTTTTAACCCATAAAATACAGTTCCTTAGGAAAGCATCTTTTAGAAACAAGTCTTCTGAAGCTCAGCTTGGGAAAAGATCCTGAGAAAAGGATTAGATTTGAGTAGACAGTCAAATAATATGTTTATTCTCTTGACTCTGTGTTCAATCTCCTGAAAAAGCTAATCCCTCTTGGACTATGTTAAATTTCCTAGACTCCTGTGGGATCTATGGAGAGCTGTGAAAAATATGAAATGGTCTATAAGCTTCATTCCATAGTAAATAAATAAATGAAGGTAGCATGTCTGGTCAAAGTAGGTAATTTCAAGAACTTCCCAGAGGATGAGTTGTGTCAACAGAAGCTAGCACTACAGGCAAACCACATGAAGGCCATTCTCTTCACCAAGGATCTCTGCCAGGAGGAAGCAATGAACTTTTCTAGGAGCTACAGCAGCCCCTATAGGAAGAAAAACCTTTTCAATCAGTTGGCAGAATGCTTATCATGGGAATGGAAGCCTCTGTGATACTGTTTTTATTCACTAGTAAGCCTTATTTCTCTTCTATAATTTTGGGGTTTATTGTAGTCATTGTTTCTCACAAATGGAGAATCTTCCCCCTGAACCACCCAATGAAGTGACTTTTCTAGGTTTCCAAGTAGGGTAATAATCCAGATGGGCAGCTCAGCACTTCACACCTTTGATGACACTGACCCAGCATTTATGGGGAAATAGTGTTCTCTCAATGGTAGTTTTAAGGACAAGACAGACACTTATCTTAGCAGTTAACTGCTAAGTAATATCTGCTATGTCATATCTGGCTTTAATTGCGGTATTTATTAAAATTTAGGGGATCTGACGTACAAAAATACATGAAAATCTAGACAACTACATGCCATATTATAGCACAGTCATACAGTATTTAAATTCAGCATGAAAGTACTTTTTTCAATTACTTAGGTACAAATGTTTCAAAGATATGGTACAGTAAACATTTACTAAGAATCGACTATAAATATATCTTCTGTATTACTAGTATACTAATATGAAATCCCAAATTTTACAAGTAATTTGTGAGGCTTTTTACTATGTTCAGAATACCTTTTAACTTAAAACCAAAAAGTGTTAATTTTCCTATTATAAGGACAAAATGGAGTCATTGCTCTAATGCAACCATGTTCCTGAACACATCTGGATGACTTTGTGGAAATACATATATATATTTCATTAATTTTGATTGACATAATCATCATAAATTTTTACGAGATGTAGCTGATTTTGATATTGCAATTTTGTTCACCAGCTGGTAATTTTTATGGCAAAATATTTTTCCAATGCTTGTAAATCATTGTCTAATGAGACCTCTTTCATAAAGGCAGATTTAAACTTGCAAAATATAATTTGTCTGCATTCCTGGTTATATGGACATCTTCAGTTAATAAAATAACTTCATATTATTTCATGCATATGAAATCTAATAATGAAAAATGCTTTTATACATTTTAAAAAATGCTTCATTTTTCATATTAAGGCACAATATATACAGATTGGCATAGTCGAATGACATAATTCTACAAAAAATTAACATTTAAAATTAAGATATACGATATCATAGATGGCAAAGAATAACAGAGTTGCACTTGAATCAATCAGATTTAGATTTCAGACAACAACTGGGTTACTCTCTGTTGTCTTCATGTGCTAGAGTCATGATTTTTTTCACATTTTATACATAAAAATATTTTATTTTCCTGCATCCATTAAAAATACAGAAGGTAACAATTATTTATATATAATTTAAACTCATATTTTTTGAATTATTTAAAGCACATAAGACAGACTTCTTAATCTATTTAAGACAAAATAAAGAGAATGACAGTAGTATTTAGACTGCCATTTTTAAGTAAGAAAATTTTAGTACATATATGCCAATTAATAATCCTCCCCACCTAAAAGTATTTGGGTTACACATATCACTAAGGGTTAAAAAAATTCTTAGACACATTTTATATGACCCACTGCATCTCTGAGTTACATATATTCTCTCCTATAATATTAATTATTATTTTATAAAATGGAATTTAAGCCTATATCTTCTTGAGGAGTTAGAAGTGGTGAATGTGATAGATAGGTACATAATGTATATTGGTTTCTGTTTAAAGAAGCCTGTTTAAGAAAAATTTTAAAATATTTTACATACAAGTTTAAAGGTAATAAAAACCATAATTATTCTAGTTATATGAGCTTACTCTTTAGTTAGACAAAAACATCTATATTATAAATCCTATAAAACAACTTGAGTATCAAAGTACTATTCTTCCTAGTATGCATTAATTTCATAAATTTCAAAGTCAGAATTCTAGGATAATTAAAATACTTGTAGTCATGCCTCAGGCTTTTTTAATAGCTTTACTCTTTTAATAAATATTTTAAAAACTTGAATTTGCATAATATACCCAAAATTTCAACTAATATCTACTTACAGAAATTTATTTCAAACAGTTTTTATCAAATAAATGATGAGTTAGAGTTAATAAAAACTGATTAGAGATTATGAAAATATTAAGTGCATTAATCAAATGTCTTTACATAACAAATATCATTTAAAATAGTCAATTATTATCAGATACAAATTCTCATACAGATTTGACTGCATTTTGCATTTTCAACCCCAATGTATTTATGCTCATTTTAACCTATTTCTTTATAATTGGATGTTTGAATTTCAGATAGAAACCTTAGTAATGTTTTATTTTTAAAAAATAAAACTCAAAAGTATTTTGACTATGTATCCATTTATTGATATATATTAAACTTATAACTGAAAATTTTCATTAAATATGAGTTAATACTAGTGGTTTACTATACATTAAATAGAGGACAATATAAGTGTTAACTCGATCAGTCGTATATACCTTCCAGTTCAACATTTTGAGATATTCGGTCATTCAAATATTAAGTACTTACTGTATGTCAAGTACTTTTCTAAGCGTTGTACTATTTATACGTTTCAATGTTTCAACAATATAATATTTGGGTATCTTTTATGCTTTGTAAAAGTTTTATATGTTATTTTACATTATTTACTCCTTTATAATTTAAATATTACCATCTTTCCAAATACGACTATTTTATAAAGGAGACATCTATTTTTCCTGAAAAATATATAAATATTTTATTTTTTGAAGTTAATGAACAAAGCCAACCGTCATTCCCCACCCCCTCCTCCTCCCAACCTTTGGCTCTTGGACAACCAAGCTAAAGTTAATACTAACCCACAAAAGGTATTTTTAAAAAAACAATTAAGCATGGAGAAAAACCTCTATCAAAATGGGTTGAGTCGTATTCCAGTCCCTAAAGGTGAGAATGGATTCACCTTTGCCCACATCAAAGCATCATTCAATGAGATAGTGGATTTCCCATCTTCAAGGAAATATACAGGGCCCTGCACACAGTGAGAGTTGAGGAAAGAGAAGATGATATTATAAATTTGCATCATGTTTTTAAACTTCCAGAAACAATCACTGTAATAAAAAACCAATGCTGATAGAAAATTTGAAAATATGAGAAAAATTAGATTTTTTTGAACTGCCACATTTTAAAATATCTTAATGTTACACTCTGATGTCTTTCAAAATATAATTTAATTTTATAAGTTGAATTCTTAAATACAGTAGTGCTATCAATGATAACAGGTATTGTTAATCTATTGATTACTACAAAGTTAATAGTGCATAAATTCATATATGTTTAGTAATAGACTTAAATATACTTTACTATTTTTATCATTCACTGGGGAAAATTATTTAAGAAACTGAATCTACTCTCCAAAAGATAAAAAAGACACTGCTGTATATGTGTCTATGTAATTTAAAATCACAGCAAGCATGTGATTTACTGTTATATTTATAATTTAGTTTCATCAGTTATTTTGTATGTCAAGGGTAGTTTTGAAGAACCTAATGCAAAAAGAAAACCAAAAACCAAAAAACTTTTCAAACTATATTTCCCAGCTCTTAGAAGGAAAAACATGATTTAAAAAATGCAAAATAAAAACTTATTTTCTTAATTATGTTCTAAAGTTACTCGGTTTTTTATTATGATTTCAAATGATACAGCTTGTTAACAAATTATTTCTAGGTATTGGAAAATCCATCATATAAAGTAGACAACTTCCTAGTCATAGGTACTTGAAATTTCAGTTATAACTAGAACACATTAATTTTTTGTTGAGACAGAAATATCCTGGGAGAGTAGCACTCCATCTAGATCTGTTATTTGCTCCTTAGTATATATAAGATAATTAATAGATCCTTTCTGAATGTGGTCTGGGTAAAGAGGTTAGACAGCACATCTATTAGGTCTCTTGGCTCTCTTAGATGGAGAAAAAGAACCAGAAGAAAGGAATGTGAAGGTATCAAGTACTAGAAATGGTACCCAGAGGGCAGTGCGTGGCACTAAACATATATTCTCAAAACTGCATTATGTCTTTTGCTCTGAATTATGACTTTCTGAATTTAATGCTTTGTTCTTGTTTTTAATCTCTGAACATAAGTGGATAATAAGCATATATACAATTGTATGTCCTGTCTGTTTCTTGAAATATATTGGTGTGTTCTGAAGACTTACTTTGCAGTGTCAAGTTTACACTAGTTTGGGTTTATACTGGTAGCAAGCTATTTATTTTGAGTGGATATCCTCCAAAATACCTTTTTCTGTTGTTCTGGCATGTCAGTATTAGAGATGTAATTAATTAGCCACTTATAAAATGTGACTATTACTGGAAAGTAGAGTTCTTTCCATACAATCTATAGTCTCAATTAGCATTTGATGGGGATTCACCTTTACTTCATGGGTGCACTTATAACTGGTCAGAGCTGTGAGATGATGGAGATAATGCCCCCATACCTCTCAGGGCACACTGGAAGGCTCTGGCATCACTCACCATCATTACTTTGATTGTATGTTAGCGACCATTCTTTGGGATTAGCTATCTCTCATGATTGATTCCAATAATTTTTAATTGCTGAAAAGTTTAGTAAATCAGTGCAAGAACATCTATATCAATAATATATTATATGTGTATCAGTTTTTAATGGCTTTCTTTGTGTGTATAAAATACAAATAAGGACTATAAAGTTAAATTTAATCTAGAGATATAATCATTTGTAGCTGTGTTGATTGTTGCTTTGTCTCCCTTATTTAATTTCCCTAAGGATATGATCTGTATTTTAAACATTTGTTCCTGAGTACACATGGCATTTGTTTCTAAGTATACCTATTTACATGAATTGCTTTTATGATAATAGCACAATGAATATCTGAATTTATTTTAAGGAGAGGGACCATTTACACTAACTATGAAAGCATTAGGGGACTATCTTCTCACTGGGTCTCAGGACTCCTTAGAGGTACCTAATCCAGATTATGCTTATTTTTAAGATCACATTTTAAAAAATAATGAAAAAATAAAAATGATAGAAATGCACAATTGATATGTGTCATTAGGTTGTACCTGGATTTTTAATCCCGTGAGACAAGAGATGTGAATATCAGAATGACTGGGAAGATTTGATCCAGTCACATAATCATGTCCAATAATTCCTTTGAGTGATTCGTCTTTTAGCCTCTTTAGTAAAGTTGCATAAACCATTCTTTGTGACTCAGAAGGGGGTGTATATGGAGAGTCTTCTGATGATCTATATTTTCAACAGACATTACATTTTCATTTTTGTAGAATCATAGAATTATGAAGGTTTAGATTAGAAACAGTCCCTGATGATTATTTAGTTCTCCTTTATAGATGACGTCAAATCAACTTTAGACTTAATTTATAGTAAAACAAAGGCTTAAAAAGCCTTTTCTGACTTAAAAAGGCAGAAAAGATCAGCATTGTAAAATATTAGTGAATATATGCTAAACAAACCAAGATTCATAATTTTGCTAAGAATAATAATGACATTTCAACAAGTTTGATGTGATATTAATACTCTCTGTTTCCAATTTTTATAACATTTTCACTCACTGGTTGATAGATTGTGTACATGCTCTCCATGCATCCAATTCTTCAGAAAGCTGTTCAATTTTTAAAGGCACCGACACCTTCCGACGTTTTAATAGCTGACTGAAACACATGAAAAAAATTAACATCTGATATAGAAGACTAAGATATCAAAAAAGCAAATTAACTTTAAATAACTGAAATTTTAGATTCAAAAACTACTGTTTAAAATATGTGTATACATGAGTATATATGCCTATATATATATATGTCTCTATCTATCTATCTATCAATCATCTATATAGATATGTGTGTGAATATGTGTGCATGACAACTTGCATATTTAGCCTTTCAGTCCCTGAAAAGTCAAAGATGTTCAATAAATGTTGGCTGGATGACAGTCTGAGTGAGTGGATGAATAAATGAACTGCATAATGTATGGAGAATGGTTAGATAAGCCAAGCAAAGCTGAATAATAGCCACTTATAACTACTGTATGGTACAGTACATATCTGTATTAAAATGAATATTAAGATTAAGAAAGCAAGTGGGAGAAGAGTAAGAGAACAATGTCAACAAGCAGAAAGACAGAGATGTGTTTAAAAAAAAAAGAAGCAGGGAAACAGGCTGCACTGATCCATCACATCTCTGTTTAGAAAACAAATATTATTATTCATTATGAGGCTTTATAGAAGGAATTATTTATCTAGCTTCTATAATAAGTTACAAACTCATTACAATTCTCAAGGATCTAGTTAACCAAAATTTAAAAGTAAAATCTGTCTTGGAAATAAAAAGAAAAAGAACATAAGACCTTAGAGATGAAGAGCAAAAGTAAGACTTCTTATAATTTACATTTTATGGTTACTCATGCCAGTTATCATTCTGCTGGGACATGATAAGTATTGGTAAGATAAAAAAGGTATAAATACCAATATCATCCCCCACTACACACACATCTAACATTTCAGTAATGTTATCTTAAATCAATTAGTATCATCATTTTTTAACCCCAAATTATTGATAATGTGGCTAGTTCCCAAATGAATTCCTTAAAAAATACAGCCCTCCTGTCTACAATTTTGCACTTGACAGTATTTTATCTCCCCAGTAGTGTTCGATGATCTACTTACTATATGTAAAGCACTGTTAAAGAGTAAGGAGGAAAACCAAGGTATAAGTGGAGGAAATACTATGAAAAAATATCAGAGAAACACTTACATATATATAGGGATTCAGTCTGGCTGGAGTAAGGAGCATATAAAAGGATACAATGGGTGACGAGGTTGGAATCCAATTTTTGTGGACTTTCGATGTAGGACTAAGGATCTAGAACATTATGTATAGATAGTGGGAAGTCTTGGGAGGTACTAAGGGAGATGGGTGCTTCAGGAACAGTAGTGCAGAGGGTGGGTTGACAGAAGGAGAAAGACAGAGATAGGGTGACTAGATGAAGGGCTCCTGGTGATGAGAGTAATGAAGACAATAACTGCGCTGGAGCAGGAAACAAGTAAAATGCAGATGTGGGACTTTACTAAATCATTTGATGTTGGCACTTAATCATGACCCCGATCATTTAATTGTGGTTGACAGGAATATAATGACACCATCAAAAGAAAAAGAGGACACAGGAGAAGGAGTAGATTTGAGAACGAAGATGATTTTAACTTTGAGCATACTGAGTTTAAGGTTGGAGTTTGGTGAGCTGCTGCGTAGGCACAGAGGAGCTTGGAGAGGAGGCTATGCCTTAACCTAAAGTGAGTTATCTCCATAGAGGGGACAGGTGAAGCTATGGAAATGGTGAGGTTTTTGAGGACAGAGTCTAGAGAGGAAAGAAGAGAGGAGTGGAGTCGTGGGAGGAGAGTAAGCTGGGCTAGCAGGAAAAAGGAAGAAGAGGAGGAACAAGAAGGAATGGGAGGGAACAAAACTGGAAAAGCGGATGTTAGTGAGTTGGGGAAATCAATAAAAGTGGCAAGCCAGACAACAAAAATACAATTTTCAGAGAAATAAGAAGTTCTTAAGTTTCTCTTTCTAAACTGTTTTCTTTAACTAAACTCATTCTCTCAAGTCTCTCCTCCCTTACAAATAAAAAGCCTTCCTTTTATTCTTGATATTATTTCAAGTGACATTTTCTCCCTCTTTAATTTCATCACTACCAAAGTCATAGATAGTTAGAAATATTTCACTAAATAATATTTTAATTCCATGTGATACAACCCATTGTTCCTATATTTTAATAGTCAAAAGTAGCTTTTGAATTGTGGTTATGCTGCCTGTGAAGAAACAGATTTTTCCTTGCGTGCCCCGATAGTATTAATTCTTGCTATTCCTCAGTCTGCTCCAGGTGACAGACCTACACAAGACCTTTCCCTACACAAGGTGAGGAGTCAGGAACAAGAAAGCTTTGTTTTTCTTAGCATCTCGTGCCCCCCATGAAGGGCACCCAGAAGAACTGCTTACTCACAGACTCTCGGCATTTTTAGGAGGTACCTACTCTGCCACTTAGCAAACTAGTAGATTTGGAAATAGATTTTAGGGAAGGCACTATGGATTTTATTTCTGAGTATAACAAGTTTTAAGCATAATGGCTGAAGGTCAGCAAGCTGTTAGAAAATAGAGGAGCTGAGCAGATAGGTTATGCCTGAGTATGAAATAGTACGTTACCTGCTACTCACAAATCCACTTTACTATTTTTTTTTCTACTGTAGAGATTGAAAAGCTAAAATATCCAGTTTCTCATCTTTTAAAGAGCAGGGTTCCACAGTTCTGGACCTGGGCAGTAAGCACACCGCCCTGAGGAGCACTTTCCTTCCTGACTCTGACGGTCTTGCCTCTGGAGCGGCTATGCTTTCACTCTCGCCTCTCTTTCCCTAAAGCTTAGGAGGTAGACACAGTTTACAGAGGACTAGGATCTATCTGGTAACCACGGGAAACTCAAGCGAGAGGGAGGAAGCCATGAATGGCAGAATCCAAAGAAGGGAAGAATCCAGGTACCTGACAAAATCTGCGAGGAGCTAACAGCCCTGCAACGCCTACCGCAAGTGTCTTGACACAAGACCACTGCACCCTACATGTTTAAGCTAGAATTAGGATTTCTATTATTTATAGCCTAGGTCGCTTCTAATTACTATAGTGTATTGATGCTTTGTTAGAAAGTACATGCTGAGTAAATAAATGGATTCATGCAAATATTTGGTGCCTCCTACGATACAAATAGAGACTCAGTGAAAATAATTTCTCTAATTTCATAATAGAGAAATTTTTTTTTTTTTTACCTTGTGTACTCATAAAGTGCTGGAACAATGCTTTGGTACTGTCTTCTGATAGCTAGTAATGCTCCAGTATAACCACACAATATGAGCAACTCATTTCGAGCTCTAAAAGAGAATATATTTTTTTAATTTCATAATTTGAGATAGAACATTACTCTCATATAGTAAATATACTTGTATCTCTATATTTTAATGGGTGACATTTATAGTTTAAAATGTTAAGAAAATTTTATAAACTTGAAGATGTTTTATTCATCAGTTAACTCTTATTCAGACGTTTATGCTATAACATTATTTTAATTTAAAATAAAAGTCTTTAAATAATATTTAACTCTTGCCTTCTTGTTTTTTCCTACTACTTCACTGTTTCTTCATGTATAGTAACTAATTTGGTCAGATTTTGGAATTCCTGGCATTCTGTGTAGACTCTAGAAGTGTCCACTACATTCCTGCTGGGCAAATTTGCCAAAGTTTCACAGGTTGAGGCATCATCTCTTTCACATGGGCATTAAAACAAAAATAGCCCAAAGCCTCTATTACGTATTTTATATAGTTTCTGGGGACTTTAGTTACATGGATAACAATGTCCTTAAATGATACTTGCTTTCAGGAATGGTGTCAATTTTTTACTTTCTAGCACTTTCACTTGTTTTCCCCCAACCTAGTATGCTTTGCACACAGTGGATATTTAATAGAGATAACTACTGGTTTCTTGAGGACCTGAGGTCCAAAATCACCTAAAAGTTTTGTATATTAGTCCTATTTGAACCAAGTGTGTATGTGTGTACGTACACATATATAAACACACACACTAGATATTAGTAATGGGATCACTAAGATTTATTATTTCTGTTTCAAACTGATCTCTGTATTTTTTCTTAAGATTGTAACAAATTTTCTACATGTGCATCTACCTGTCCAAGATGATCTTATTTCTTGATCTAAATACCAAAAACAGTGTAGCCATTTTGAAACATTACATGGGTTCAATTATGTATTCTGGAGAAAAAGTACTCACTCAGTACATGTATGCAAGAGTAATTTTTCAGTACGAATATAACTCAGTAGGTCAAGAATGGGATAAATGGTATCCAAAGTCCAATCTGAACTACTGATGTATTCTGGCAAAATAAAACCAAATAAAAAATTCTCTCAATAATAATATTAAGACTTGTTCATCCAATTTTTAAACTATGTAATTCTCGTTCGGTCAATCCTATCTACCTCATTTTCTAGTTCACAAGAATTTGTCTATTGACCCTCTCTCTAGTCCCCATACTATACAATCAGCAATCTCTTTCCTTTTTAAAGTTAGAATGGCTAGTACTTAATTTTAAGGCTTTTTTTTTAAAAAAAAATATAATACGAATAAAAATATCAAATAAATGAATAGATTTTAAATTAAATTACCAACTAAAAACTTACCTTTGACGAAGTGAATACCAATAGGAAGGGCTTTTTCAGGTTCTTGACTTAACAAGTAATACTTTATAGTTTCAAATATATTACCATCTGCATGGGCTGTCTCAGCTAACTGCATACATTCTTCTATTGTGGGTAGCTTGCACTAGAAAATAATTGGTTTGATCACAATATTACAAAAATTTATAGGAATAAAAGCAACAATGTACGTATTAAATATGTCCAATTCATCTAGTATGTTTTTCTTATTAAAGCTGTTCAAAATAGTAAATGAAATAATTTGTATTAAGAGCACACATTTATGGAAATATCTTTAAGATGTAATAATAATAAGTAGAATAATAACTAATGAGTCAGTAGTTTTCTATCATAAAAGAGGTAGAATTGTCTTAGTTGTGATATTGGGATTAGTGCCTACAAATGCAATTTAGCAAAAAATGTTGAGATTAGTTATATTAGAACAAATATGCTGACCAGAGTAAAGAACCACATTGAATGTAGAAAATATAAAAGGTACACACTTACATGTCCTCTACACTGTAAATTAATTTCACTTGGCCTTTGAGACAAAGCCACTTCATTTCAAGCAGAAAGAAAAAAAAAATGTACAAGCTCTAAAAGTTTTCAGCTTTGACAATCTGTAATGCCACAAAGTAGATATTTTGGGCCTAGGAAGTTCTTTACTGTAAAATGAATACTCTTCATTTCCTCAAATCATCTTTTTTTTTCTGTTAAAACTGAGAGTACATTCCTCCCTCAGGTAAGTTCTGCTTCCATAATGTTGTAAGAATCAAGTAAGTTATCTTTCACATTAAATTCTGATATGTTCATGATTTTTGAAGTTTAAGTGTTAAAGTTTGTTGGTTTGCTTCTAAGCAACACTATAAATAGCTTCAGGCTTTGTCTATCTCACCAGTCTTTGGCAACCACTGAGGTTGAGCTTCCACTGCAAAAAACGTTTTGCGTTTGACTCCAGATGATGTGGTTCATCCACAGAAGGTCATTCATCTCTTCTCCTTTGAGATTTGTCACTCTCTTCCCCTCTCACTTTTCTTTTACATCCCCTTAAGTTACTAAGATGGTTTATTCAACTTACTTATTTATTTACGTAGTTATTCAATTGTTTCATATTTTCTTTTGTTTAAAAAATAGAGGTGAATTGAACATTTTAGATCACTCGATCTTTCTCAAAAAAAAAATACAACAAACTACATCAAAGGATCTCTCATGTATATGACAGTTCATATTTTCCCCCCATCTTTATTCACTAAATGCCCTTTATTTACAAATACTATGTGTTTGGTACTGTGCCTGGCTATATAGAAAAAAGTTTCTTCATTTTGATATATACTCATGGAGAAGAAGGAAAATAAAATGGTTCCTTTTGAAATTTCATTCTCAAATGGAATACAATAAGAAGAGTAAGATAATCATCCCTGTAATTCTTGTCC
The DNA here is from genome assembly GCF_902729225.1 of Pteropus medius. Lineage (NCBI taxonomy): Eukaryota > Metazoa > Chordata > Mammalia > Chiroptera > Pteropodidae > Pteropus > Pteropus medius. The sequence continues at coordinate 20,343,872 of NW_024349519.1, read as the reverse complement.
TGTCTTAAAATTCTAAAAGTTATATGTCACCACACAAATCTATAATATTTGAGCACATAATTTTTAGCGTTACTTGTGAAATTGTTCAGAGGTATTAACACCTTTACACATACTAACTAATCTTTCAAAAGAGTTATTAATGAAGTCTGACCAGAGTCTAATTATATCCTTTTAGAATGTGTGATGAAAAGACTCTGAATACTACTCTCATCCTTATTATTAACAGTTGTATAAATGCAGCCAACTACTTAACCTCCCCAAACCTTAACACCTGTATCGCTTGCCTCAGAGGATATGGTAGTGTACATTAAACTCTACTTGGTAAATATAAAGTGTAATTCAAAGAATTACTCCTGCTTCCTTCCATATGCATTATAATTATAAAAATAGCTTTTATTTGTCATGTTTTTAAAAGCAAAGCATAGCTCATTTAAAAAATTAACAGAATACAAAGTGTATAAAGAAGTTAAAACACCTGTTATCTCACAACCCATTGGTAACTGACCGTTATCTTCACAAACTTGTTTTCTATGCACACACACACACACACACACACACACACACACACACTCAACACACTTACACACACTTTTGGTCTACTTGTATTAGCACAATACTCATTAAGTATTCATTGTTCAATGAATTAGAGACACGTACTGGAGGAAAATCAAGGTTCATATAAGTGAATCAAACCTTTGTTATTTTGAGAATTAAACAGACAATGCTTTACTTGTATATTTTCTCTTAAAATAACTATGTATCTTCTTAAATATGCTATAAAATAAATATGTATCCAGTTTTTTTTCAAAATGAAAATCACATAGCAAGTGCACAGTCTCACAATCTGTTTTTTGTTTTAGAACCATCTACTGATATCAATAAAAATAGAACTTAATGATCTTTTTTAATGGATTAATAACATTAAAATATAGATATGTACTGTAATTTATATAAACAATCTCCCTATTGTTGAACATTTTGGTTGTTTTATATATAATCCTGGTATATAAATTCCTATATTCTGCAAAGGAGTATTTTTTAAAGCACTTTAGAATAATGCATGTGAATTTCATTACACTTCATCAATTCTTTTAAAAATCCTAAATTGTTTATTTTTGAAAGTTAGCATACATGTACTTTACAGGTAAAGTGGGATAGTGGAAAGGGTGTGGGATTTGAAGTTAAACGTGTTGAAGATGATGTTCTCCCCCACCATTAACTATTTAGGCAAGTTCTTTACCTTTTCTGAATTCACTTTCTTTATAAAATATGAACAATATCTCCCGCTTTCCAGGGTTTCATGAGAAATAAGTAAAATACAAATATATGTAAACATTTAGAATAGTTCCAAGGATATAGTAGAAGCTCAATGAATGTTATTTCTTATATCATTATCATTTTTTGTTGTACTTATTAAAGGGTCCTAAAGGGACCATATATTTGTTTCTCTGCATGTATCCATTTTCCTGAACCTAAAATTAGTTGAATCATAGCACCGCTTTCCAAGCTAGAATACTGACTATCATCAGCATACCTTCTCATGAAGATTGTTGATCTCTTCCGTACACTCTGGGTAGAAAGCACAGAGTTTTATTAAGTGTAGTTCATTATCAGGAATCATCAGGAGGAGATCGGCTGCCAAATTCCTAGTCACATAACAAAAGGGGAAACTTCAATGAGGGAAAAAAAAATCTAACAATAACATTTAGAACTATGTTAAAGGAAGAAGACTCTTAGTATACCTTCCTTGCTTTTCTATTACATAAACAGTACTAATTTCCTACTTTATTATGAAACTCCTCTAAATGTAGATTATAAACCAAAGGGTATGAAGGAAAAATGTATTATTATTATATTCCTAAATAGTTTTTAAAAATCTAAACTGAGTCTTTACATATTTACAATTAATTCTGTTATTATAGAATAATTCTCTAGCCAAACTAAGTAGTATTAGATATGTTCTTTGGAATGAATTATAAAGCAAACTTGTGAATTCTCATCAACAATGTAACATTAGTATTAGTCAGCTCATTAATTAGATATTTTAAGTTTAGAATTTTGGGTATTCTTCATATTTCTTAAACTTTAGGTGAAAATCAAAAATAGAAATGCAGTTTTCTGATTTACTTTTTAAATATTCAATCCATGGAATAAATAATTTAATAATAAGGCATATTAAAATCGTATGAACATATGACTACGTTATATTAAAATATTTTTTATAAAATTCTTTTTTTAAATCACTAGGTAGTTTTTGGTTGCATGCATCATAACTGAGAAAACATTAACTTGATAGTTCGAGATGTTAATATTCAATTTTCAAGAAATTGATATATGTACATTCTGCATAAATAGGAAATGCTTCAAATATGCATTTATGAAGGGTGTGCTGTGGACTGTGAGAGTAAAACCCACCTTCACCTTCTTTGTGAACTATTTAGTAAAATCCACATTGGTCATTTATGTGAATAAATTATTTTTAAAAACATTAAGAGATATTTAAGCAAGAATATAGTGAATATAGAACAAGAATAGAGATAATTTGTTATGTGTCAAATTTTCTGTTATCACTGGGCTGGTAAGTCTTTAGTGTTTTTACAAGTTCCAAATTTGAGTAACTCATCTGTTCTTGCTAAAAATATAAATGATTTTATGTTTTCTGATACTGATATTTAATAGCAGTTTTCAATAATATCTAAGAGAATACAGAGATTACTTTCTTTTATAATATGTAACAACAGCTGTGCTAAAATTCTACTCCATAGCTATTTTATGAACTACAGACTAAAATTTGACTTTCTTACTGTCAAATTCTATGCTGTACAGTGAAATTTACAGCAATGCTAGTTAATTTTATTCACTCTTTAGTTGAAATCACTATTTATTGAAAATTCAGTATATCAATTGGGGAAAATGTGTGTGTGTGTGTGTGTGTGTGTGTGTGTGTGTGTGTGTGTGTGTATATATATATATATATATATATATATATATGCAGTGATATGGACCAACTAAACGATCTAAAACTCTTTAATTTCACTATCAGAACAAGCATTTTAATTTGCTTAATTGAATTAGCTAATATTTTATATTGTAGAAAGCCACAGTTCATTTATTATGTCAGTTTTAAATATGTAATCATGAGTGCTTTTGTATCTAGGTTATAGGAATTGTTCTCATTACTTTGTAGTTTTATATGCTATAAATTATATAAATGAATTGGTATTCTGTAAAACAATAAAGTAAAAACAATTAATGATAATTTCTTAATATAGAATTGGTATTCTAATAAAATAAAATATAAAATTTTAATTAAACATTTTTTATAAAACTAGATAATACCTGTATCCAAAAGATGGAAAGCTAAAAAGAAAATAATTTTGTATATGAATACTATAAATATGCAGTGAGAACCAAGAAGCAGCAAACTTTAACCAGTAAATATAAAATTTGAATTTTTGGTTTATAAAATTATGACATTCTCTTGAAATTATGCTGCTATCCGAATTATTATTTTTTAAAATTTATGGAGCTCTATTACAAATTTGCCTTGGAAATAAACCTGAAATAATAGACATATAAAAGAACTCTTAGGCGGGGGGTTACAGGGAAACAGAAGTTTGTTTTATATGAAAAACAACTAAGACATATAATCAGTTGAAATATTTTTAGAACACTTTTAAATTTAATATCTATTTTGGTTCTCCTTTTTACCTTTACTTTTTTTAAAAAAGGAATCACATCTTATTTAGATTAGATGATTTTTAGCATGCAATCACCTTTGTGAATAAATAATTTGAATAAATAATTGTGAATAAATAAATAGTTAGACCTCATGCTTTGGGATGGTTCTAAGGCAAGTCAGGATAACTGCAATTGACTACTATAGTTCTTGACACGCCCCCAGATAAGAAGGTGGTATAGCGTGAGAGCTGCCAGAGACTAAATGTTTGTGTTCTCCTCAAATTCATATGTTGAAACCTAATCTCCAGTGTATTTGGAGATGGGGTCTTAGGAAGGTGATTAGGTGAGGAGGGACTATCATCCTTACAAAAGAGGCCACAGAGAGCTCCCTAACCGCTTCCACGTAGGAGCACAACAAAAGACAGGCAATTATTAATCAGGAAGCCAGCTCCCATGAGACACCAAATCTGCCTGCGCCTTGACCTTGGAGTTCTGTTTTTAGAACTGTGTGAAATAGATTGGTATTGTTTATAAGCCACCAAGTCTGTGGTATTTTGTGATAGCAGCCTGAACTGACTAAGGCAGTAGCTAAGAGCACAAACTCTAGAGCCAGTTCATGTAGCTTTGAACATTAGCTCTTACCATTTACTGAGACCTGAGGCTAATCAATATCTACTGTATAGTATCTGCTGAGGTATTACATGCAAAGTGCTTAAATCAGTGCTAGGTACACAGTAAGCAGTATAGAAGTGTAGTGAGTTATTATTATTATTATTATTATTATTATTATTATTATTTTATTATTATTATCTGTAGTGTTCAATAGTGTATTGCTCCATCTTAAGAGTGTTATGGTATGTGTGTGCATGGGGTGTACAATGGGGAGAGGTCAAAGTCCTGATAAACAAGTTTATTTAGAAACTTCTTGAGAATCTATGTATTTTGGGAAAAGAGAAGATAAAAGTCTAAAATCATCTTTATTCCACACATATGTATTGAATGACAGCACCATATCTTTCCTAAAAGTGCCTCCATAATGAAGGACTGTCTGCCCTAAGAACAAGCTCTGCAGATAAGAGCAAGAATTGACTTGACTGGGATTTCCAGGTTACCCAAGGGGCTTTCCAGGGTCTGTCTCTTAAAGTACTGCCTGAGTTTGGGAAAATGCCCTATTCCAAGTCTCCAGCTAAACCATCTTTGTTATTCTTCTCCTTTAGAAAAGTGACTTCATTTTTCAAATCTTAAATCAAGACATAAGATTTGATAAGATTGACTGTAGTGGACATGTGGGAATGTGTGGTCTTGATAACCTTAAGTACACTTTATTGTCTCATGATGCTTCAAGTGCTTGAAATTACAGCTGGGCTACTTCAGAATGGGTCATGGTAGATTTCATTATACAATCACCGTAGTATACAACTACATTCTCATATCACCATTTCCTCCTGCAATCTTATCTTTTATTAAAAAAGGAGACCCTATAATCTCCCAACACGTTATCAAATGCAACTTACAATATTTAAAAAGTGCATTCCATCACCATGAAATTATTTTTTAATTTATAAATTCTTACCATATTGGTATCATCATGCATTTTCTCGCCAATAATTCTAGGGCATAGTGGGTTGCTGGTGCTGCAGACTCTCCTAGGACTGTGCCCACAGAGACCGCCAACTCCAGTTCATTTCCACGAATCAGGTCTGTCATAGCAAGCTTTCTCGAGAAGAAAACAATGTCTTCAGTTTCGTAGACGCTGGGTAGGATGACCATTCCCATCAAGCTCATAAAGTAGATAAGATTGTATTAACCAATAATCAGTTATTCCTATAAAACGTTGAATATAATATTTCTATAAAGTATGTCAGTGTAACTGCAATTTTCAAATGGAAAAGTCGAAGGGACATAAATTAAATTTTATAAGGTCAGAATTTAAGAGTTTAGAATCCTTGCTCATATTTTTGTAATTAAAAACAGTCTCTCTGCAATATCGTCAACATGTTTTTGGTCTATCCAAAAAAAATAAATTCTTAAAAGCTTCTCCAATGGTGTATAATGATTATCAATTATGTCCTAAAGCCAATATGTCTAAAGATACATGAAAACAGAATCTATATCTTTACTTAATATTTTCCTTAGTACATTATTGGGTCAAAAGAAAAATACCTTAAAAATATAACTTGTGAAGAATATACTAAAGTATACTTAAAAATAAGTGCTTTCGAAAGTTGGAAATTCTGAGCCCAAGTGCAGTGATTTTCCCTTTACAAAACTACTGCTTCTCATATATGCTGAAATACTTAAGGTAAGGTTGTTACAAATACGTATCTGTGATAAAAATATAAATTTTTAAAAACATCTCAGAGTCTGTAGAGTTACTGCTTTTTAGACATGTAATTATTCTGGCTTGGAAAGCACGCAAAACCAGATCTTACACAGGAAGTCATCATGTTTTTTCCCTTCAATTAACATGACACCTTAAGAGCTTTTCATTCACATAAACCAGTCTGAAACGCTGTACCTCAATATCATCTACAGCAAGGTGGCAACATGCAGCTAGTACTGCTCGACCGTCCTGAAAATACCATTCTGCCAGTTCCTTACTGACTGTGTGCAGGAGTCTAGAAAAAAAAAGTATATATTCTAGATAAACACAAGCATTCTATCATAAAAGTGAACTAATACCTTTTTATAAAAAGCTGATTAAGGCATCGAACAGAATTTAATTTGACATCTTTGATTTAGGTATAAAACCTGGTTTGGAGAAAAATATCAAGAAAGCAGTCTTTCTTAGTAGAATGAGCTAATAAGCCCACCCAATTGGTGGAAAAAAAGCCTAATTTTTAAAATTTAGATGGTGACTGGAATATGGATAGTATATGTCAGATCTTTAAAATGCCAAGTTGAGAAATGGTAGAGTGTCGGCAAAACACCATTGTTGGTCTCAATACATTATTTGCTTAACATTTTATGATCCCTTTTTACTTGATAGGTGTCCTAAAAGTTCAAATATCCTATTTTTAGGGTAAAAATAGGAGCCAAGTGAAGAAGCAAGGGAAGGTAGATTGCCTGATTTGAAAAAAGTCAAAAGGCTGAAGAAATCCATTTCTCTTAAAAACATAACTATTTGGATTTCTTCTTTGGAGGAGGATTAACTGTTATTCCAGATACTAATATTGGGGTCATGGGGCTATGAACACAATTATCATGATATCACCCACACTGACTTTATAGCGAAACATTAATAAGCGACACACTTTATTTTCACTGCTCCTCATTCCCAACAGGTTTGCTCAGTTTTTAAGTGTTTAGGTGCTTTATCTGCAATCTCTTTACTAAAATGCATTTTGTTTCTCTGAAAGCTACATAGAGTGTGTCCAGGCCATGTCTACATTCCTGCCATTTCCTCATTTATCAGGGATGGATGCTGCAATGGAATTAGATTATGGTGAGAAATGCACAAGTCCTCTGTAGACAGATAAGGATGAACTACAGGTCCCTCAAAAACTCCTAAAGGGAAACCAATCATAAAAATATTGACCCTAATCACTTACTCATTAAAGTCTTCCTTGCAGATATCATCAGAGTAGGAAGATCCTTTAGGTGCAGAAACATGTGAGGTTTGCATATTTCCCTCACAAGCAGCCTAAAATTTAACAAACATTTCAATTAATCTTTAGCTAATTGTTAGGAATTGGCCAATTTCAGAATATTATTTTGAGCAAGGTATACTTAAATCATGTTTGAAATTTATACTACATTTTGGAGATACCCTTAGAATTTTAAAAAAGAAATGAACTTCATTGTATCAACATGAAGCTTCAAGTAAATAGTTACGAGAAAATGCTGTTCAAGCATATATAACGTTCAGCAGCATACAAAGGTTCAGAGTTCAGAGATGTTTATATGTGTAAGGATCTAAAATAAGTTTAGTGATCAGAGCAAAGATAGTGCGACTGAAATGTTGAGATAGAAGGCCGGGAGGTGGGCATAAGCCAAGCCATCTATAACTTTGTCATTCATGTGAAAGCGAGTCAGTCAACCAAACTTTCTCCCTTCCACATCCACCCACCAACATATGCAGCCTGTGTAATTATGTGCATGTACCTGTGCAATAAGCAGAGCTTCTTTAAGTTGACCTCTGGACATGAAAAAATTAACTAATTTTTTCACATCACCAATGGCTATGCAGTATGGAATGACATCATCCTTATCTTCCTGGATTAATTGATCAGCTCTCCTAATAAAATAAGAATTTTTTTTTAAATACTCATTTCAAGGTTCTCAGTTGGACTGAAATTTTTCTGACATATCTGAAATTTCTAAAATTGGAAGATTTATAAAGCCCTTTTGCATATCATTTTTAAAAAGAGATTTTATGATCAGATCATAACATGGAAGACAAAAGTTTTCTGAAATAATATTATACGTACTTGTTTTCCCTTAGAACACTACATATTTTCATATTTAAAGGTACTGAACACTTCAGATCTTAAAATTAATGTAGCTTACCTATTAATATGAACAATATGTTTTTCTGAATAAGTCGTAAACTTGATATGTGTGATGGGAAGATCGCTCTCAACTGGACTAATAAATATGTGGGTGTGTACCTTAGCACATTGATGAACAGTGAGCCTCTAAGTGCAGCTAGCTTTAGAAATCATTAAAAAGTATAATATAAGAACATAATACTGATAATAAAATGCAGAATATTGTTAAGTACCCCAAGCAAGGTGGTTTAAAGAAAAATAATATTCCAGATATGTAAGGGGGAAAAGGGATCCTCGTCTTGGAGATTATGAACAGTTTATGTGTGTGTGTGTCTCTTTATCTATCACCTTCTGCTTCTCTTTTTCTCTTTTCCTATCTAAGTCCCACTTTCTCAATGACCAACCTAGTTAATTCCACTATTAATGTTTAACCTCAGTTTTGTTGAACACAAATTTGGTATAGTTAATTTATACTGGCATTTGAATTAAACTACATTTCAATTGCCAATCTTTGGGTAGGTATAGTGGACATTTCAATGTTGTTTGCCCAGCTCGCTGTAAACAGTCTCCAATTCAGAGGGTCATTGTGATTTTCCCCAACTGCTATGTTTTTAACATGTGACCGTGATTTCCTTGTTATAGCTGTTTAGGAACAATATTCTCCCAGGCATTTGGAACTAGGACTGAGAGACCGCCAATCAATCCTCTAAATGGCGAGATCTATAAAATATAAACTTTTAGAGTTGTGGGGAGGCCATTTTATGGCCACAATGTGAACGATGGACAAGAGAAAATCAGGTGATGGTTTTCAAAGATAAATGAAATAGTTTTTGCTGAAGTTGATACGAAATTGTTTTGTGATATAAACATCCTCTGTTGACTTTATTAAGATTTCAGTGGAAGCAATAACATTTACAATTGTGCAGTGAGGGCACAGGAATGGGATTATTTGGAATCTTAGAGTTTGAGTAGGAGTCGGCCTGAGGGCTGGAGTCGTCCTGCTTCTTAATTTATAGTTGGGAAAGCAGCTGGTAGGGAACACTCTCCTTTCTCATAGCAAATGTCTGAATCCTTTGAAATTTCGTGCTTTGCCTGTGGTTGACTTTTATTTGTACGTGTGAGTTGCATTTGAATTTTTTCCTAAACCATGTACCATGGAATAAAAATCAAAACTTTCCATTTTTAATGCCAGATATAAGGTGAACGCTCATTAAATATTACTCTACAGTCCTGGCACAATATTGACACATAGGGAGTATTAAATAAATATTTGTTGAATGAATGAATAGAATAGAGAATAATCTTATGATGTGGATTCAAACGTGTCCCCACAAAATATATGTTAAAGTCCTAACTCATGGTATTTGTAAATTCAACCTTATTTGTAAATAGGGTCTTTGTCGATGTAATTAATTAAGACAGGGTTATACTGTATTAGGGTAGACCCTAAACCCCACCTGACTGGTGTCCTTATTAAAAGAGGGAAATTTACACACAGAGACACATGGGATTATGCTATGTGAAGACAAGGCAGCGTTTGAAGCCATGTGTCTACAAGCCAGTGAATGCCAAGGACTGCCAGTAACAACCAGGAATTGGGGAGGAGCATGGTCCTGATCTTTCTCAGAGCCTTTGGTAGGAACCAATCCTACAGACAACTTGATATCACACTTGCAGCCTACAGAACTGTGAGGGAATACATTTCCATTGTTTTGAGCCACACAGTTTATGGTTGTTTATTATGGTAGACCTAGGAAACTAATATATCTTAGAAAAAATCTTGTTTATTACATTTTAGAATAAGGACATCTGGTTAAGTTTGCTCGGTGGTCAAACTCTTCTTTATCATCGATACCTCCATTATATCCATGGAGAAGAAACGGCAGGAATTAGTGTCTACAGAGAGAATTTCTGAGATTATTTATAGAGTAAGTATTCTACAAACATTTGGTAACCTTCAGAAAATTTTATCACTTACTTTTCAAAAGCAATACAGTAACTAGTGACTATGTTTACTAATCTGTCATTTCTTCCATTGACATGGGGAAATTTGTCTTCCATTGTCTTTATCAGCTGTTAGGTCAAATATAAGAACACAAAAATGTCTTGTAACTGATTAATTAATTGTATCAGTAGATATAAAATCCAGTTATTATTTAAAAGAGCATAAAAGTAAAAATCTCAAAAGTTGCCATCGTATTTATATGTTGTTTCTATTTTAACATATTTAAAAACATTTATTAGGACACAGACTCTCTGCCTCACCTCTGCATTAATTTCTTCCAGTATTTCACAGAGACCCCTGGTGCAACTGACAAGGCCTTGTCCCACTAGAAGAGAAGAAGGGCCGAAACAGCCATTGTAATTGCACTGTTCAATTCTCAACAGACTTTTTAAAATGAACTCATATTTATAATACAAGTTTTTAGAGTGTTTTTAGAGTGTTTGGATTTCTAGGATTATTTTATATTCTATCTCATAAATTCTATATATTATAAATATTACTATATTTTAAAATAAAGCGATATATAAATTGTATTATTTAGCTGAGAAAAATCTCAAACCTGGAGAGAGAGAACCAGAGGAGAGAGGAGGGAGAGGGAGAGAGAAAGAAGGTAAGGATGGGGGAAGGATAATAACTAAGTATGTGGTTTGAAAAATATATTAACTCATCTTCCAACACAACACCAGAATAATTTGTTCTGTGGTACTCCATGGTACTCCACATTCTCTGTTCAAAATAATATATACTAAAATTTTTATTTCACTGTTAATTATATTTAACAAATATGACATTTATTTCTATTTTCATTCTGTCCCTACTCATTTTTATAAATTTCATTTATTGTAAATTCCTTCTTTACAGTTAATAATACCTATCTTCCTATTTTAAAAGTTAGACTACTATTAAAGGAGTTCGTTGCTCAATCAAGGCTGATTGTGATTGTTACTTAAAAATATGGATTTCACTGATTTCAAGTCTAGAACTGAGGAAAAAATATTCTCAAACATCACTACATGAATCATAATTTCATTTTAATTAGAGCTCTAAAACAGTAGAGTCCTATTTCAATTAAGGCTAGAAAATTGTTAATTAGCCTAAAATAATAATTTTGATATCTTTTATTATAACTTTATTGCTGTTTTACTTTATATCATTTACAAGTATTAATATCATAGTTTGTAATTATAAAATTAATTAACTTAGAGCTTTCCAAAAATGATCAAGTATAAGATGAGTCCATGCTACTCTAATCTTTTTTTTTGGAGGGGCTGGAGAATTTTGTTGAACTAAAATACATATGGAGAAAAATGAAAAGTTCAATAGGTTTTCACAAACTGAATATAGTCATGTAACCAGCACCCAGATCAAGAAACAGAAGCCTTCACCTTCCTTGCTTTATTTTAGTTACCACCCACTTTCCAAAGGTAAGCACTATGCCAAATTTTAACAGGATAGATTAATCCTAACCTTTTTGAGAACTTTGTTTTATCAATCCAGTCCTCTATAAAAATCAGGATGTGTCACCAGATGATCCTCAGTGGAAACCCTCTTTCTGGCCAGTGTGGAATTTAGTTATGACAAATAGTATTAAGAAGGGGATTTACCGTGGGCAACATAGATATATTTTAGGAATCAAAGATTCCAGCCTGAGACAATGGTTCTCAAAATTTAACATGCATGAGAATAACCAGGAGGGCTTATAAAAGCACAGTTTGTTGGGCTCCATCCCCAGAGTTTCTGATTCTGTAGGTTTGGATGGGAAATGCACATATAATAGGTTGTCAAGTAATGCTGATGCTGTTAGCCTTGATTCTTACTTTAATGACTACTGTTCTAAGGCATACACCTGATTATGGCAGAGAGCCAGTTAGATCTAAAAAAAAAAAAAGTATAAGCTTAACATTTAGTATTCAACTAATACTTAGAATACTTTGTCAAACTCATTAATTTTGCTTTAATAGCACATTACCTCTCCAAGTTCAACCATAAGTTCACAATATCTCTGAATTTGCCCTAATCTCAAGTGGATTTCAGCAGCTTCCTTCAGTCTTTCCTCTTTAGTAGGAACACCAATACCACCACCGAATTTAGACATCTTGACTGTTGTTAGTTCTTGGGCTTCAGACTGGTCATAAAAAAAATAAAATTTTCTAAATTTCATTACACAAGAGCTGGTGATAACAGATAACTGTGAAAGCATTATATAGATACATATTTTAAAAACACATAGCACTGGAAATGAAATATTTTAAAAAATCAATACTTTAACTCTACAAAATATGATACCATTTTAAACTCAGTGTTTTTGTGTGGGTGGGGAGCAGAGACTCCTGGTGTGGGTGTGGATAGGCTAAATCTCACTGTCCTTAAAACTCACCAGGTGTTGTGTGTACACATGGGTTCAGAGACCAAAACGTAGTGAGTGATAAAATGATATATAACTGCTGAAAAAATATATATAGGCCTTTTATGAAAATTAAAATAACTGGCTTACTCTAATTGGCTCCTATTTGTCAATAGGTAACTGTTATAGATATCATGTGTTTAGTTTGTGATTAAAAAAGTGCTTCTTCTTTATGAAAATAACTGTTCTTATGACCATCAAATCCATATCCCTTTCACAGTTCTCTCCGTGCTCTAACAGTTAAGCTCACCATTGACATTTCATTGCTATTTCTTCTTTCTGGTTCTAGGACTGGTTTGCTGTTGGTACTGTATGTTGCTTCAGGTTTAAGGTAACTAATAATTTTGTATTAAAATGTATTAAGAGCTATAATATAATCAGTTTTAATAAAACGTATTCAGAATACAGCCTATTGGGCCTCTGAGACTAGAGTCAGAATAGTGCATATGTCACGGTCATCTGGTTGTAGGGTAAATATAAGGTGTTTCATGTAGTTCCAAGTGATCTTTGAAAAATTTCATGAGGTTCAACTATGCATGGCTGCCTTCAACTGTTATCATGATTGGTTTTTATTAAAGATTTATTTCCTCCATGTTTGCTTATTTCAGTCTACAAGCTGCATAAATTTTTAAAATAATCTTTATATTTTAACAGTGACAAGGCAAAAATTATTTGTGCTTGAGCATATAACATTTGCATACTTTACTTACTGTTCTGAATTTAATCAGATGTTTCAAATGCATTATTCCTTTACAGTAGTTCTGAGGAAGTAAGCTATCATCTTGCCCTCTTATCACGGCAACTAAGTTCCATAAATTGTCACTGCCACCTGGAGGCTAAAAAGTTGATATAGAATACCCAAAGATATAACAATGAATTAGAAACCAAACTATTTTGCATCTTCAAAAATATAACGCAGGCATGTGAAAATTGAAAATTAACAAAATAATAACTATGATTTATCTCATTTATTATTTCTAGTTTCCATTTGCTTTCTTATGCTGCATAAATTTTGTTCAGAGGGACCCACTGAATTTGGATGATACGTGTAAATATGTGATAACTTCATAACAATAGCCACAATGATTCATTGTGGTGAAAAGGAAAATGTTCACATTTAATTCCTATTATACTTACTGATAAACATTCTGAAAACCATCTTAGTCTTTTTACTTGAGGATTACCAGTTAGTTTCTCTATTTCCTGTTTAATATCTCTTGACATTTTACCACACAACAGAGGAGGAGTGCCTTGTTGTATAACATAATCTGGAGAACAGACATAATTCAATGAGAAAAAATTGCTATAAAATATTATTTAAAAATAAAATCTAATACATGCATATTTTCAATACCAGAATTCCCGATAATTTCTTCCCAAGATCTGTCTGCCAGAATATTTATTTGTAAAGGAGCAATTAAAGGTGTTAATGACCACAGTCTCACTGTAGAGTCCCGGGAGCAGGAGGCCATAGTGAAGGGGCGGCTTGGATGGCATGTTAAGCCTGATGGAAAAAATAAACCTATTTTAATAAAAATAAACGTTGAAAAATATTTTTGATCTATATGCACTTCATAAAACTTATACAAAATTGAAATTTTGAAGAAATGTTTCAAATAACATTTCTTTCTTGGCTAAAAATAATATGAGAATATAATAAATTATTTAGCATATTCTGTAAAAAATGAATACAAACTGAATAATTATTAGAAAGCAAATGGTCCTGGAAGAAAATGTTGAAATTATATTTCAGTTTGTTAAGACCAATAGAGTGCACAGTAATTGGTGACTTGATGGATGGAAGGATGGATAGATGGATAGATGGATGGATGGACAGTTGGATGGACGGATGGATGGATGGATGGATGGATGGATGGATGGATGGAAGTTCTAGCTACAAGAAAAAGTTGAGGACCTTTCAATTTAAAATGTTCAGAAATGGGGTTTTCTCTCACACTCAGTCCCACACTGCCTCAATTAAAAGGCCATTGTGGTAAAGCACGTGGATACAAATGGCTAGATTAGATTTACTTTCTTTAAGGAATTAAATTTGCATCCTTAATTCACCTCCTTACTCCCATCAAGGTTTGGGTGCTACAAATGAGAGTAAAGTGTTGTGCAAAAGATAAGAAATTTGATTTTCCATACCCAGCTCAATAATATTAAAAAACAAAACATTACACTAAATATCTAAGAACAGAGGTAGAAGAATGACTAAATAAGCTTTATCTACTTTATTAATGATTTCCTGTTTTACAACTTATCTCTGGAGTGATGGTAAGAGAGGGAGAAAAATCCAAGCCATACATGTAAATATGTGCATGGATATATATGTGCATGTGTGCGTGTGTGTGTGTGTGTGTGTGTGTAGAAACACAAATATACCCTTAGAGAGAGAGGAAGATACTACAATGCTAACAATAATTACCTTCTGATAATTTCTGATGATGTTTTCTATTCTGTGTATTCTCATAGTTCAATAATAGACTATAGTTTCTAATGAGAATAATGTTATTTTTAAATGAAACACTGCAAGACTTCTTCAAAAAATATCATATTGCTCAAAAATCATAATCAATATCAACATAGCAAAATTTAAAAGTACATGAAAAACATTTTACCATAAACATCTGCACCATGATCGTACACAGTATCCAAACAAGTTCCTTCCCGAGTGTCCCACACTTTTATAGTATAGTCCCAGCTGCCAGATATTAGTAGATATGGGATCTCAGTATTCCACATTAATCCTCTCACAGGTGCAGTGTGTCCGCTAAGAATATTTATGCAAGCATCCTGAGTATAATCCCAGATTCGAACAGAACTGAAACAGAATATTATGGACATAATACCATTCAAGTTATAATTTACTTAAAATATTAACATATTCTTAATGGAGCACACAATTATTTCTCAGTATATTAAAAATAGCATTTTCTATTTCAAGATAAGTGAAGATTCTCTTCTTTACAGCAGATGGAAATAAGTAATTAACTATGCCAGACCTACCTTATCCCAATATACAGTATTTTTTACCTTACTTTTACTGGTCATTTACTAATGAATTAAATATACTATTAAATAGTATATTAAATATACTATTTTACAGTTTATATGTTTAAAAAATTGATTTCTTAAAATAAAATATGCAGAACAGAGAAAGCCAAAGAAAATATGATTAATAAATGAATACAATAATTCAAGAGCACTCAAATTATTTATAAACAATGAAAATATAGTATTATAACAATGAATATTATTTGAAAAATCAATTCATAATTATGCTTATATTAATATAGTAAATCGTCCTTTCATATTTTTGTTAGTAAAATAAGTTGCTTAGTGAGTGTGGAATCACTCTCAATCAAGTACAAAATTTAAATATAACTGGATTCATGAAATTAATTGAATCTACTAATTGTACAAGTACGAATGTTACTGAAATAAAATTTGAACTCAAAATAAACTTAAGACCTTCAGTGCCAACTTTGCTTGGACAATTCATATTAATTTTTAGTCATGAACTTATATCAAACTGACCATACCAAGATTATAATAGTTCAAAGGTTATATAATATGATAAAAGAAACATATATTTTTATTTCTTTAAGGCATAGCTTTTTCTGCTTTATATAAAAAGAGTTTTCCCTTTATCCTAGTGCAGGACAATGTCCCATGTATATCACAACTTATTTTTTTTTCTGGTGCTAAATATGTTAGGATTTAAATTACTTTGATAGCATACTTTCATATATAAGACTATATTAGAGTCTATAATAAGAGACTAGAACAATCTGAAAATGAACTCATATCAATGACCTTATTATAAGTAATATTTCAAGTGATAACCGACAGAAATCTAACAATTGTTTTATTACTAAATTTGATTTTATGCCAAAATTTCAAGATAAAAATTCTTAATTTTCAATATTAAATCTGTGGTTACTATCTGCTACAACTTTTATTTGTGTAAAATAAGATTTCTTATACCTAAATTTATCTCATACTCAAATAGTGACCAAATTTATTATGCATATCTATCATGTTTAAATATAAAATATAGACAAGATTTCAGAAATTTCCATAAAGACTGAAAAAAATGTTAAATCACTCTAATTTCTAAAATATCTTCTCTTCATACTAAAATACATGAACATCTTTTAGCCCCTTCTTAAAGAAAAAAGAGTATAGCTGTTTTCCCATTAAAATGTGACCATTATTAAAAGTAAATTCTCTATATTTTACAGTGATTTACTTGTTTCAGATCTTCCCTTTCCCAATATAACCTTTTATAATTTTTGTTTCTGTTAACTTTATTGCTAATAAGATAGAAGTGGGCATCCAGAGTAAGCAAAGTAAGGAAACAGAAATCTGTGATGGCAAAATTTAATTTACTTTTTCTTGAATACAAGTAGATATTCGTTAACTGCTTATATTTTAAGTACATATTTAAAATATTTCCACATGTAAGTTGGACGCATAAATAAATACATTTGTAGAAAAGCTTATGATTTAAAGAACTAGAAAATTAGAGTTCAAAAACACATACCTGTCATCAGAGCCACTGCAGAGAATCCCTTCCCTGAGAGGAGACCATCTAACATGGAACACTTTGGCTGTATGCCCACTAAATACTTTCAACGGCTGATCAGAGCTGGTGGCCACATAATAGACACGAACATTTTTGTCTTCACAGCCAGTGGCTATCATGTCTCTGAAGAATCGTCAATGGCACATTAAAATATAAAAAATTTGATATTATTTGTTACTGATCATTTTAAAATGTACATAGTTCTAATTTCTAAAGCTAGAATTTTTTTGCTTCCTTCATGAAGTTAGACAAAGAACTTAGATAAATAAAAATATCATTTGCAGAAACTGCCCTAGTATGGAAAGAGTTTCTCTGCCAATGTTCCCTTTTAATCAGTTGGCTTTTTATTTTATTTGTGTTAGAGCAGAGATAATGGTATTTATATTTTTATAAATTCTTTCTCAAATTGTCCAGATTTATAACTTCTTGACTATTTCTATTTCTCAGAACTTTATATTTTACAACGATTGGGTCTTAAGAAGGGTTTCCAATGATGAGTGAGATTTGCTTACTTGCTGATAAGGAAATTAATTACTACACGTCCTGACCACTGATCAATTTTTTTGTGGTCTGGGGACAAATAATGTTTCTTTTTGGAAGGGTGCTGGGAGGCTCCCCACAGATCAGGGTTGTCTCATCTGACAGTGAGCCACAGTGCTCGTTTGCCAATTCTCTTTGGCTGCTTTCTGAACTTGAGATGCTTTAATTTTTTTGATTTAAGGATCCTCTAGAAATATAATATATAGATCTAATCTTTAAATGATCGTATCTCATTATTCTCAAAAGAGTAAGAGTAAGCTAAGCTTACTCTGATGGTCATACTTGGAATACTATTCCCAAAGAAATTATGAGTCCTTGGCAGACCTGTAGAAATCATGTACCAACCGTCTCCCTGAAGAATGTTATCAATCACATATCCAGTACCCATCCTTTAAAGGTAAAGAGGACTGTTTATATGTTCGATAAACAATAGTTACATATATTGGACCCACTGTCACAGAACACCTTCCTCAAACTTCAAATGGTTGATTTTTGTCATGTGGGTTATTAAATGTATTTATTTAATCTTACTTGAAGAAATAGTTTTCAAGTTGGCATGCCAATCTGTAAATGTGCAGGTTACACCTGCCCAAGGTCCACTGGTAAATAAAATGGTTTCCATACATGGGAAATATATTTATTTGTATAGTGTGTGTGTGTGTGTGTGTGTGTATACACACATATATGCAGATACCTAAGTATAAAACCTTAGAAATAAAATAATAAACATTCAAAGAATGTGTATATGGACATCTAAATTATATATTCAGAGATATCTTATTAATCAATTTTTATAAGTTCAGGGTATTTTTCACTTATTTCCTAAGATGTTAAGTGGAATATAAATATAGCAATTAGAACATTTTAAAAAGATTTTTAAAAATAAAAATGAAATTTATTAGGTAGGTTTGGTAGTAAGCATAATAGTTAAGTATAAAGGACTGTTTTGTTTTTTTTTTTTAAAAAATGCCTTCTTAACCAACAAAGCATATTGCATTAATAACTAGTTTTTATTTCAACTAGCCAAATGCTTATGAATCCTATGAAACCAAGAAATAAGAATATGGAATTGTTCCATTAATCAGATACAAGGTGATTTGTATATTGAACACAATGTTTGGCTAGAATATATCACTACAAAAATATATCACAGTTGCTAATCTCATGTAGCTTACATTTTAAAGGACGAGACAGTCAATTTCACAATTTTATTATGTTAAGTGCACCAAAGGCATATTATAGAGAAAGTTTACCTAATATGGGGTCAGAGAATGCTTTTCTCTGAAAGTGGTTTTGAGCCGAGAGCTCAGATAGGTAGAAATTATCTATATCCAACTCAGATGGGCTCTGCAGTGTGGGAGGGAGAGGAATCAGATAAAGGGGTCAGCATAAGGGAAAGCTTTGGGGTGAAAATGAGCTGGCTAGTTCAAGAAACTGAAAGTGTGGCTGGATGCAAAGAACAGGGGAACAGCTTGAAATGAGATTAGTAAAGTACACAGGAACCAGATTATGTAGGGATTTCCTTGTATGGCTTCCTAAGATTTTGCATTTTATCCTATGATCAGTGGAAACCTATTGAAGGATTTAAGCAGTAGGATGGTGTGCTCAGATCTGCATTTTTAAATGCTCATTCTGATTGCACACAGACAAGGCAGGGAGAAAAGAAGTGGTGACAGAGTGTGAACTCTGGAGTTGATTTAGAAGGCTTTTGCAGAAGTCCAAAAACAAACAAATATTATTGGTTTAGTTACAGGAGGGATGGTTGGAAAAAAGAAGACTATTTAGATGGAGGATGTGACAAGAATTGATGGCTGACTGGAAATGGAAATCGAGAGATGATAAGGTATAATACTGGGGGAGAAGCTGGTCAAGAGCTCATTTTGCATATAACCTCTAACAGTGTGTTATGAATTATTCTATATTTACTGGAAGAAATATATAGATCCATCATTTTGTATATGCGATTTGACTCAGAACACAAGTATAAGGTTTTAATATTTTAATATATATATTTTTCCACCTATAATATGGAAACCATAAGATAATTCACATTGTTTATGCAATATCTAAAGAATGTTTGTTTTTAAATATAACTTATATCCTGTCAAAGAGAAGTTTGAAGCACACAATTTTTGGAAGTACAGTGACTTAAAAGGTCAATTTTAATGGAAGTTTGACATGGACTAGTTTTTAAATCTAAGCTGATTTTTACCTGATAAATACTAGGCTCTTAAGCAAGGCTGACTTTTCAAAACCATCCACGTAAGTTTCACACATTGGGAATCATTCAGTGCTGAAGCCCTAGCCTTATATCAGGGGCAATGGAAAGTCGTGGCAGAATGAGACCATTGCATAGATTCCTAAAAGGGTTAGAGAAAGTGCCATACTTCTCTGATAGAAGACACTCACCGATTGGACTGATTTCCATTTTTCATTACTTAGCCATATGCTTTATCCTAAAGCATCAGAGGTTGTCTTGAAGCAGGAAACTGATATTTCTACATCATGTAAAAACCTCATAAAATAAAAATGGCCAGCTAGAAAAAATAATTACAAGGCTAGGCAAGGGGAATATCACCTAAAACGAGTAATGAGTATTACATATGGGAATCATATTTTATGATTCCTTAAAAATCTCTGAAATGTGATTATTATTTATTTAGGAAAGATACTTACTTATTGTTTTGGCTCCAATCGCAACCAAATACAGCAGCAGGATGTTTGTACTTGTGTAGCACTTTACCATCGATTGTTCGAATAATACTGAAATTAAATGTAATAAGTTAATAGGGAAAAAAAACATTCTAAATAGTTAATTCAAGGGAACAAAGACAGAATTGTACAATTCAAATATAAGTATTTTAGAATAGAGACCTCATCTGGAAAGCCCAGGGAACATTCAAAAGCACTGTGTAAATGATATAACCAATCATAAGCAAGTGTATTTACATAACATAGTACTAAGTATGGTAATCCATTTAAATCAATTTAAAGGTGATAAATTTTGATTTAGAAACTATTTCTTATAGAATATTTTTGATTGAGGAAAAACATAATGATATAACTAACATATATATTAGGTGTTCAGCTTCAAAATTTCCCAATTCAAAATTTATATTTAAAACAACTCATTTATAATGCCGGTTACATGAACTATTATTATGGCAAGTCCAAGGTGTATAAGTTGTAACATTTTTGTAGTATATTCTAAGTGATATAACTAGAAATTCAGAGGACCCCTTCTCCCTAAAAGGATACTATATATTTTAACGAAGCTCTAATACCCCACTATATTATTTCCATAATGCAAGGGCTATTGATTCCTTTAGAAAGAAAAAAAATAATATGTATATAAATTAACGTGTTATAGGGTTTTAAAAGTTTTTAGAAAAGGCTCTGTAAACCATCATTAGGTCCACCAAACTTTTGAGGTTACTAAGGGGTGGTGATGACCTATGCTTACAAGACTTTAGTCATTGACTGCAGTATTTATCCAATAAGTCGAGCCCTGAGAGTACATGGTAAAGCTAATTACGTATCACCTAATCAAAAAACACGCAGGTATATCTTTTTTAGTTTGGCATGTATCAATTAGCAAATAGTTCTTTTCAAGGAAGAAAAATCACTAAAATTGTTATTTGTGAAAATTTTAATTTTCTGGTCAAGAATTTTGGTTTCCATAGTATTTTTTTTCCATTGAAATTAAAAAGTGAGGATAAGAAAATTGGGCTGGGTATCGTAAGACAAGACAAATGACTATATTCTTAACAACCATGTGTGAGTGCATCACCTGTCAAAGATGACAATACCTATAGCTACAGGGTAACATCATCTGACTAAAAACTTTTTTTCAGCCCAAAGCCAATTCTTTCACATATATTTTTTAGAAAGCTACTTTTTCCTAGGACTTAACAGAATTTTAAAAAGCACATATTTCTGAAACAGAGTCAGAGAAGTTAGTTTCTAAAAAAAGGCATTTCCCACATGAATTACCTTATTCCTCTTTGCAAAGGCTTTTTATTCTTTTATAAATAATAGCATCTACAAAACTGTGAAGAAGTTTCTAGAGCACTTGATATCTTTTGAATCACTTGTAAAACTGAAGTACCACACCCTCAAAAATATGATGAGAATCATTTAGACTCTTTGAAGCAATTCACAGTCTTTCAGTTATAATTCAGGTAGCATTTTCATTTAGAAAGCAATTACTGGTTTACTTATTTATTGAACATTATTGCATTATTATTTATTACTGATATATCACAGCAATATATAATGTACCTATATGGGCTTATAAATATTTATGAGAGTTGGCAGAGCTATATAAAGTGACCTCATCAAAAATTTTAATGTATGTGCTATTAGGATACAATTCGCATTATCGAATGTATCTTTTGTAAACAGTATAATTCCATACCCAGTACTTACCAGAAACCATCACCACTGCAGGTTGCTATTCTTTTGGAATCTTTATGACTCCAGGCAATGCAGAATATTCCATTTTTTCCATGCTTCAAAAAATGCAAAATACCTATCAATAAGAAATAATTCACCCCTTTTTTTTCTTATTTATTTACTTCTTCTGGGTATTATTTTTCTATTAGGAACTTGCCCTAAGTGATGCTAACAGAGGCATTACTGCCAATAATAGAAAGCTGAATACATACTTTAAGAATGTGAAAAGTAGCCACACTTAAACAAAATCATTGTTTCAAAACATAAATTGTATGTCTTCTAGTTCTTTTTTGTGGACCCTGGTAAAGAACCAGAATCTATTTGTTGGGCCATCTGTAGAATTAAGCTCAGCTTAATGCCTTTTCTGTAAACACCAGTTTGGAGGTGAAGATAGTTATCTGCTACCCTACCCAGTACAATTACAACTATAGTGTAAGAAATATATTTAAAGTAATTGTTATTGCTTTTCTCAATTTCAAATTTTATTTTTATAAAAACAAAAGAGAACAGATTTAAGATTATTCTTATATCAAATCACTCTATATTTATCTGTTCCTCCGCATTCTTGGACTGGGAGTAGGTAAAGGAACATAGTCATAGCTGTTATGATGATAATTTTTTAAACCACAAGGAATATATTATACATAGGAATGTCATTCAACAACTGGGTCATGGGTGTATGAAGATTGCAATCAATCCATTTCCAAATTTTATTGAAAAGATTTCAATCTTAAATTGTGGCTGCTGTTAAGGGGAGACTAAAGTAACATTTTATCCTGAGTTTTAAGGTTGTTTTACTAAGGTCTCTAATTTGCTGTTTTTACCTCTTTGGGGGTCAAGGTAGGTAGGTTTATAAAGATGGATACAAAAATGGAGGTAGTCTCTATATTCAATCAGTAGGAGGAGTGGAGACCTTCCGCCTGCTTTGTTTATCCCCATGTAGAGCTCACTTATGGCCCTCTTATATCCTGCATTTCCTTTTCTGAGGCATATGTAACTTAGTTAATTGAAGCTGGCATTATTGATTATTTCCACATTTATTCTTCTAGATTTAAGCAATTTTGACATTGGTCTTAACTATCCTATTGAAAGCTGCAAAGACATGAATGCTCATAAGAGATGTTCTTGATGCTAAGATGCTAGGCTGCTGGAATCAGGCAGATATTTTTAGTCACAAGTGGCCAAGATGCCATAAGAAGAGATCAACAGATCTGACACCTAATTAAGTCAGAAGTTTCTTTTTCAGGTTCATTTCTTCTCATATCATTATTTGTTATGGGATAAGTGTTGTTCTGGTGAAGGGGAGGACAGAGCACAGGTTGAAGGCATTGCTGAACTGAACAGGTATTATTATGTAGAGAAAGGAGAAGATGTAACCATGCAGTTCTTTGTCCTCCTCCAAGAGCAAAATTGCTTATTGGTGGTTGGTAGTTTCCCTAATACTCTGCACCTGCCACATTACTTCAGTAACCTCCAGAAGATCATGGCTTCTTGATCCTCAGAGGAATAAGTCTTTTGTATAAACGATTTTAAAGCCTTAAATACATAAACAATTTTCATGTTACATATTTAATAAACTTTAACAATAGTCATTTGATATGAATAAAATTTCAAGACAGTGAAAGACAATCTGAGATCCTGTCATAATTCCCTCAACTCATATCTAACATACTGTAATGAGATAATATGTATTTTCCAAATATTAATGTAGCTCGATAAACTATACATGACAATTTGACTCCAAGCAGATATAAAAGTACAATCTGTGACATTACAAATAGGAAGAGGGGAGGTTTTAGGGCTTGTCCTGGAATAACAGAATTGGAGAACTGGAAGGAAATCTAAGAAATTATAGAATCCAGCATCACCATCTTATAGGTGAAGAATCAGGTTCAAGGCAATAAAGCGAGTGTCCTTTCAAGAGCTAATTAGTAACAGAATAAGGACTGTAATTTGGGACTTGTTCTGAGTTTAGTTTTCTTGTAACTACTTAATATTTGCCTAGATAATTTTGTGGAGGATGACTCAATATTCCTTTGAATCTCCAATGCAACTTTAGGTGGATCTTTATATCTTAGATTCATCTACATTTTTCAGGATTCATTTTAGCATGTGACTGGCCTCCTGGATTTTTTTATAATTGAGAGAACATAATACCGTCTTGTGATTGACTATTAAATTAGGAGAGAAAAGCATTTAAAAATATGAAGCAGTAGAAGATATTAGGTTATTCAGCTAGTAATAAATACATCTTACCTCATTAAATCGCTGTACCATTTTGCCCTTTTTAACATCCCAAATAAAAGCACCATTTTGGGAAGTTGCTCCAGCAATACAATTCAAATCACCTTAGGAAACAATTCATTAAACATTATATAAAATGTTTGCCACAAATGTTATTCTTTTCAAAAATGTCATTTTTTAAATAAGACTTGTGATTTGCAAAATTTCTTTAAAAAATTATTACATGTATGCAAATATAGAGAAAGTAGTATAAATGGTTCCATCATATAGCTTCAAAAATTGTCAAAATATGGTCAGTTTTGCTTTGTCTACAGCCCCTACCAGATTTCTTTGGAGCAAACCTCTGACATTTTATCATTTCATCAATAAACACTTCAGTATGGATAGCTAAAAGACAGGGACTCTCTTATTAACAGGACCAAACTACAAAAAATTATTAGCGATTCCTTAATATTTCCACATATCCAGTCAGTATTTACATTTTTCTGACCATCTAGTAATTTTTTTAATGGTTAGGAAAGCATTTAGGTAAGCAAAACACGTGAAAAAAAATTCAGTTTCTCTATCAAAAACATTAAACAATGCCCTTTATTTTTAAGAAATAAAAAAAAAAATCTGAAAATCAAACTGCTGCTAAGTTTGCAGATGTTCAAGGACTTCAGTATTTTTTGCAAGGTAAAGAAGAGGTTTTCGCCACTAAAAGAAAGGAACAGTTGTCATCTGCTACCTAGGAGTGAAAATATGGAGGGACTACTTTGTGACTAATGATTATAAGCACTAAAAATAAAGTAAGTCTTCACTATATTTCTAGTATTTTCATTCTGTCCTCACTTTTTTGGGTTCTTAAATTACTGGAGAGAGTTTCCATATTTATTTGCACTATTTTTTCTTCTCCTGTGGTATGTACTCTAAAAATAGAGAAAATTACACAATCATCTATAACCTCTTATCTATATCAATCTTTGTTAATCTTTTCAATTTCATCCATACTTACCTAAAAATAGTGATTCATCAGTAATCATATTTCAAAAAATCACAGAATTTCCTTTTTTCAGCCCTTTTACTTTCTTGAGACAAATTTTCAATGTAGAGAGTAAAATAATACTTTAAGTAAGATTAAGGCCTTTTGTGTTCTGATTTGAAACAATGGTTTTACAGTCACAATTTCCATTCAAGTTTCGGGTTTGAGACTTATATACACTTTGTAGGAGAAAGAATGTTCAACTAATAGCTGCTATAGTGCTACGTCTACACTGGCTGATCCAATACTTACATCACTAGCCAGGAGAACCTGCTGTGAAGATGCATATTGTATTGATTGAGAGCATAGGCTTAAAAGTCAAATTGACAATTGTTCAAATCTTGATTCCACAACTACTCACTACTTAACCCTGGGTAAGTTACTCAACCTCTTTGACTTCAGATCCTTTTTAATAAATATTGACCATCACAGCAAAAAGTAAAATAGTGATGGAGGTGAAAAAGGGAGCAGCAGGTAAGAGAACTACTTCGTTCTTTTTGTGCTTCACTTCTTTATTAGTGAAGTAACATTTTTTTCAGTTAGGTTTATATTAGCACAAAGTACGTTCTGCTTAAAGGAACAACTACTGTCTTTAAGAGGTGGAAGTAAAGCCTTCAATAGTGGTTGGTTCTCAACGTTTTGTATCATGGACTTCTCTGAAAATCTGATTACTATGATAATTTTTGACAGACATAGGAACGTACACACATGTGCTAAAAATTATTCATAAAATTCTAAGAGATACCCAGATTTTCCAAAGACATCTAAACCCCTGAGAGCCCATAAATTCATAGTTAAAAATCCCTGTGCATGAAGAGATAAGCCAAAAAATGAGCTATATTCTGGTTATATGTGTTTTAGATTAATATGTTACTAGTAGGACAAATAAGTAAAGCATTCTACATACTTTATAAAGTGAAATTCACTTAGGTGTGTACAATTATTTATTATAGGGAAATAGTGTTTTGAGAGACAGTGTCAGAGGTTTCAGAGGACATCTCTCCTTTATGTACAGGAAGGTGTAAAGGTAGCATCTTTCAGAAATCAAAGAAAAGACTCTATTATGTCATAAAGGTTCTTCTATATTACAAAGGTGGAATGTATATAGAATTAATCACATGGTCACAAGTGAACTGTGATGTCATTTAATCATTCATATTTACATGATATAGCTGTTTTATATGTATTATAATTTCATTTTTTTAATTGTAAAGAAATTTTTTGTTATTTTTAGTTTTTTAAAATTTATTTATTTTTAGGGGGGAGTGACATTAGCAAAATCCAGTAAGTTTCAATAGTACAATTCAACAGTAAGTCATATATATAGTGCATTGTGTGTTCACCGCCCTTAGTTAGTTTTCTGTCACCACATATTTGATCCCTTTTACCCCTATCTACTACCCCCTTCCTCAATTCCCTCTGATAACCACTAGTCTATGGAACAGATATTTCTCTCAAGAAGACATACAAATGGCCAACACACATATGAAACAATGCTTAACTTCACTAGCAATTAGGGAAATGCAAACCAAAACCACAATGAGATACCGTAACACCTGTTAGAATGGCTATTATCAATAGGACAAGTAGCAACACAAGTGGATGGGGAGAAAAAGGAACCCTCATACACTGCTGGTGGGACTGCAAATTGGTACAGCCACTATGGACAACAGTATGGAGGTTTCTCAAAACACTAAGAATCGATCTACCATATGTATTATAATTTTTAGAAAATAAATTTTTAATTTTCACATATTTGATTCACATGAAAATATTAAGGAGAACTTCTTTCATGTAGAATGTATTATACACTTAGTAGCATAGTTATACAAATTCAGCTAAAATTAGATAGGTCATGATCACCTGGATTTACTGTGGCTTTTTTATATAACTATGTCATATATAAAGTCCCAGAAAGCAAAGTACCTGTGTAGGAAGTCCATTCTAAAACCCCACAAAAAATGAACCAACAAATATATTGTTACTAATTTGCCTCTACAAGCATTTGGAGCAAGACAGCTTTGAGAGGAAGAAGATAATTCAAATGAAAATAAAAGTTAGGAAAGCCATTCAAATGTTTTCCTGCTTTTAATAAAATACTTCTTACCTGGAGCCCATGAAAGGGAATAAATAACTCCTTCATTACCCGGGGAAATATACACTGCTGTTAGTGTGTTTATATCCCAGACTTTTATAGTGCCATCAAATGAAGCTGTTGCTAAGAGATTGGGATCATCAGGTTTGAATTTGCAGTCAAAGATAGTTTCCACATGTCCCTAGGAAACACAATACAGCACAAACCACAATGTGTAATCAAGTTGAACCATGAACTGTCGTTTCCAAATATTAATGCAAACATATATAGGCAAGTGAAAATATACAAAATTGGAACTACTGCTGTTGAATATTTTCTGTGCAAATCTGTATAGACCTAGATTTTATTCAACCTCAGTTCCTCAAATCAGCCACTAAACACAAAGATGTTCAAAAGTCTCATTTTCAACTTCAATTAAGTGCAAAAGCATATCTTTCCTGATTATTTATCATCTACAGAATACTATGCTAGAAATTTACAGAGCAATGAACTATTAACAGTTATTATGTCATTTTGGTAGTATAATAAAACACTAAGATAAAAATGAAACTAAAAGTCCTTTAATGCAAATATTCTTTATATATACATATATATATACATATATATCAATAACATATTGCAAAAGAACTTCACAATTTTAGTAGAGAGAAGAAGCCAGCATAATCTCAATTTTTAGAGTCTTGTTCCAAAATTTTCTAGCAAGTTTATTCTTTGGAACTTGGAACGCTTGTCTCTGTTACACGGTGATTTGGATCCCAAACATCCTGCAAAACTGTAAAGTGGAATACACAGATATATGTAAACACATATTTCTAACGTGGAGCTTAATTACTGTGTGTCTGTGGGAAAATCTGTTAAGAATGTAATGTAAATATCCAGAGTAACCATTTGCCTTCTCTGCAACATTAGAGAATGGGAACTGAAACTTCTTCAAGCAGCAGTGCTGGGATCTGAGAGACAAATAAGTATAGGGACAGGGCTCTCTAGTCCCAGATACTGCAATAAAAAAGTACAGAGGGCACCCTTGAAACTCATGGTTCCACTGACACCAAAAACCACTACCCACATGAAACCACACAGGGCTGCATGGCTCTCCTTTAGGGAGAGGAGAGAAAAATTTCAACGGTTAGCGAGAGGGAAGAAAGGTTGGATCAGCCATAGTTTCATTGACTGGAGTTGTTCTGGTTGTCATTGCCAACATTAAGAACATAATTATGAAAAAAAAAATAGCGTAGATGATAGAGGCTCTGTTCATCCCTCTGGCAACCAAATCAAAGTTGTGACAGAAACAAGGAGCAGCAGCAAGGAAAAACCGATGAAAAATAGATGAACAAGCCATACAAATGGGGAGAAATCTAAGAAAGCATCCTGCAACGGCAGAAGGTAGGACCGGGCGAGGACACGGGGCTGCCCAGTCCCTAACAGCTGAGTGAGATGGAGGCTGCGGCAGTCACAGATGCCTCTTAAAGGGCCACATCTGCGAGCAGATTTTCACGGTGATGGGACTTGCTCACTCTGAGCACCAGTGCAGGTTCCGCTGTGCAGGGACTTAAGGAGAACACTGAGCTGTCGGAGTGAGGACCCAGGCAAGACTTGCTTCGTACAGAAGTGCTGGCAGTATCCATTGTTCTCCCCTCTCAGTGCACCCACCAGCGCTGCCACAGCTGAGTTATCATCAAACCAGATAACAGAGGCCGCTCCACCCAAAAGAGTCCCTGAAACCCCACCTCTCCCAACTCGCAGCCCTACCCAAGCTGTATCCAGGTATATCCTCACTTAGTCAGGTGCCCCTTGCTGAGCAGCACCTAGACTCACACTGAGGGCAGCTGGCCTCGGTTTCTGGTGTGGCCTTTTGAGGCAACTATAAGTACAGCTTCTGTGGATTGCTTGCTGAATCTTAACAGGTGGCCCCAGAGGGGCACAGACTGGGGCTAAATTTGGCCTGCAGCTGAACCCCTCTCAGGACTGTGCCACTGGACATCTACTTCACAAATTCACACTAATAAGACCGGGAGACTCAGGAGCTTTGCTTAGTACATAGAAACAGACACAGAAAGGCAGCCAAAATGGGAAGATAAAGTAGCAGAAACTATATGAGAGAACAGAACAGAGATCCAGAAATAATGGAGTCAAGTAATCTAATAGATGCAGAATTCAAAACACTGATTATAAAGATGTTCAATGAACTTATGGTAAGTGTAGATAAATTCAGTGAGAATTTTAATAAAGAGATAAAAAACACAAAAATGGAAATGGAAATTATAAAAGGGTGCCAGTCAGAAATAAAGAACACGTTATTTGAGATGACAAGTACATTAAATGGAAAAAATAAAGTGAATAAAGAAGAGGATCAAATGACCTATATAGAGGATGAGAAAGCCAAAGATGGCTTTCAATCAAAATGGCGAGAAAAGAAGAAGCCAAGACTATAATAATAATTTAAGGAGTCTAAGGGACACTATTAAAGGTCAAAATATCCATGTCATAGTGGTACCTGAAGGAAAACAAGATGTTGAACAGCTATTTGAAGAAATAATGATGGAAAACTTCCCTAACCTGGTGAAAGAAATATACATAAAACTCCAGGAAGCTCAGAGGGTCCCAAAAACCAGGAATGCAAAGAGGTCCATACTAAGACACATTATAATTTAAATGCTAAAGGTTAAAAATAAAGAGAGAATCTTAAAAGCAGAAAGAGAAAAGCAGTTAGTTACCTACAAGGGAGCACCCATAAGACTGGCAGCTGATTTCTCATAGTTATGCAGGACAGAAGAGCTTGGCACAAAATATTCGACGTGAAGAAAATCCAGGATCTACAATCAGGAATACATTATCCAGCAAAGGTAGCATTTAGAGTTTAAGGACAGATAAAGAGCTTCCCAGACAAAAATAAGCTAAAGGAATTTATCAGCACCAAGCCAGTACTACAAAAAATGTTGGAGAGACTTCTTTAAGAAGGAAAAATATGTATCGAAAACAGAAATAAAGAATGGTAATGACTGTGTTCCTATCAACAAGTACCTCAAATGGAAAAGAATTAAGTGCTCCAACCAAAAGATAGAGTGGTTGAATGAATAAGAAAACAAGACTCCTACATATGCTGCCTATAAGAGACTCACTTCAGATTAAAAAACACACATAGACTAAAAGGAAAGGGAATGGAAAAAGATATTGCCTTGACGGACCTAGAGGGTATTGTGCTGAAAAAATGGGTTGGATAAAGAAAGACAAATATCGTATGATTTCACGTACATGTGGAATCTAAAGAACAAAATCAACAACAACAACAACAAAAGCAGAAATAAACTCATAGATACAGAGAATATTTTGAGGGCTATTAGATGGGAGGAGTTGGGGGATGACAAAAAAGGCTAAGGGATTAAGAGGTACAAATGGATAGTTGCAGAATAGACATGGAGATGTAGGGTATAGCATAGGGAAGATGGTTAATAATGTAATAAATATGTAAGGGGGAAGAAGGGGACTAGATTTAGTGGGGTGATCGCTTTGCAAGTTATGTGGATCTCTGATCACTATGCTATACAACTGCAACTGGTATATTATTGTATCCAACTATAACTGAAAAAAAAAACTCATTGAATTGCATAATGTAAACGGAAGCAACTAATTGTCTATTATATTTCAATAAAGACAAAAAAAAAAACCAACAAGTAGAGAAAGATAAAGGCTATCTGCCAGAAGTATATAGCAGACATGAGTGGGGAAATACAGAAGTGCTCCTATTCAAATCAGATGAGCTGCTACAACTGATAGTCAATGTAGACCTGCAGTCAGAGCCAGCGCCACAAAACAAAATAAACAATTATATATATGGAAAAGTAAAATTTATCATTATTTGTAGATTATATCAGTATGTAGAACCTCGAGAAAATAAACTGACAAACTTTAAAAAAAAAATACTTAAGGCAGGGACTGCCTATCTGCGCATTTTCAATGTTAGTTCATGGCTATGCCTTCGAATTTTATTTTTGAAATTTTAAAACATATAGCAAGGATTAATTTGTAAACATTTCTTCTTTGTCTTATCAAGAGGAACATAGGGATGAAGGAAAATTTTGAAGCATTTTTCTTAATTTTAATCAAGCAAACATTCACTTGGAAGTACACTTTTTAGAAAGTATATGAATAAGATTTTTCTTATCCTATGTAGTTTGGAATTTGGAGATGCTTCACACATATAACGTCAGAGTCCAGAAATTATGAAAAAGAAATTCACCATCTCTTCTGCCTGGCAGATACTTTTAAAGTGAGAAGAGCCACTGAAATAATTTATAATCAAGGAATATTTTAGTTTTTATTAGAATTATAAATTTAACAGCTTTTAAAATAAAACATTTTAATATGAGGATTTATGCTCAATAGAAAATCTATTGAACTTAGATTATATAACTTTATTACTAATTTAAATTTTAATACACTTAACTGTTGTCTTATATTTTTCTCCCTTCTCTTTCATAATTCTTTTTAAAGTAAATGGTAATTTGGAATTTAGAAAAAGTTTGCTACACTGGGAAAGCATTTTCATGGAAAGAAAAGTTTACAGGGATAGAAAATTAAATAATCTAAAAAAATCTAAAAAAAGGCATAATTTTAAATAACAACTATACATTGTTAAACAGTTTTGCTAAAGTTCAATATTTTTATCTGAGGATAAAATTAAATTTATACTGAAATGATAGTATTATTGATTATTTTTCTCTCTTCTTTTTTACAAGAGCAATGATAGCTTTAGGCTCTTTACTAAGTTTTTCAATGGAACACAATTAACATTTTAAAGTTTCTTAAATGTCTAGGTTAGTCTAATTCAAACCTGTAGAAATAAGGGGCATTTTTATAAACTCTGAACTAGGGAGAATTAATGAGGATGATTCTTGACAAATATTAATTACAAGGGAATATACATTATTGGATGCATGCATTCATTCATTTATTCAGCAAAACTTAACAAAGTCTTGCTATGTGCCAGGCACTGTTTTAGGTAGTGGAGATAAAGCACAGAAGGAAACCAAGTGAAAATGTGAGTCCTCAGTGAGGTTGTATTCTCTCATATACAGAGGCTTAACAATCATAAGAATTGAAGTTGACAGAATCATGGAATTATTATAATGATTCGATAACAGAAATAAATCTTAAAAACACTCATTCCAATCTTGCTCGTTTCACAGATAATAACGAAGCTTGGAGTAACTGGCAGAGAGAGACTTGTCCTTCCTCCTAAAAGAATATTCTATTTCTCATTTTGCTTTCAAAATACAGTACACTAATGTAATTTTCCAATATTAAAGGATTACTGTGATCCATACAAAAATGGGAAAACTACCAACCTTACAGAGTAATCACAATAAGCTAAGCAGACATTTTAAAGAAGTTAAATGTTTATAATTTAAAGAATTTTAATAGTTTTGTCATCATTCTACACATTCTTCTAAAATGTTTTAGCCAACCAAAATAAGGTCCTGACATATGGTTCTTTACAAAATAATTTTTAACAATATTAATACGTAAAGAAAAGTAATCATGAGCAAGCTTCACAAAACAAGTGTTGTGTATAAAAGAAGGAATGACCATAAACATACCATGTCCCTAAGAAAATCCCATTTCTTGGCTCCCATATCATAAAGTCCAACTCCACCATCCAAGAAGCAGCACACTGCATGACCAGGAGGAAGTGAAAATGCTTGATTCTGTGTCAACACTGGGGGTGGAACTGCTTCACTAGTGGAGGATGTATAATGATTTTTGATTGGAGACTGGATGGAAACTTAAAAAAGAAAAAAACAAAAAAGTAAACATTTACACCAATAGCTTCTCATATACTGGAATAAAACCACAGGGCTTAATTTATAAAGATGCTCCTTTGTTTTCTTTTATCCAGAATTTATATCAGTAAACCATTAGGCAGTAATCATATTCTCTCAGCCACAGGCATAGTTTTGCAGCTTCACCATATATACATATATGGAATTGTTATAATGTTATATACATATATATATGTATATATATACACACACACATATATACACACATATACATATACACAAAATTGGATATTATTTTTAAAACAGGTATATAAAAATGCAGGTGGAGCAAAATGGATGAAAATTAGTATGTGAAGAATCATAACATGTTGTGAATATTTGGTTTCTTATTTCCCCATAAATTGAAGCATAACATGATTATTTTTTAATTAAACTCTTCTTTTAAAATTTCCATATAATAGTTTATTTCCTCCATACACACAAACATACATGCATTTAAATTTCTTTCTTTTAAAGCTCATAACTCTCTTCTGCTAGTTGTCAATCCAATGAAAATAATTATTTTTGAAATTGTTTATAATTCACTGTAATTTAGCTGCCAAATTAAGAATCAAAAATATGTGACATACATTTCCCTCTCAATTTTTCTTTATTCTTCCTTGGGTTTATTTTTACTGTTTACACACTTCCATTTCTCCAACTTTCAATTATATAAATGTCCCTTTGTTTAATTGTTTTCTGTATATTCTATATCTCATATTTTATCTTCTTTCAAGTTTTTCCTTAGAACATGAATATTCTCTTGCAAACATAATTCAAAATAATGATACCACTGTAAATTATCAGACCAATCTATATTAATTACATACTGGAATATAGACATTTCCCAGTATATTCACTTTTTAACACAAATATTGCATTAATTTAGATAACACTCATTTCTTAGAATCTGGTAATGACAGGAAGTCCAAACTAGAATGAACTACTAATAACAAAAGAGGCATTTGGTTCAGTGAAATTTTGTTGACAATTTGGTTAAATTTAATATGATCCATGACTGATTTTTAAAAATATTTTACTTTGCTGATATTATGGGTGGTTTTGACACCCATATGCACCTATCTATAATTCATTTTTTTTTAGAATTTAGTATGTCTACATTTAAAATTTTTCATTTTCACATAATTTTCCTTACTCTATTCTTTCTGTTACATTAAAAAAATTGGAAGAAAAAACAAGATATCTCACAATAGTTTACCTGGAAAAAGTTAATTAAAAATGACAAGATTGGTATACGTTTCTTTATATTTTCTGATTTTTCTAGAATGGGCATGGAGTACTATTGTAATAAGGAAAAAAATAGGAAAGGAGAATCTGTGATATTTGTCATCCCATGATAAGAATGTTCATAGCAACTAAACAAAGAAACAAATAATTCCAAAAATGCAAGATAATAAACAATATGCCAGCCTCTAGCATATTACATCTCCAGTCCTAATATTTTTAACCCCTCCAGTTTCCAGGATTTAGAAGTATTCAGACTCTACGGAAAGGCTTAAATTTGTGAAAAGGCTAGAGATTCAAATATAGAGATTCTCTACTATGTCGTGCCTTGTCCACTAAATTATATACTACATTTGCTAATCAAATAACACTACTTTGAATAGCCCTTGCTAATTATTTAGTATATTATAAAGATAAGCAGTAGTACAGAGGAAGCAATAACTCTAGATTGTTCAATCACTAAATTCTCTACCTCATGTTTTTGATGACCCACACAAAATGAAAACACTGACAACCATGCAGAATAATCATGATTTAGTTAGTTGGGAGTCAATTTCTTTTCTCTCACATATGTTTATATCATTAAGTCAGCCATTTTATTTGAGAGCGGCAAATATGATATTTTAAAATATTAAATTTTCGTGACATTTTTACTTACATTTTTTTCTTGGGGGAGAATTAAGCACATGTAAGCAGTGAAATCCTGTTTTCTTTAATTTAAAATTATCAATAGGCGTTGTTCTTGAAACATTCCAAATGCGTAACACACCCACTTGAGAATCTAGTCAGATCAGGATAAAGCTTTATATTAACAAATTTTATTTGAAGCAAAATGCCCAGACAAAAAAAATAAAAAAGCTTCAACTTTCAAGATTTTTAGCACTATTCATTGACATTTTTCAAACAATGAGATTGTACAATTAAAGAAACAGGAAAAAATGCTATTCAAACTTTAAATTTTTGGCATATTTTATTATTTTTTTTCTGTTCCAAATCCTTTTCTAGGGTAAGAAACTGCTTGCCTTGCAGCTTACCCCCACAAAGATCATTATCACAGTTTGATGACAAAAAGCACCCTATTGACAAACAAGTTCTAGAAAAGCCAGTCACTGAAAACTTTCCACTCCAAAATTAAAAAATCCTAACATGGTTAAAGTGTTTGTAAACTGCTCCCTTGCTCACTTGCAGCAAACAAGGACTGCCTAATATACCTTTCTATACCAAATAGAAAGCTCCCTCTCTTCCAAAAATCCAACTGTAATAAGCTACTTTGGAAAACGGTCTGGCAGTTTTTCAAACGATTAAATGGAGAGTTACCATATGATCCATCAATTACACTCCTATGTACATACCCAACAGAATTATAAACATATGTTCCCACAAAAACCTGTACACAGATGTTCATAGCAGCATTATTCATAACAACAAAAGAGTGGAAACAAATTAAATGTCTATCTACTGGTAGAGGAACAAAATCTGGCATATCCATGCAATAAAATATGATTCACCCATAAAATGGAATGTTATTCATATACCCTATAACCTTGAAAACTTTATGCTAACTCAAAGAAGCTAGACAGAAAAGGCCACTTATTGAATTATTTCATTTCTATAAAATGTCTGGAATAGGCAGATCCACAGAAAGAGAGCAGATTAACAGTTTATGTCAACACATGTGTGTACTAGGGGCTGTGAGGAGGGTGTAATAGAGAGTGACTGCTAAATGGCTACAGGACTTACAGGGGGGCTGATGACATTTTCTGGAATTAGATAATTACAGAAATAGTTGTAATGGTTGTAAAACTGTGAATACAGAAACTACTGAGCTATATACTTTAAAATGGTGAATTTCATGGTATGTGAATTTTATCTCAATAATAGTAACAGATACATAAAAAATTCCCATGTCAATTATATCCTACGAAATTAAAGGCAATTAAGATATATAAATAAGAATCCAGCTACTTCCATGTCTCATATCAGTGCTTAAAGAATTTCTTTAAAATGTTGAGAGATAAAGACTCTCTGTCTCTTATTTTACACTAAAGAAATATAGGACTTATTTCTATCATAGCTGAGAGTACTCTTTTTAGAGACCTCTTTCTGTGAAACTAAGTAAATGATAAAAGTAGAGTCATTTAATTTCTAATTACCATTTTAAATTCCATCTTCTCATCCCTTGTCACTTGTTAGCTTTGCTAATTCTCTCATAATAGGAAACAAGAAGGAGCATCCTTTCAACCCATGGTAATAAATTTCACTTTCATTTTCAACCTAGTTTGAAAATGTCTTTGCCTATCTAGCCATACATGGTAACTGACTGTCTATCCAGATAAGTTGTTTTTCTAGTGAGTACTTTAACCATCATGATGACACTCCTGAAATTGAACTGTGTCTTTTTTATACATACAAACACAAGCATGCACATATAGAATATATTCCAACGTATTATCAGAAAACTGGGCCTTAATTTCATTTGTATCTGTCGTTATGTTAATGATACATAGTATAAATAATAGTAAACTAGCCATTTACTATAACAAATAATATTTGAGATTTAGTAAGTTTGACACAAAATTAACCAATAAGAGTGTAATTTCCCTGACTGAATTAAAGAATACACACATATTCAAAACTTTGAGAAATAAGGTACACTTACCTCCAGTTATAAACATCCCAGGGGCACTAGGAACCCAGGCCAAACATTGTACAGAAGCTGCTGCACTGGGAAAATTAAATGTTGTTATGCAAAAAAGTGATTCTGTATCTACTAGGCGAATTCCATGATGTGAATTAGCCACAAGAAGATAATCGGTAGATAGAGGGTCCCATTCCAGGGCTGTAATTGGATCCTCTTCATCTGTCCCTTCAAGAGATTCAGGTCTGAGAACATGTTTCTGACTTTTATTACCTATTAAAATATTAAGAAAATGATTTTAAACAAAATTATCAAAAAACACCAATAATTGAGACGATACTTTCTCCTTGTACACCACTGCTCTCTGGGAGAATTGGGAACACAAATCTGGCATTTCCTGCAGAACTCATAGTTGACATGTGAATGCAGGGGAATTAGAGTTTGTCCTAATGATGAAGTCATATCGAACTGCTTTGCTTTGGCAACTCTAGTACCCTGAATATTTTTCCTATTTGTTACTTAAAAGCTGTAAGAAAATGATGCAGATAAAAAATACACATGATCCTGTCATCAACTAAAATTTCACTGAATTACAGTAGTATAGGGATAGGAAAGGGCTTAACAAAAAGAAGAACATTGTGTTTGATGAAAAGCATAGACTTTGGAGCAGATTGCCTGGGTCCTAATCCTAGTTTTACTACTTACTAGCTTTGTGTTCTTGGACAAGAATCTTAATCTGTGTGCTCAGTTTTTATTTTTATAATGGAGAACACAACAATACCTTGTAGAATTTTTAAAAAGATTAAATAAATTAGTGGCTTAAAGTGCTTAGAACAGGACATGTTATAAACAGCATATCAATATTTACTGTCACTTCTTTCTTATTCATCATAATATTTGTCATAATCATAATTCATTTCTGACTACCGGTACAAATAAGGCAGCCAGAAAAATAGAAAGATAAAACAAGTGAAATTAAAAGAAGCAATGGGTCATCAGATAATCCTCTTGTTCCTTCCAAATTATATACACGACTGGCGGTATGGAAAATTATGCTTTTGTAGATGAATGTCATGGGACTCCAACAAGCCAGTCCTCTCATTCTCAAAAGAAAGGCAGTGAAACAACTAAGTTTAGAGACTATATTGTTAATAGAAAGTACCAATTATTCCTAAGTATTATAAAGGTTAAAAGAATTGTTTATTAAAAAAAATAATGCAACTGAAAGATACCAGAACTCTTT
Organism: Pteropus medius; assembly: GCF_902729225.1. Lineage (NCBI taxonomy): Eukaryota > Metazoa > Chordata > Mammalia > Chiroptera > Pteropodidae > Pteropus > Pteropus medius. The sequence continues at coordinate 20,305,401 of NW_024349519.1, read as the reverse complement.
CTGTAATCTCATCATTAAACAGTTTCTGAACATATCAGATTATAAAAGCAGAGAAAATAGATTTCCTTAGCTCAATAAGATATTTGTGAACTGAACTGAAAACCTTGCAGCTTCTGTTGGGATTAAAGTCATCAGTGTATTATTCTTTAAATATAACCTTGATATTAAATAGATAGTATTTTATTTACAGTTTTTGCATATATAATCATAGAAGGTATTTGTCAGATTTCTATTATATGGGTTTATCAAGTTTTTGCAATAGCCATCAAGAAAAGTTTGTTTGCTTCTTCTTTCTCAAAATCAGTATCTGCTAAATTGCTATTTGATATAACAGAGTAATGAATATTAATGTCGCTGATCATTACAAGGCAGAGAGAGACAGAAAAACGATTTATTAAGTTGTACTAGCTATTTCTTAAGTAATTTTTAAGTATTTGCATGTGCCAGTTAGGATCTATGATTTATTAAAAATATTCCAGCATGTGAAGAAATAAGAAAAACAACACAAAACATGGGAAAATCTGCAATGCAGATGCTATAACTAAATCATGTAGCTTTAAAGCCCCATGCTTACAATCAAATGATAATGAATTACAGTCACCATTTTCTGGTCTACCTGGTTTCAACATTTTTATTATAAAAGATAAAAAATGGAATCCATAACATTTAAAGCAATCATTAGAATAACAGCTGATAATATTTTTTATTTATATGTTGTTTATTTTATTTGTGTTCTATTTTATTATAACAAATATCAGGCAATTTATGTTGTCAGATTAGCACAGAAGAATATGATATGAATAAGTCGATAAGAAGATGAGGCTGACAATTCTGTATGAAAAACAAAAACTGGGACAAGGGAAAATTGGGGTTAAAATATAAAATAATGAGGGTAACATATAATCCACACAGCTGTTCAAATTTTGATTTTGAGATCTGATGGCTAAAGCAAAGAGGAAAGAAATTCCTCTTGTGAAAGGTTACACAATAGATACTGTCCACAAGATAAAAATAAAACAAAATGACAAACAAAAAAATGTGCTTAGGAGAAGCACAGTTTTTCCTAGAACTGAGGCCAGAAATAAATGTCTCCAGTGTGTTTTTAAAATGAGACACAGTATTACACAGGGACAATGTCACCACCAACATTTCTAAAGTAAAACAATGCAGATTTGATTAATGCACATCCTTGGATAATACCAAAGTTAATTCAATTAAAACATTCTATGGTGAAGATTAAAAAATTCTCTGATGATCTGGCTTTGACTAAGAACATAAGGTGAAATAGTTAAAGCAGTAATTTTCCAATGTTTTTGGCCCTGAAACCCTCTGTTCACATGAGAATTTTTACATGAAAATTCTACATAACACAGATTAAAGTATTTTTCAGACTAAAAGGGAGCAGAAGGCATAAAGCAAGTTGAATCAACTACCAAGTTTTCCTATTCCCCCCACCCAACACACACACATAAATATACAAATTTACAAATAAGCACAGTTTAAAAATCACTGATTTAAAATGATGGATGAACTATTGTGGGCAGTCCTGTGTGAATATTTTATTTTTCCTTCCACAGAGCTTGAGGTCATAGTCTCCTGCAAGAACCTACAGGACAGAAACTCCATCTCCTTACAGAGAGATTGACCAACCAGTGGTGCCAATTAAGTCATTAACAAGGTACAGGTGATCTCTTTGGGAAACTTAAACATAACAATGCCAGTATTAACGCTAACAGACTCAAAATTTCAAACTCACATCAGAATGTAGTGTCAGAATCAAAAATTAGTGTTTCCTTCATGACCCATTAGCTTTTCTATATGCAAAAGGAAAATACATAACTAGATTATATCTTTCATAATGTTTTGTGCATGAATTGCTAAAAATACTATAGAATAAATAAGATTAAGAAGTCTGTATTGAGTCCTTATGGGTTGACTTGTGTTCCCCAAAAGGATATTGAAGTCCTAACCTCAGTATCTGTGAATGTGACTTTATTTGGAAATAAATTATTTGCACATGATCAAGTTAAGATGAGGTCATTAGGATGGATGCTAATCCAATATCACTGTGTCCTTAGAAATAGGGGAAATTGGGACACAGAGACATTTTTGCACACAGGGGGACACCATGTGAAGACTGGCATTATGTTGCCATAAAGTAAGGAACTGCCAGAAGCTAAAAGAGAGGCCTGGAACAGATCCTTCCTTAGTGCCTTTAGAGGCTCTGGCTGACAACTTGATTTCATACTTCTGGCCTCTAAAATTGTGAAATGAAAATCCTAAGAGTTCTCATCACAAGGAAAAAAAACCCTTTCTCTATTTACTTTTTCTTTTTATTGTATCTATATGAAATAATAGATGCTAACTAAACTTATTATGGTAATTATTTCACAACATATGTAACTTGAACCATTATGCTGTTCACTTTAAACTTATGTATGTCAATTGCATCTCAATAAAACTGAAAAAAAATTCTGTTGTTCTAAGCCATCCAGTTTGTGGTACTTCCTTAGGGCAACCCTAGCAAACTAATACATGGGTGGATCCAAAGAAATAATACTGGATGATGTGGGTACAGATACACAAAAAAAAACAGTGACCTCTCTGGAAGTCATATAAGTTAGCCTGTTGAAATTTTATACTTCTCATCTAGATGTAAACATAGGAAAAAGAAAAGCAAAGGAGTCCTTCATTTCTCCCTACCTTTTCTATGCTAAAATAAGCATAAATGTCTCAATATTTTATAACTTAGAGACATAACATCATAGCTCAATGTCTTATGGATTAAAACCTTCAAAAATGCCTAATAATAATAATAAAGAAGGAAAAGAAAGCCCTAGCCAGTGAAAAAGGAGATGGATACAATGATGAATTACAAAATACGAAAAATATCTAGAATGAAATATTGACCAAAATAAGAGCACACCCCTCATCATCCTCCTTCAGAGCTCTGCAAAACAGATTCCTCAAAAAGAAAGTATCATGATCCTCATGAAACCTCTGGGTATGGGCTAGCTTGGGGACAGAAATGGGGAAATACACCCCAGAGAGCAGAGATACAAGAGAAAGAACCACACGGCACACAACCATCTTTATTGTCCCTAAATTATTTCCCTGGTACTAGTGAAGACCACCACAGATGAAGATGCAGGCGTGAGAAGTGGTAGTCACCAGATCAAAACAGAGAAAGTCTATAAATTACATCACTGAGCTGTGCACCTTAGTGACCAACTATAAAACAGAACCTGCTCCCAATGCAGAGGAAGGAACAGATTGGGTGGAGATGTTTGAGAAGACAAATGCAAATACTGCAAAACACAATCAGTGACTCCTCCCCATTCTAATCTAAATCAAATGAATAAAAATGTCGTCATGTGAAATTAGTACAACCAGAAAGAACACGAGGCTATGGGAAAAAAAGAGAAGAGAAGGTAGATGGTAAATAAGTATACACACACACACACTCGCACACATAATTTATCTTTCTAAAAAAGGCAAATAATAGATTCTATTTAAAATGTATTTAAGATAAAATGACCCTACTCTATTAATGTTTTACAAATCTTTTTTTTTAACTTTAGAAAGATCATTCCCTGAAGATTCGAATTTTCACAATTTCTTCTGTTCCATTTTAATTCCTTTTTTCTTCTATTAATTGCAGAGAAATTGAATGTAATGTGTTTTGTGAAAGGTAGTTATCCTAATCTTGAAAAAGCATTTTCCTCTCCCTATCTAGCAAACCAGGAGTTGCATACATCAACTAGATGCCAGATGGCTAACAGCATGTTTCTTGAATGTTAGCAGGACTTTTTCATCAGTGAGGTGATATTCAGGTAATTTTTCAATTTTTTCATTATACATTTTGTTATTGTTTAAATTTTAAAAATAAACAAACTAATTTCTCAGACCCTTTCATTCATCCAGATTAATGAACTAATATGAGTCCAAAGAGTTATTGTTCCTTTCTATCCCAGGTTCAAAGTCTTTGCAGAGCTGTGGCATTATAATGGTATTTTACACAAAGGTAGGAAAATATTTTTGAATAGTATTAGTAAGTAATCATGTATTCTGGCTCTATGTCATTGTTCATTCCGTCCATTTTCTTAGTAAATGTGTAAAATAAAGAACTGATTTCAAAAAGTAAAAATATGGGACAAATGACTGATTTGGGTTAAAGTAAAATATGCACAGATAAGTTAAATGTTTTATTATGCCTCACAAATAAATTTACTTCAAATGATTGAAATCCATGCAATGATGGATAATATTTTTACAGCTAACATTTAAAAACTTTTTAATTTGGCTTATGTTGTATAAATAAATTATGTATGCTAAGAAAAATCAAATTTAAGAGATCTAATTAAATTCTTACCTGGTTGAAAAATTGACAGACTTCCATCAATATGACCAAATACAACTTTCCCCTTTTTTTGGGTATGCCATCTGAATATACTGATATCAGACAAGAAGTTATGAGCGTCTTTGTGTACAGTCACTCCACTATCTGGTCCCGAGATGGTCCAAATGAACAGTGGGCCTCTGTGGGCAACAAAGGCTACAGCATCATGTGCATTCCAGCACCAGCTAAGAGAGGCAGGCATCCCTAGAATAAATTAAATATAGATACATAATAGATCTGGCAGAAGATTGTAGCATTAAATACTATTTGTGTTGTACGTTTCTAAAACAACTTAAAATATAAGAATATGTTCATTATTTTAAAATGTTATCTTCTTCCTTGGGGATTGAATTTTGAAAAGTAACCCCAAAGACTAACAAGGGAAGATCTGAAGGTACTTCTATGATAAAAGAAAAGTACCCAGTTAGGTTTAAAACTACTAATGTGATCATATGCTTCATATATTCAAAGAAATTTTTTGTTATTTCTTTCAGAAAACTGTATGCACATTAAAGCAATAAATTCTTATTGAGTTTTTATGTAGAAGACTTGCTTTAGGAATTCTTGGTATACAAGTTAATATGGGATACGATTCATACTTGAAAGAATCTTATATATAAATTGGGGAGCTAAGGATTAAATGTATAAAAAATTAAATGCTACTATAAGGGTTTAATAACAATAAAATTAATGATATAATTTATGTCTTATCAGTTTAGATTCAAATCTTAGCTTTGCCTCAGATGAACTACATTAGTCACTTTATCTTTCTAAAGCTGTTTCAACTATAAAACAGATATAATTAAAATATCTGACCACTTATTTCACATGAATGTTAAGAAAAGGAAATGTAATAATGTATATAAAAATCCTTTTTAAACTATAAGACAAAACACAAAAGTTAACTGTTAATCTCTCCACTATTAAAATAATCAAATAAATCTTTTATAAAATAAATGTTATGGTAAATTCATGAGTCAAGAGAGAGATTATGAATCTCCCAACACAGATACATTAATCAACTGCATCAGAGTCACCAAACTGAATATGTGTATGACATCATATGGAATAGGGCCCAGAAATCTTGTTTTAACAAGGTTTTCCAAATGATTTTGATGTGTAGAAGGCTTGTGACCATTGGGCTACTGTCCTGGAAAGTAAACTGGATTTGAATTGTATCTTGAAGGAACAACAGAGTTTAAATAAATATGGATGAGAAATATTTCTCAAAAAGAGAAAATGATATAAACAAAGACACAGAGTCAAAAGTTGTTTATTAAATTCAATTTGTGTCAATCGTCCATCGTGTGCCAAGAGGGAGAAACTAGAAACCTCATACCTAGTTCAGGATCTGATACATAATGGGAACTCCATAAAACGTTTTGAATGAATGAATGAATATATGAATAAGGTCAATAAAAAAGCTGATGTAGTCTTAGGATACATTAACAGAAGTGGAATTTCCCCAATAAGGGATAAGATACTCTGTATGGATCAGACCACCAGAGTACATTCGAAGAAAGCCATTAGAATGCTGGCTCTCTGAACACGTATTTCAAGGAAGGCAGCAAGGAAGAGAATGGACCAGAAAAATGTCCTAAGTTATAACAGAAAAAATTAATATAGAGAGGCTTATTACATGCAAGCACTTCTAAGAGGTCTATAAATATTAATTCATTTAATTGTCTCATCAAGATTCTGAGATAAGTAGGTCAGATTACTACTCATGTTGTTTTTTCAGAAAAAAAATTAACTGTGACATTTTTCAAGCTGCTGACAATTTTAACATTTTACATTTAAACAAATTTATACTCATTTTCCTTTAAATGTAACTTTTGACTTTTAGAAAACAATGATGAATTAAAAAATACAGAGGCAGGTTCAAATTCAACTGCTGGATACGAAAGTTCTAATACTAAGAAAACTGACATGCGAACTCCTACTTTCCTTAAGCTGGTTTCTGAAAAGAAAAAAACAAAGCTAAGACATTTCAAAGCCAATTATTTAAAATGAAAAAGGCCAAAAATATTCATATTTTTTGCAAATAAAATTGCAAATTAAGAAGATATTTGGAAATAATACAAGGAATTTATTGATAGGTCTTTAAAATTTTTCAGAGAAAGAAGAAATATGTAATATTCATTAAAATTATTACCTAACATTTAAACAAATGTTAATAATGTTAATTAGAAAGGTCTTATTTAAATGCATATTCACTTGCAAAGGTCGCTATAGTGCACACAGATGATAAATAAAAAACTTTTCCACCATGAATGGATGTGATATATATGATGTTTGATGACAAATCAGTAGCTAAACTCGGTGATAATACAATAATATGTTGTCTAATCTGTACTTTCGCATAAAACTTAGATAACATGTAGTTATAGTCTAGTAGAGATTTTGTGTGACAACGTTAAGAGAACAATGACATTGTGTAACATTTTTAGTTTATGTGACATAAAATATAGAAGAATTTTAAGAAGTATTTATTGTGCTATTTAAAATTAATCTCACACAAAGCTGGATTTAAAGTACTGGGAAAATGCACTGTCGATCAATATAAACAACACTGGAAAATCCTGGGGTTAGTGGAAAAACAGATATGACCAGAAAAACATAAAAAATATTAATCGAGACTATCAATTGCAGTTTATACATCACAAAGCTTAGATGACAAATCAGTAGATAAACTAGATGAAATACAATAATATGTTGTCACAAAGCTTTGTGATGTATAAACAGCAATTAATATTTTTCTCACTGAAGTACTGAAAACCTTAAGGAAAACCATTACATTAATAAAAGCTCACTGAATGACTTTTAAACATATTTTTCTCATTAATACCAGTTTACTGGTTGTAGTAAGGGAAAAACTAGAATGTATAAACTTGGGAATGAGATTTACATTTTTCTAGATAAAAAATTAACCTTGTTTAGCAAATATTTTTTAAAAATAAAATTTACATAACAAAATTGGTATATTTTACTGGTATTTTCAGCATTCCTAATGACCTAAATTTGAAAAGAAAAAAGCAACATACTAAATGTGTCGAACACATCCAAAGGTTCTAAAAGGCATTGTTATTATTTTGGAAGCAAGATTTAAATAAAATTGCCTATGAATTCTCAATATTGTTGTACATACTAAAGAGAATATTATAAAGAAACTTTGAATAAAATAAAGTTAGTGAGATTGTCACATCTCAGTTTTCCACCTCAAAGTTATAATCAATAATTTTTAAAGAAGAAAATGAATATGAAAAATGTATCCAGCAGCAGCTTTCAAAACCAGAATCAATAATTGGGCTACACTTGGTGCTCAAAAAGAGACTGAATTATTGTGATATTTAACACAGAAAAATGATTACTTAGCTTCATCATTATTATGGGTTACGATGCTAGGAAGAAAGAATGTAGTGATATTATTCAATACATTAAGACCTATTTGTGGGAACTAGGACTTTCTTCTACCTTGACCAAATGAGAAATAAAGGAAAGAAACCAGCTCAGCAAGGCACTGAAGACAGGCATGATATTGTCCATGTATGTTTCAGACTGGAATAGAGTAATGAATGGGCAAGGCCAATTGTCTCATTAAGAAAATATTATCTATTATTTTTATATTTATTTTAGAAAATTTTATATTATATTAAATACTAATGAAATTATTTGATATTTCCTGTTTTTAATTGATCAGTATACCAAGTATGATTATTTCATGAAATTCTGTTTCAGTTTTGTGCACATGCACACACACAATAATTAGTTATGTGAAATGGATTTCTTAAATAGATTATCATTAGATAGTTTGAAAAACACTACTTTAAAACCTGAGCTAATTGAAATAAAATATTTTGCTTATTGAAATTAAAATATTTCATTCAATAAAATAAGTCCCGGTCACAAGAATACCTTTTGTGTTGTCGAGTTTAGCAATGACTTTTTGTTCTGCAACATTCCAAATGATCACTAAGTTATCGGTACTGCCACTTGCAAACAGATCAGGGTTGTGTGGACACCAAGAGATAGCTGTGATTGTTTTTTTATGTTCAGACATAATTGCGTGGAGTTTGAATTCATTATAACGGTGATCCAACTAAAAAAAATACATAAATAAAACATTTCAGTGCTTCTTTTTAGATTACACATTTTCAATTAATAATCATATTATTTTTAAAAAGCTACACACATGAAAATTAGTACACCTAAGAACAAGATAGGAACACATTTCAAGATTTGGTCTATTTTCGGGGGTATTCAATCAGCTGAAAAACTTTTTAAAAAAATATGAGAGAATTGAATTTAAAAATATCAATTTTAAAAAAGGTAAAAATAGAGGTACATTTAAATATGCATAATAATTCACAGTTTAATAATATTTTCTATACTATATCTATTTATGAAAAAAACTTGGTCTTGAAATTTTTTTCTGTAAATTTTCACTTATATTTGAATCAAAAAAATTTAGGTTAAATAAACCAACTGCTCATTATTACATTATTAAGAGATCCAAAGTTTGCAGAGCAATGGTGTCATTGGATTTGTTTTATGTTATTGCTTTTTGGATCGGGCATTCTATTGTGTTCTTATACATAACACAAAAGGAATAGCCTAATTTTCCTATTTCTTTGTAATTAATCTTTCTATCATTTTAAACATGTGTGAGATTATACTGTATGTCATTTTGTTATACCTGGTTTTTCCCTTTAACACATAACAAACCTTTCACAGTGTTATTGAAGAGTTTTTCATTATTATATTAATCATTTATTACACCAATATCTTTAACTATATACTTGCAGTAAAATTCTAACTGCTAACATGGTCTTCCACATTGTACATCATGAATCTCTTCTATCTGGTTAGTATCATTTGGTCTCATGTTCTTCCTTGTTCACGCTGACCTTCTCATTTCCCTAATATAGCAAAATCATTTTCTGCTTTCCCTTGGCCATAAATGCTCTCCCCACGGATTTGCTGATGGTTAGTCATTCTCCTGTTCAGGTCTCACTTCAAAAACATCTCTTTAGAGAGGCGTTTTCTGACCACGGTGTCTAAATAAATTCATACCCCTCCTCAGAAACTGTCCTATGTTTTCTTTATCTTTTTTAAATTGAGATATATTTGATGTATAACATTATATTAGTTTCAGGCATACAACATGATCCAATATTTGTATATATTGTGAAATGTTCACCACAGTAAGTTTCATTAACATTCATCACTACACAGTTACACCTTTTTTCCTTATGATGAGAACTTTCAAGATCTACTCTCTTAGCAACATTTAAATATATATACAATATTGTAACTAAAGTCACTATGCTATCCAGTTACTTAATTTCGTAACTGGAAGTTTGTACCACCTTCATCCATTTTGCAACCTCATCTTCACCTCCCACCTCTGGCACCACCAATCTGTTCTCTGTTTCCATGAGTTTGAGGGGTTTTTGTTTGTTTTTGTTTTATAGTCTACATATAAGTGAGATCATACCGTATTTGTCTTTCTCTATTTGACTTATTCCACTTAGCATAATGCCCTCAAGTTCCCTCCATGTTGTCATGAATGGCAATAATTCCTTCTATTTATGGCTCAATAATATTCCATTGTATGCATGTACACCACATTTTTGTTATTCATTCATCTATCCAGGGACACTTAGGTTGCTTCCATGTCTTGGCTATTGTAAATAACACTTCAATGAACATGTGGGTGCATACATCTTTTCAAGTTACTGTTTTCATTTCCTTCAAATAAATACCCAGAAGTATAATTGCTGGATCATATTTATATATTTAATCTTTTGAGAAACCTCCATACTGTTTTCCACAGTGGTTGCACTAATTTACATTCCTACCAACAGTGCACAAAGGTTCCTTTTTCTCTGCAACCTCTCCAACATTTGTTATTTCTTGTCTTTTGGATAATAGCTATTCTAACAGATGTGACACCTCATTGTGGTTTTGATTTTCATTTCCCTGACGATGAGTGATATTGGGCACATTTTCATATACCTGTTGGCTATTTGTAGGTCTTCTTTGGAAAAAATCTATTCAGATTCTCTGCCCTTTTTTAAATCAGATTGTTTGCTTTTTTGCTATTGAGTTGTATGAGTTCTAAATTTTGGATATTTCCCCTTTATCAGATAAATGATTTGCAGATATTTTCTCTCATTCATAAGTTGCTTTTTTATTTTGTTGATGATTTCCTTTGCTGTGCAGAAGCTTTTTAGTTGGATATAGTCCCACTAGTTTAGTTTTGTTTTTGTTGCCTTTGCTTTTGGTATCAATGACTATCTTATTACCTATTTTTACATCCCAGGTAGAACACTTTTCTTCCTGAAACATTTATTTTTTGTTTACTTATTTATTTCATGACCTCTCTGCCCCCTGTCTTTCTAAGAATATGAATTCCATGAGAAGAATTTGCCTGGCTTGTTCATAGTTGCATTCCTAGTACCTAGAAATACTTGGCCAAAAGAAGAGATTCAGTTAATATTACTGAATGATTGACTCATTATGCTACTCCTTATAATTTAAGCAACTTTTAACTTTTGCTATCCCAAATAATGCTGCAGTGAACATCTCTGCATAAAATTTTGACTAATGATCTATTTCCTAAGGCTTTATCTTCTACGATTTCTGTTATCTCTTACTACTTGAATTTCAGCTATTTCTGAAACACGTCTGGATGAAAATATTACTAAAGATAACACAGTACCAATGGAGTTTTCATCTGATTAATATTGCAGCTACAATCATTTTAAGTCAGCATGTTTAAATATATAAATGCATTTTCTGTACATTTAGAAATAAATAGGTTTGTAAGTTTTAAATCATTTAGTAATTTAAGTTACCTATGGTAGATATTGTGAATGCGTCTAAAGTATCTGTTAGAAAAAAACTGCTCTATAAGTTAGAAATTCAGTGAAAGGTCTATAAAAACAATAAATGTATGAAAAAGGTATGGTGCACATCAATGATTTTCACTGACTCTACTATTTAAATTATCCAAATTGTATCTTAAGCACAATATAAAATACTGAACTACTTGTAGGAATTTATTATTACATTCTGACTATATTTTCAACTCAGTATTATGAGACTGTGCTATTATATTGACTTGGACCAGAAATTTCTCTGATTTTAGAGTAGTTAATACAATATATTAGTGCATTACAATTCAATGACTAAAGAAAAATTCTTATGACATTTATGAGTATCATTTAATAGTTCATAAAAATCTAGTAATACATCAGTGTCATTATACAAAGTTGTGACAGACCATCAGACATTGTACACTGGCTCTATGTGTCATCTGATATTCCCTCGAAAAATAATTGTAATATTTTATATTTATATAAAATAATTTTCAAATTACTTTAATGATTACATTTAAAACAATACTTATTTATATAAGTTTAATTGTGAGCTTCACCATTTAATAATGTAATTTTCTATTTGTGTACTTTGAAACAAGCTTTTATAGTGGACTCCGTAAACTGTCACCTGAATTTATTTGTATTCACTTCTAAATCAGGGTAATTTTTAGACTGTTTTAGTCTTTAAGACATGAAAATTTTCTTGTTAGGTTTTCTTATATTAATAATTTCAGCTTAATCTCCCTAAATATTCGAGTCATAAAATGTCAGAAGTTAACATGAAAAAAATCAAGATCTGGTTACAGTGCTTTACCCACCCCTCTCTTTGGGACGTACTGTCTTATCTCTTCACCTCCCAAATTTCATAGGGCTGCAGCTTTCCCTATCCTGGCCTGTCTTCTCAATAAATCTTACTTTTTCTTTTAAAAAAAGAAAAAAAAATTAAGTTATGCCTTCATCCACTTTCTGACCTTCCTTACTCCTTTGGAAAATAGTTTGCCCTGCCTAATAAGTTCTTCTTTAAGGGAGAATAGAGACAAGAAGATAGGGACTTAAGACTGAAGGAGAAATTTTGTAGGAGGAATTTGGAAGTGGGGAGTTTGAGAATATAAACAGAGTATAAGGAAAGTAGATGAAAAAAAAAGAAGGCACTTAGAGCATTTGCTGCTGTCTTCGATATGAGGGGGTGAAGAAAATTTGAGTTATACTGGACTTCCATCGTGATTTGGATATTTCCACAAGCTTGAGGAAAGAACTACATAAAATCTTACTCTATATTGTAGAAAAAATAATTAGTTTATAGAGTAATGCTATTATTTCTTAAAATTTCAATAAACTATAATACTATCAGTAATTAAAAGAAATTTTACTCCAGAATAAACTTAGTAATATTTTTTTCACTCTTAACTGAAAAGAGTTAGTGTTTCAAAATAAAAAGAAAATCACTCAAGAAACATTTAGTAAATATCTATTAAATGTCAGAGAGTATACAATAACTTGAGGATTGAAAGATGAGGAAGACTCATGCTGGTAAATGGAAGCATGGAGAAAGGCAATCCATTTTTTAAGACTATTCACTAAGAAGGAGGAAAAAGCAGAATACGGAAGAGCTTATACATTTCAGCTGGGATTTGAAAGATGAGACAATGTTCTTTAGACAGGCAATGTCGGCAAACTGCAAAAGTAATGTAAGCAAAGACAAGATATAAAAGAGTTTGAGATATTTTAGAAAATGAAATTGTCTTGCTATGTCAGGAAAACAAGGTGAGAGGGAGACAGAGACATGAAGATTGCAAAACAATGTCATACAATAATGTTTGGGTGTTAATATTAGGAAATGAGGAACAATTGAAGATTTAAAATTTTAGATTCGTATTACTGATGATTGATTACACTGAGCTATAAATTAAAGGGAGTCAAAGTAGAGACAAAGAGAATATTAAGAGACCATTACAATAAGTTAGGTGGGAAGGATCTAAAGAAGATGGGGAAAGATATAAAATACGAGAATCACTCCTGATTACCAAGGGTATAGCATATTAAGTAGAAGGGGAATCAAAGATAACTATCACATTTGTGGTTTAGATGAATGGTTAGCTAGTGGCACTGAAATACTGACTCCAGGTTTAAGGAGAAAGACTGGACTTAGATTTAAGATGCTTATGGCACCTCTATACAGAGAAATTCAGAAGGCCATTGGCTCTATATATTGGGAACTGATAAGAGATGGGGTGGAGCTAGGACATGAAAAAATATAGTTATAAATTTTTTTATCCCAAGAACATCTCAAAATATATAATATCTTCACTATTTTTAATATAATGATCTCTAATAGACTACCCATATTATTCAACTGATAAGATAATTTTCTCATATTGAATGTTACTGAGCATGGTTTGAAACAAATGAATAAATGAATTCCATCTATTTACATGAGAATATATAGTTAAGAAGAATTAAAAGTACTTGCTCTTCATTCATAAAATGGAATCTTTTAATTCTTAAAGAAACTTTTTTATAAACAGCACAAAAAGGATTATGAAATCAATTAAGATTTTGCTAATAATTTAATACTATGATATAAGTATTTTCTAAAAGTTCGACTTGTAAAACTAATATAATATAGAAATAGCAACAAAATATTAAATATAAATATCAATAAAATTATAGCATTAAGTTTTTCATGTGACAGATTTAAAAATAATTGTTAATTAAATATTAACTTTACCTAATAAAGTTAAAAATCAAAAAGCACCAGAATTATTTTACCTGATAAATATAGATAGCCAGGGTAGCACAATAGGCAAACCTGTCTCCGTTGGCAGCACACACATCTTTGTTCCATGGCTGACATCCAGCAGCCAGCAGTCCCACTTGCCTGACCTGGGACATGTTTGCCTTGAAAAACAAATTTGGAGAAACATCAATTATTTTCATTATTCAAAAAACTATTTCTTCATTGTTCTACATCTATCTTCCCCAATCCTTACGCTTATGCCTTGAAAATATTTTCTACTAGTACTATTAATCTCAGTTTACACTTTCAGAGAACAAGAGTCGAATGTCTATAGACATCGAGGCAGGTAATTTACATTAGGGAAGCAAGAGATTATAAAATGATAAATGACAACTGACACTTGGCCAAGGGTTGGGAACTGCATAAGGAGTGACAGGGACTAGAGTAAAAGAGAAAGTGCACAGCCTATTTAAAGGGCTCTGGTACCACCTGAGAAGGCCATGCCATGTTGCCAGATTTATGGAACTTCCCAGACAAACAAAAATGTCCAGATTTTTATGTAAAATAAAAATACATTTTTATGTAAGATGTACTAATTTTTAAATATTGGCAATTCGTTCAAGGCAGCAAATTCAAATGTAAAACACTGAGCCAATATTAGGAGGACTGTGATGTCTGTCATAGAACTTAGTTTTTACACTGACTCTATAGTCTCACAAGAACTATTTGAGGTATTCAGGCAGGTATACAAACTGGGTTATCAATATTGTTCATTGTGACAAGAGGAAGCTGGAAACTACTGAATGTAAACTGTTTATGTAAACAAGCCCAGACATGCAGTTATTCCTGACAACCTTCCTTGCTCTGAGGTTTGCTCTGTCTGAAATTAATACAGCTGTACCCGTTTTTTGATTAGTGTTAGTATGGTATATCTTTCTTCAACCTTTTATCTTAATCTATATGTGTCTTTACATTTAATACGTTTCTTGTCGACAACATATAGTTGGGTCTTGTTTTTTGATTCACTCTGACAATATGTCTTGTAATTAGTACATTTAGACCACTGACATTCAAGGTCATTACTGATACAGTTGGATGAATATCTACCATATTTTTACTATTTTTAACTTGTTGCCCTTGTTCTTTGTTCTTATTTTTGCCTGCCCCACTTTTTCTTTCTTTTGTGGTTTGAATTGAGTTTATATTATTCAATTTTTCTTCTTTCTTAGCATATCAATTAATTACATCTCATTTAAAAAATTTTTTAGTGGTTGATCTAGAATTTGCTATATTCATTTACAACTAATTCAAGCCTACTTTCAAAAAAACTATACCACTTCTTGAGTAGTGTCAGTATCTTAAAATAACAAAATACCCCTAATTCCTCCTTCCTATCCCTTATATCATTACTGTCATTCATTTCACTTATCCTTAAGTATACATAGCACATATATACGTATGTGTCTGAATATATATATACAAAGCATACATAATCATATACATTGTTATTTTTATTTTGAAAAAAACTGTTATTTGTTAGATTAAAAATAAGAAAAAAGTTTTTATTTTCTCATCACTTGTTCATTCTCTGAAATTCTTCCTTTGTTTATGTAGACCTGTGTTTCTGACCTATATCATTTTCTTTCTCTCTGGAGAACTTTTAACATTTCTTACAAGGCAGGTCTACTGGCAAAACATTCCCCAATTTTTGTTTGTCTGGGAAAGTCTTTATTTCTCCTTCACTTTAGAAAGATCATTTCATAGAGTACAGATTTCTAGGTTTGTGTTTTATTTCTCTCAACACTAAATATTTTGCTCCACTCTCCTCTTGTTTGGTTGCATGGTTTCTGAGAAGTCCAGTGTAAGTCTTCTCTTTGCTCCTCAATAGGTAAATTTATTTCCTTTGGCTTCTTTAAGATTTTCTCTCTTTGATTTTCTGCAGTTTAAATATGATTTGTCTAGGTATAGTTTTTTGGCATTTATCCTACTTCAGTGTTTTCTAACTTTCCTGGCTCTGTAGTTTGGTGTCAGGCAATTTGAGGAAATTTTAAGTTATTATTGCTTCAGTTATTGCTTCTATCCCTTTCTCTCCACAATTCTTCACTGTTCTGGGTTTCTTTTGTTGTTGTTGTTGTTTTCCTTTGCTTTTGTTTTGTATTGTCATAGTCTCAAATTCAAAGATTCTTTCCTCAGCCATCTAGTCTACTAACAGCTTGCTAAAACATTCTTCATTTCTGTTACAATGTTTCTGGTCTTTAACATTTCTTTTTGATTCTTTCTTAGAGTTTCCATCTTCTGCTTAAATCATGCATCTGTTTTGCATGTTGTCCACTTTTTTCCATTAAAGCCCTTAGCACATTAGTCATAGTTTCTTAAAATTCCTGGTCTAATAATTCCAACATTCCTGCCATATCTGACTCTGGTTCTGATGCTTGATTAATCTCTTTAAATTGTGTTTTGTGCCTTTTAGTATGCCCTGTATCTTTTTGTCGAAAGAAGGACATGATGACTGGGTAATGAGACCCTTAGTAAGGCAGTGATGAGGTCTGGGAGGAAGGGAATCATTCTTAGTCCTACGATTAGGTCTCTTGTCTTCTGATGAGCCTGTGCCTATGGAATGTGAACCTCACCAATGATTCTTGGTGTTTTTCCCTTTTAGGTGGGATACGATGGCTAGAGGGGACTGCAGATGGGTATTTCACTTCTCCTGGATAGGTTAGGCTCTGATATAACCCTAGCAGGTTAGGCTCTGTAAAATAGTTTTTCCTGAGGACAGTCTTGCTAAGGAGAAGAGAATGCTCTGGCATATTTCAAAATGGTTCCTTTTCCTTTCTCCCTACCAGAAGCATAAAAGGATTTTCTCCAGTATTAATACTGAGGGCCTGCTAGAGATCCTGGAGGTAAGTCTCGCGGACTTGCTACATGAGTCTCTGGCAATTCATGAACTATAGTTCAGGTTTTCCTATTTTGCTCTGGTTCCCACAGAGGTTTCTGCTGGTGGGTTTTGGCTCTAGTACGTTGTGATTCTAGTATATGCCCGTCTGCATCTCCAGTTTGAGGGGCAGCAGTCTGCCTCGTGACCTCACTTCTCTCATGGATCTAAGAAAAATTGTTGATTTTTCAGTTCGTTCAGCTTTTTATTGTTTTAGGTCAGAGTGAAGACTTCTAAGCTCCTTACATGCCAGACTGAAAACAAGAAGTTCCTCTCTGCTAACTTTCATTTATTAAAAACGAATAAATTACCTGAAACCATGTCAATACATTTTTACTTTGTATATCTTGATTTACTGGTTTCTATTTTCCAAATTTAAATTATATAAACATTTCAATTTTGTCATACAATTTGGTATGCCCTTGTTCCTAACCAGCTTTTATAAGTCTTATAGTCCAACAATTTAAATCCTTTTTAAATTCAGAGTTGAATAACTTGTCCAGACCAGCCATTAAAATAATAACAGGACAAAATGAAATGGCAGCTTATTTTTAAAAAACTATGATTTTGAATAAAATATTAAAAAATCATTAAATATATAAATACTATTGCATTTATAAATCTGAATTATGTACTCAAAGTATTTGAAACTTCTAGATTATTTTTCAAAAATATTATAAGATACATGTATATACATAATATTATATAGTCTTTATTAAATGATATCTACAGTTGCTGAGTCCAGGAGCTTTTGTTATCTTTGTTATCAGCATGAATGGTTACAAAATTAATGATTCTGCATTACTGAAAATAGAAAATGTTCAAATGAAGGTCCATTTCAAAATATACATTTATATTTTAAATAATAATCCTATAAAATGTCACATATACAGGTAAATAGATTTTAACTGCATATGACAGGAAATTACATATATCAGATAAATATTATGTACCCGTTTTTATCTTTATGTTTCATTTTTATGTGAAAAACTTAAGAAAATCCATGTCCATTCTAAAGATGTGTTGCTTTAGAAGATATAATCTTTTGGGCCCAGAAACAACATATACACTTTTAAGCTGAAGTACTAAACCTTGTAGTTCACTGAATAATGCAGATTTATAAAGGATTCAGGAAAACAGCCTGAGCACTGTTTTACTCCACATGCAACTGGCAGTGTCAGTAACCTTGCAACTACAGTCCTAGCGAGATATTACTTTTATTTTTCTAGTCTAAATACAATTTTTAGTTTCAATCTCATGCACAAGTGCATGCAAGCACACACACGCTCACATTTACATTTACAGTGAAGATGATTTGCATAGTAAGTGTATGAAATATAAAAAAACAAGTGATAAGAATATATTTACACTAGATTTGTATATTAGAGCTTATTTTTAAATATACAAGAGTATCATATGAAATAATCATAATGAAATTTAAAATATAGCTATATAGTTATAATACTGCCAAAAATAAAATGACAAAACTAAGTTAAAATCAAGTTCATATATATATGTGTGTTGGTATCTTATAATTATATATATGTATATACTATAAATATTAATTATATCAACATTTAAAGGCTGATTTAGTGTTCTAAAGTTCAAACTCATACCTTGCAATTTTTCCAAATACCACATTTCTAAGTTACAATTTTAACTCAAAAACTCCAACTTATCTCTTTAAAGTAAATATTCATATGCCAATTCTCATTATTTTGAATAGAATTTTTCTTTCTCATCTATGTCTATATAAGAACTGATCAAAACTTGAGCCAAAAGAAGCTCAAACTCTTTTTCAGGGGGTGGGTAGAGGTAGACAGGAATAAAAAGTGTCAAATATTTGGTGACAGAAGGAAATCTAAATCTTGGTGGTGAACACACAATGCAATATATATACAACTTACTGTTGAATGATACACCTGAAACTTATTTGATTTTGTTAATCAATGTCATCCCAATAATTTTTAATAAAAAAAATTCATTATAAAAAAAGGCAGCTCAAACGCCTGAAGACAATATGGTAATTTGATGGTCAACTGTATCAAGAACAGCTACTATTTTAAACTGTCTCAGAACCAGGAATTCATTTGTAGAGGCCAATGGCAGTATTAAAAGGCAGACTGGAGTTATGATGGAGGGAAGGATGTTGAATCGGCATAATCTCCATGAGCTGCCCCAAAGTCATTATAAAGGAACACACAGCATTTTTCTTAGAATCAGTCATCTTTCTTCCCTAAATTAGACTATCATCCCTACTCCCTCCCACTGAAATATATGGCCTGCACTTGAAACAGCTTTCTGTTTCAACATCAGAAATGCACTTATTATTATATTCAAAATTCACACACAATACAAAGGATGCTGGCATTTCAGTGTGCATGTGCTTCCAGTGGGACTAGAGAGCCAATATTAAACTCATAAACTGAAATACTTTATCATTTACGGATAAGGTTAGAATTCAGGATAAAAAGCTACCTGCTAATCCTCCAACTCTTTTTTGCAGAATGTTTTTGGATTCACAATATGAGGGTTTTCCTCCAGAGTCAAATATTAACTGGCTCCAGAGATATTTACCATCTTGATTCATAGCTGAAGAAAAAAAAATTTGAAAAAGATCCTAAGAGACCAGAGGCTTTAAACTGCTGAGGATTAACGATTAAAGAGATAATTAAAAAGAACTAAAATACTGAGAAAATATCTCTGATGTGATTTGAATAGGAACCTGAAGAAGTAAGGAGGAAGAAAAATTCAGTACTGCATATCTTTATTAGCATATGACTTCAAACAACAGGGGAAAAGCTGGTGAGACACAAAGACATTCCGGCTCTTTTGTTCCACACATTAATAAAAAAAAATCCACAAATTGCCTTCATTTGAATAATTAAGAAATTGTCAATTAAAAGGGTAAAAGTAGCCAGAGAGAAATCATATATTATTCTAAACTAAATCCATTTTGATAAGGCGCATTTTTAAATAGCAGTTTTGTACTATTGCAATGAGATTAGAATAGCTATCTTTGAAATACTATGCAGAAGTTGCCATAGTAACAATGGAAATCCTTTAGAAACATAATTAATTGCCTTAAAATTTATCAAAGGAACATGGCACTGTTCATCAGAAAATTTTTGCATTTTCTTTTACATTATTATAATACACAGCATTATTACACACATCTATGTCATTAAATGATTTTCTTTATGTAAAACGACAGTTGAAATTATTGCTATTTTCATACATTAATCTCATTAGAAAAAATTCTTATTTTATATTTAAAGCCTAAAGACAATCTGAAAATGCTAAGATTCATCTGAAACCAGGATAGGAAAAAAAGTCCTTTCTTCAATGTATAATTATGACTATCTTTATGTTCTATTTTCTTACCTCTGCTTTTAAATCTACCAAATAAGTACCTTATTTACACTCAGAATTCTGTAATGCAAAAATAACTAAAAGATAAATGACACAGTAATACAGCTGAATGAGAAGTAAAGCAGAAAAAAGCATGGAAAGTTATAATTAAATCATAAATATAGCTTACTCTTTGCAGTCCTTCATACCAATCATCTTGCTCAAACCAATTTGAAATGTAAGTCATCCAAGCCATAGGATGTTTCTACTTTAATCAAGGCAGTTGGAAACTTGGCCTCACAACAGTCAGCACCTAAAGCAACAACAATGTGTTTCAACCAAGGAGCTTTACTGAACCTACCTTGAGAAATGTTCAGGACAAGACCTAGACATGTACACGCATTTCACCTGAAACAGTTCTAATGATTTACGAATAATAGTATCTGTAAAAATAATGCTAAACCAGAAGATGGAAGCCTATATCCAACTAAGAAAAAATAAATTAAACAATAATTATGTTACCGTTCAGTACCAGAGAATGTTGTAGCAAATATTAGGCTTTCAGTTTTTATTCTAAAAAACATTTTAGATTTAACTTTTGCAAGAAATAGGCAAATTATTTCTAAAAGTTACCAAGGTAGTATTAAGGAATCCAGAAAAACCACGAAACAACAGGAAGCAGAAAATTAGTTCCATTTTCAGCCTTAGGAGTTGGACATAAAGCTAGAAGAAAGCCTCTAAGTTAAAAGTTGTATAATGACAAAGCTAATCCTATATTTCTATTCGCTTCCAGCTCAGCTGATTGCTAACCTATAAATGCCTCAAAAAGTTTAGAAAAAACACATGACTGAATAGAGTGCTAATATGTTCGACAGAGAATCACAATCACATGAATTTGATTTCATTTTAGCTTTACTCACTTCTAGAAAAAATTATTTACTAGTCATGCTAAATAAGAGATATCTTGGTAAACTGGAGAATATCTGGGCTTCAAAATATCCTCTCTAAAGTTTAGATTCATCATTCAACATGTAACAGGTTCCGAGTGACCTTTTCCTGACCAAACTCATCAAACCCTTACGCCTCAGTGAAGAAAAAAGGAAGAAAAAAAAGGGGGAGGGATGGGAGGAGGGAGGAAGGTGGAAGGCGGAATGATAAAGAAAACAATTTGAGTAATTTGAGTGTTTCATTTTTCATACCCCATAAGGAACATAGCCTTTATTCTGTCATAGAAAGACACACTTGTATGACATATGTCACTGTAGCTGATTGAGAACATTACTACTCTAAAAATTTATCAAATGCAACATGGCACTCTTCTTCAGAATTCTTCTTTCATTTCCTCTAGGAATAGCTTTAATAATATCTGCTTGGGAAAAGGCTCTCACTTCCCTGGGAAGTTCCATCGCTGGTACAACCTCTTGCTTCATTTGTTTACTTCTCAATGATGTCCCTGAATCTGGACCTTGCTTTCCGTCCTGCCTTTGGAGTTCCCACAGAGCCTTTTGTTCCCATTTAACTGCTCAGAATTCGAATCTCATGCATTGCCCTACCCTTGGGATTTGCTGCCCCAACCCCGGACACACGCACATTGTTGTCTCTTGTCTATTGCTTATCCTATTTTGAGTAATAATGTGTCTGTCCTGCATTCAGCGTTTTACCCCGCCTTGAACCTGTATCTAGCACTTGCCCAATAACTCCAACTACTGTGCCACTATTGCAGAGTTTCCAGTCTCTCTTCTAATACACTTGACCTACTTCTACCCAAGCTCCTAAACTCCATTTCAAATTACCTGCTGACCCTAGATTAGTTAGCCTTTTACCTAGTAATCTCAATATGAAAAGTGTAAAGCCTAGCTTATCTCTTTCAAGCAAGGTTTACCCTTTTCTTCCACTCCCAAACATTCTTTACTTTCTCCCGCATTCCCCATTTCAGGGAATGTTATATTCAGTAACCTAAGATTAAAAGCATCAAGCTATCTTTGATTCTTTCATCACCACCACCCGCTCCACCTCTGTCCCTCCCACTATAGTTGGTTACCACGTGTTATCAAACTACCTTTAACAGGTCTTCTCAAAAGGCCCTACTCTCCATCCCTAAAGCCACTGTTTTAGTGAAATCTCTCACCATGTCTTGAACAAACTATAAAATAATTTACTTACTAATCTCCCTGCTTTCATTGCAATTCTTAAACATGTTCTATGCTATCAGGGCTTTTGCCTGAGATGTTCTCCTTCCCTTTTTCTGTGAATAATGAGCTCTTTCACATTTAGGGGCTTTCAAGATCCAACTTAAATATCCCTCTTCTTTGAAACCTTCTCAAATGCACCAAGCCCTTCACCCATGTGCCTTTAAATTTATAGCTGTATGCACTGGATGATGATTATTTGCATATATATAAATTGTGAGTTCCCCATGGCAAAGGGTTATGCCTTATTCATATTTGTACAGAAGATACAAAGTGTTTGTTGAATAAATTGACACCAGCAGTGCTAGAAGAGTTTGTCAACTAGTGGCAACACATGACCTGAAGGCACGTGTTACTAAAACTTGGAAAAGTTCTAAAGAAGCATCCAAGTGAGAGGTAATATATTCATCAACAAGTAAAATGGGAGCACTATTCAATTCCTTGTAAGGAATTGGCTAATCAAATCATTTAAGAAATTGGTTTTTTTAAATTGTTTTTAAAAATGTAAAATAAAATGCAAATTTGAAATTGTAAAATTATTTTATAATCATTCCAAGCACCAAATGTGTATTTATTATACCATTGTAAATCCAATGTAGTTAACATTAATATCTGGTTTATAGGGCACACAACAGTTCTTATGTCTTATTCCCTGGTATTTTCCCATGAGCACTAGTTACCATATTTGTAAGAATTAAAAAAGCAAAACACTGTATGTCATGTAATCTCAGGTGAAATATTATCTTACATAGAAATACATATTTACTGATTTTACTCCAGGTATTCTGATGATCTGAGAGTAAACAGAAGCTGGTTCATTTATTTTAATAATGGCAAATAGTTTTCAACTCCCACGTCTCCTTGATTGGTTAGGACTGTCTGAAGTGAGAGTTGAAACCTTGAGCTGACCTCAGGGAAGTGTGTCATGATCACTTAGCAGTAACTGAGACAGAAAGGAAGGAGTCATGGTGGCACTTATTCCACATCTTTACATCTGTGTACTAGCCAATGGTCTTGTTGACTAATATCTTGTTAAAATCACAAATTTAACTTAATTCATAGTCAGAATATTCTCACTACCTATTAAAATTAATGATGGAAAGAAATGATACTAATCTTAGGCTAAATGTCATCATGATAAAGAAAATAAAGATAATGAAAAAAAAAATGTTTGCAATGTCAGAAAGCTTACCATAGGCATTAACATCTAAACATTGTCTGATTGTTGGTCTTGACCTTTTCATATGTCTCTCTCCATCTACACCTTTGCCATGACCTCATCAGGGGCAGACTCTATGTCCTTGCCTGTTGCCTTTGGACTTGCCGAATAACTTGTTTTGCCTAGTGACATGTGGGCAGAAGTCGGAGTATCCCAGGTCCAAGCTCTCTGGCTATAGAGCTTGTTTGCATTCCCACCCTTGTGCCTCTGCCATTGACATAAGAACATTCTATGGCTACCTCATCGGCCCAAGAAGGATGACAGACACAAGGAATGGAGCTGTCGTAGACAAATCACAGACCTCCAATGAGAAGCAGAACCACTTGGCCAAGTCAAACCTGTTTAAAACCCAGTATTAAACTTGTGCTGATAATAAATGCTTTTTGCTATATTTTGCTGAGTTCTGGAGTGGTTTGTAAATAAAATATTTTTGTGGCAATAGCTAACTGGTACATTGCCCCTTGTAATACTGAGAACCAACATTCCTGAGTCAGGAAGACATGCACACTCAATGGAGATTAATCAAATCAATATTCTCACCTTATCTACATTAGGAAATCGAGGTCAAATGACTGTAGGAAATAAGCAAGATTTTTAAGGTGTACAGTGTTATGACAATCTATGTCCCACAGCAGAAGTTTTAGAAGACAGGATATTTTTTAAATTAACTAAATATAGCAAGAGATATTTATTTATATAAAGAATCTTATATAAAGAATCTCATTTTTTTCAATCTCTAACAATTAATCATTGAAAAATAGTTGTCTTTCTTTTCACAAGAGGAAAATATATGCACATAATTCAAGTGATCCATTCGTATTAGTGTGGTGTTTCCATTTTGTTATCCCTCTCCCATTTTAGAAATGCTTTCTCATTCTCTGTATTAAGATGGTTAGGATTACCTAGAGATACAGCATTCTGAAGCAAATAAAGTAGATCCCTGCTCTTAAGATGGTCATATCTGCCAGTGATCAACATCCTACTATAAATATGAGATTAAAATCAAGATACTAAAAATTCTCTGGTTGTAATTTTATGTGAATCTATTTGTACCAGATCTTGAAATGTTCATTCTGCTCTCTTCTGCCTAAATTTGATAATGTTTCTATTGACTTATGCCTGTTTAAAATCCTAAACCGAGTAAAATGACATGTTTTGCCTATTAGCTAAATCTTGGTCTCAGTTATATCTGCTTTGATTCTACATTTAGATTTTCCATCCAGTTTTACCTGACATCTCTGACCAAGATATTGGTTTAATTCTCTGAAATTTGGGCATTTGCAGCATATCCTTTTCTCTACTAAATTCATCCCTTCCAAGTTATGTTTTCTTACCTATTGTACTATCCGTAGTTGTACACTCTTAGTCTGCCCTTGTCTCCATTATTTTGAAATAGCAGTGATATTTATTAAACTTCCCAACAAACTAGAGTGAACATGCAAAATAAGCACAGGTCATCATTGCTTGTTCAAACAGAGTAAAATCAAGTATAAAATATTTGGCATTGCTCAAGATCATTCTTTTTCATATATCTGTATCTGACCTGTCTAGAACTGTGTTTGGGTGGGTTAGAGAAGAAGATGAGGTTGTGAAAGAGACTGAGGAAGTGTAAATGCTCCTCATGCTCATGGTGTCTGTGGGTATCAGGCCTGGCAGGTCCCAGGTCTGGGTGTGATCCAGGCTCGCGGCTAGGAATAAGACCTCAAATTTAGAATGTTACATTAGTGTAGTAGGGCGCTTGCGCCTAAAATGTGTAAACATAATTCAGCTTATTATATCACACGTGTGTCAGAATGCTACCACTGTACTCTGATATATGTGGAGCCATGCAAACCCCTAGGAAGGAGAAGAGCAGAAGCGCACTCCCTGCAATAGAACTGTACCCCCTGCAACAGAAGCGCGCTCCCCACAATAAAATTGGTGCCTGCTGCTTCATTCTCACGTCGGCCCCTTATGCATTTTTCCAATTGGGCATCTCACCACCAAAACCTTCCCTTCTCGATCAGCTCAGCGCTGACAATGTCACACAAGCTGATATAGATCTGGGATCACCTATGTGTCTACTCTTACTATGAATAGGTACTCCTCTGAAAGAAACAAAATTAGTGGAAGGTGGCTGTCAAAAGCTTTATAAAACTACAATTCGGGGGGAGTTGTCCATCCTAACTATATTAAAATCCTACATAAAAATGTCAGAACGAAGTCTGAGTTAGACAGTAGTAGACAGACAGTTGACTAAGTGTGCTTTAAACAGTCACAATTTTTAAAAGATTATTATTTATAAGAAAATGGCTTCCGGTGATGGCAGACAAGTATATATTCTACTTCTCCCACTGAAAAAAATTAGAAAAGGTAGATAAAAATATGTAAAATCTCTGACTAAGAAGGGGAATCCTAAGAGAAGTCCAAAGAGGCTGGCCAGGCACTTTTTTTTTTTTTGGTGGTGGTTATGGGGTGGGGGAACATTTTTCCCAATAGGATTTGCCTAAATAAAAGTAGTGGCTGAAATACTGAGAAGCTAGAGAATTTTGGTAATCTCATAAGGCTGGAAGGAAAAAAATTGGAGTTCAGATGCTGACAAGGAAAAATGATCTATTAATGGAGTCTTTTCAGTAAGAACCATCTGGGTCTATACCTTAAGACTAAGAATGAAATAGAAATAGACTAAGACTCAACTTCATTCAATGACTAGATTAAGTGATCTTCCCTACCCTAATGCTTTTCCAAAGCAAAAGTAAATTCTCTATAGAGGAAGATGTGATTAAATTGTCAGGTTACAAAGCAATCAAGGGAATTCCAATGAGTAAGAAGCCCCTCTATGAAGAGAGAGGTCACATTTATGGTGTCACCTTTGACAAGGTATGAGAGAAAAGGTGACTGCCATAGAAGAGGGAAAGAAAAAAAGTCAGATAAAATTGCAATTCATTCCTTAAGGCCAATGTGAGCTAGAGCATCAGTTTATAATAACTGGAGGTCCCAGAGGCAAGCTGAGTTAGCACTCATTTGTAAGATCTCCACAGACTTCAACTGGGTGCTTAAGAGAAAGACTGGGGGAATTAGAGGCAGTCTGCTTCTGTGGCTCAGAGGTGTAGGAAACAAATGGCTACTGATAGTGGACAGGCATGAAACGCTGTATACTTCCCTGAATCCTTCTACCATATGAAGCAACATCCCTACTAGGAAGAGAGAAAAAAACAGCCTTACTCCCAGGGACAATGGGGAAGAGTAAAATAGAACCTAATCTGCTTCTAGGAATGGAAAGAGAACCCTCCTTCTTGACCTCAGGTACTAGGCAAAGATCCACTACCTCTGGGAGAAGGGAAGAAGCAAAAGATGTCCACCCCTGGGGGATGAGCAGGAAGATAATTAGGCTCCCATCCTGTACCAAAGCATTAGCACAGATCTGCCACTGTTTGAGGAGATGCAAAAAAATTCTCTTCTACTCAACACCACCACAGATACAGTCAAATTTGGCTGCCATAGAGCAGGGCTAAGGAAGGGGAGATACACAAATCTCCTGTAAAAACCAGATTCCCATAATCTGGGAGACAAAAATTGTAATACAATCATACATCGGGATACTATGCAATAATTAAAATGAGCTATCCACACAAAATGGATGAACTCTATAATGTAATGATGATTGAAAGTCAAATATAAAAGGATGCATATCCCAAGATTCCATTTAGAGAAATTTAAAAATAAGTAAAATTAATGTACACTATTAAACATTATGAGAGAGTTTTCCTTGGAGAAAAGGAAGTAGTAACAGGAAAGTATCATGAGGGGGATTTCTAGGAAGCTTACAATGTTTCTTTTATGCTAATTATTCTAATAAGAAAATTTAGCTGCTACAAAATGCTAAATTGCACATTTCTGCTGTCAGGCATATAATCTAAATAAAAAGAAATTTTACACTAAGAATACACAGCAGTGCTTCCTAACACTAACAAAACTAGAGGGGGGAAACCCCAAATTAACTTGTGCATGTATATTGTATAATTGGATTATATTTTATAATTTCACTTGGATACTTTTATTTATCTTTGTATTTTCCCCTTGAAGTTTTCTGACCTACTTACCACCCCTAGCCATCATATTTTAGAACACATTAACTTAAGTCTTTCTTGAAGACTCTCAGATATAGCACCAATACTTCTTTAATCCGGAAGTATTTTTAGAAGCAATGTCAGAGACAAGCAGATGAGGAAGATGGACACAAAGAATAAATAATCCCATAATAGGAAATAAGCAAAAACTGAAATCTACTGAAACAAGCTGAAGAGGACTGAGATGGACTAGATTAAGGATATGCGTGGGGGGATCCAAAGGACACCAACATGGAATTTAATGACTGCAATGATCATCCACATGGATGCCTGTTAATGCCACATCCACAATAGATCCTCTAACTCCTTAGTTCCTACTATTCCACAGGGACTGAGCACAGGAGCAGATTTCCATGAGCACGTTTCCAGACGCCTGAAGAGAACTATATAAATAGTTCCCCTCCCATCACTGCATGCATTGACCAGACCTTTCAAAGTATTAAATAGCTACATCCTAAGAACAATTTTTGAACAAAAAATGAATAAAGCTGACAACACTCTCCACTTATTGATGAGTCTAATCTCTAGCAACAAAGTCATAAAGTATACAGTATACCTCTCTTTAGCTTAGGTCATGTACTATTTCTTTTTTTTTGGTCATAGAAGCTTTATTATTATTATTATTATCATTATTATTATTATTAGTTTCAAGAATATAATACATTGGTTAGATATTTATATAGTTTATAAAACTATCCCCCCAATTGCTCTTTCTCTCCTCTGGCTCTCCACCTAACCATTACATTAATGCTAACTACTTTCCCTATACCATGCTCCCCATCCCTGTGATCATCTATCGACTACTAATTTGTACTTCTTTAACCCTTCACCTCATTCTTCCAACCCCCAATCCCCCTCTCCTCTGGCCATCACCAGATTATCCTCTACATTTGGTTCACATACTATTTTTAATGTGAAGTTACAAACAAAAGAGTTGAGAATTGAAGTATTTTTTTTTACTAGAGTTGGAATATATAAACAGCAAAAATCAAATGAACACTCTAAAACTGAAAAACACTGTATCTAAAATTTATATCTCAGTGGATGAGTTTATTTTATTTTTTAAAATCAATTTATTTTTTATGGTGACATTGGTTAATGAAATCTAATAAGTTTCAGCTGTACACTTTAAGAGTAAGATATATATATTTATATTGTATGTTTAACAGTAAGATATATATATATATTTATATTGAATGAGTTTATTAGAATGCTGGATACAGCAGAAGTCAGCATTAGTACACTGGAATATAAATAAGTAGTATATACAAAAACTAATGCATAGAGAAAAAAAGTGAAATAGAACAGAGCATAAGAAACATAAAATATGCTGGAAAGTTAAACACAGATGTAATGGGAGTCTAAAAACGAGAGAAAATATAGCTGAATCAATATTCAAAGAAATAAAGAGGAAGAAATTTCCTAAATTGATTTTAAAAAATGAAGTTCCTAAAGCTCAACAAATCCCAAGCAGGTTAAGTTGCACATCATAGTAAAATGCTGAAAATTACAAAAAAAATTTTTAGTGGCTACAGTACAGTCAGAGATCAATAGGAATAATAGAAGTCAAAAGACAACAAAATGACATTTTAAAAGTTATGAAAAATAACTATATATCTAGAATGCTATACACAGTGAAAATATAACTGAAGACAAAAATAACGATGTTCTCATACAACAAAAACTAGGGAATTTTTGTTGGTCTGAACTAGAAAAAAAGTATTAAAGAAGTTCTTCAGACAGAAAAAATGATCCTAGACAGAAACATGAAAATGTTAGGGATAATAAATATCACCAGAAGAAGAAAATATGTGGTTAAGTATAACTAAATTTAACTATACCAAACAATGATTGTAATGGTATAGTTTAAAACATTTTTAGCACTAAATTATATATAAAAGGTGAGATCAAGATAAATGGAGTTAGTATGAATGAAGAGGTAAAAGTAATCGTTTGTTTTAACTGTAATGGGTCAAAGGTACATGATAGAATTTCTAGGTAACTAAATTTAAATAAACATTATTAAGAAGTTAATCAAAGGAAAATGTAATTAATAAAAAAACTGTGACCAAGAAAATAAATAGCTTGATTGTATATGTAAATCAAATTATAAATTATATATTAAAAGAGTGGATTAAAATTAAAAGCATAATTGGCAGACTATTAAAAATCTCAACCATATACTCTTTACAGGAGTCACACTTTAATATAAAGTTACAAAATAGTTGAAAGTCCAAGAACAGAAAATTAATACTATATAATTTTTAAACAGAAGAAAGGTGTTATATAAATAAAAGATAAAATAAATGTCAAGGCAACAAATAGTACTAGAGAGATAGAGTGATATTACTAAAGGATAAAGTGGTGAATTCAACTGAATGGTATGACAGTCCTATCATTGTAACAAATGACATAACTTTAAAATATAAAGCACAAATGACAGAATTAAAGGAGAAATATACAAATCCATAACATAATGGAAGACTTTAACAAATCTTAATATCTGATAGAGAAAACTACATAGGGGTATAAAAGATCTGGACAACATATTCAACAAAATTGACCCAACTGACATACAGAATACTGTACCCAATAATGATAGAATTCATATTCTTCTCAAGTAAACCCAGAGTAATTACAAAAATAAATCATGTGCTAAGCCATAAAGAAAACCTCACCAATCTCCAAAATATTGGACTCGTTTAGAGTATATTTTCTGGTCACAGTGGAATTAAAGCTGAGATCAATAAAAGAAAGATAACTAGAAAATCCACAACTGTCTGGAAATTAAACAAAGCATTTCTAAATGATCCTTGGATCAAGAAGAAGTAAAAATAGAAGGTAGAAAATATTCAGCACTAAATGGCAAGCTGCAACAAATAGAAATCTGTGGCTTACAGCTAAAGCACTGCTTGAAGGTAGAGAGTCACAGCCTTAATTATATATATATATATATCTGTGTGTATATATATACATATATATATACACACACATATATATACATATACACATACATATATGTATATATATTCTAATAGAAAAGAAGGGAGAAAATCAAAGATTATATTTCTATCTCAAAAAGCTAGAAGAGAAAAGCAAATAAAATCTAAAAAAATGTAGAAAAAGGAAATCATTCTGAATAGAGGGAAAACATTTTATGTTTATAAACATACAACAGAGAAAATCAACTAAACCAAATGCTGGTTCCTTTAGATCAACTTTTAGAAGATTTATTATCAAAAAAATAGAAAAAGTACAAATATCAAAATCACAGATGAAAAAGACATCACTACAGAACATACTGACATCAAAATAGAATAGAATATTATGAACTAATTTGAAGCAATATAATAGATAACTTGGATGAATGGATAAATTTCTCAAAATATATGTTAAAAATGTTGATAAAAGAATGAGAAAATCTTAGTAGCCTAAATATGAATATGATTCTACATTTAAAACTTTTCCACAGATAATCTCCCAGGCCCAGATAGTTTCATTGGTGAAATTTTGCAAATATTTAAAGAAGTTTTACACAAACTCTTCAGGAATACAAAAAAAAAAAAAAAATAGAATCAATTAGAAATTACTCATATCCTGCCAAAACCTGAAAAAGACTATAAAAAAGAAAATTACAGAGCAATCTCTCTCATAAATTAAATGTGAAAATCCTAAACAAAAGTTAATGGGTTACAAGATTTAATACTGTAAGGACATAAATTCTCTCTAAATTAATCTATAAATTCAATGCAGCCACAATCAAATTCCTGGATTCTAATGAATTCATGTGGTTCTCAACTTTTTCTGACTTATTTCGCCTAGCATGATAATCTAAAGATCCAGCCATGTTATCACGAATGGACATTATGCTGATATCAATATCTCTAATGAATACAGATACAAAAATCCTAAATTTTGTACTAGCAAATCAAATATAACCAATATATTAAAAAGATTATACATAATAATCAAGTGGGGTTCATTCCAGGGGCACAAGGATGGTTCAACATACACAAATTGATTTATGTGATATACCACATAAACAAAATAAAGCATAAAAATTATATGGTCATATCAATAGATGCAGAAAAAGCATTTGATACTGCATCCATTTATGATTAAAACACTTAATAAAATGGGTATAGAAGGAAAATACCTCAAATTATAAATGCCATAACCCTCAGCTAATATACTTAATGGTGAAAACATGAAAATCTTCCCTCTAAGATCAGGAACAAGTCAAGGCTGTCAGCTATCACCACTCTTATTCAAAACAGTGTTGGAAGTTCTAGCTAGAGCAATCAGACAAGAGAAAGAAATAAAAGGCATCCAAAATGGGAATGAAGAAATCAAACTGTCACCTTTTGCAGATGACAAGATTCCTTATATAGAAAACCCTAAAGACTCCACCAAAAAAACTATTAGAAACAATAAACAAATACGGAAAGTTGCAGAATCAATGAACAAAAATCCATAGCATTACTATACCGTAACAATGAAATTTCAGAAAAAGAAATGAAAAAAAGAATTCCTTTTGCAATTGCAACAAAAAGAATAAAATACTTAGGAATAAACTTAATGAATCATGTGAAGGACCTATACGTTGAAAACTATAAGACATTAAAAGAAATCAAAGAAGAGTTAAAGAAATGGAAATATATTCCGATTTCATGGATTGGAAGAATCAACATAGTTAAAATGGCCATATTACCCAAAGCAATACATAGATTCAATGCAATCCTCATCAAAATCCCAATGGTATTTTTTAAAGAATAAGAACAAAATGTCATCGGATTTGTATGAAATCACAAAAGACCCCGAATAGCAAAGCAATCCCGAGAAAAAAGAACACAGCTGGAGGTATCACTCTGCCTGATTCCAACTTAAACTACAAAGTGGCAATAATCAAAAGAGCGTGGTATTGGTAGAAAAAGAGACACACAGACAAATAGAACAGAACTGAGAACTGAACTCCTATATACATGGGCAAATAATTTTCGACAAAGGAGCCAAAATCATACAATGGAGAAAAGAAAGCCTCTTCAAATAAATGGTGTTGGGAAAACTGGAAAGTCACACGCAGAAGAATGAAACTAAACTGCTATCTGTCATCATACACCAAAATTAACTCAAAATGGGTTAAAGACCTAAATATAAGACCAAAACAATAAACTGCATAGAAGAAAACATAGGTAATTAACTCATGGACTTTAAATTTAGAGAGGATTTTATTAATTTGATCTCCAAGTCAAGGTAAGTAAAAGCAAAAATAAATGAACGGGGCTATATCAAACTAGGAAGCTTCTGCATGGCAAAAGAAACCATCAACAAAACAGAGGCAACCAACTGAATAGGAAAAGATATTTGCAAACAACACCTACAATAAGGGGCTAATATCTAAAGTATACAAAGAACTCATACAACTCAACAATTAAAAAACAAACAAACCAATTTAAAAAAGGGCAGAGAGTATAAACAGACACTTCTCCCAAGAAGACATACAAATGGCCAACAAACATATGAAAAGATGCTCAACTTCACTAGCTATTAGGGAAATGCAAATCAAAACCACAATAAGATACCACCTCAGAATGGCTATCATCAACAGGACAAGTAAAAACAAGTATTGGGAGAGGTTGTAGGAAAAAAGGAACCCTCGTATCCTGCTGGTGGAATATAAATTAGTACAACCACTATGGAAACAGTATGGAGGTTCCTCAAAAAACTAAGAATAAAATTACCATATGGCCCAGCAATTCCTCTTCTGGGTATCTACCCAAATATTTAAAAACATTTATCTGTTAAAATATATGAAACCCAATGTTCATTGCAGCATTACTCACAGTGGCCAAGACATGGAAACAACTGAAGTATTGGAAACCATCGATAGATGATTGGATAAATAAGAAGTGGTACATATATACAATGGAATACTCCTCAGCCATAAGAAGAAATGAAATACTGCCATTTATGACAACATGGATGGATCTTGAGATTATCATGCTAAGTGAAATAAGTCAGAAAAAGTTGAGAACTAAATGATTCACTGATATATGTGATATAAAACTGAAAGCAATAAACGAACAAGACCAATTAACAGAGATTCATGGACACAGACAACAGTTTGGTGGTTACCAGAGGGAAAGGTGGGTGTCGGAGGTAGATAAGGGTAAAGGAGGTAAATATAAGAAAACTTGACTTTGGATAGTGAACACAATGCAATATACAAGTAACATATTATTGAATTGTACACTTGAAACCTATATAATTTTATTAATCTATGTCACCCCAATAAATTTAATTAAAAATAAAAAATAAAAATAATCATCATATATTTTTTAATTTTCAAGTTTTATGTTATATACCTTAAATGAGGTCAAAATTTTTTAAAGTAGATAAAAATATATGAACATATAAATAAAATATCAATGTATAAAGAGCAATTACAAATCAGTGACTTGAAAAAATCTGTAATTAAACTAAAAGGCATATTGTAAACAATTATGCTTTTATATTTTAAAATGTGTGTATATATATATATAACACACACATATATATATATATACAGACACAAAGACACATACACATTAAAAACTAAAAGAATACACACCATAAGGTAAAGAGTTGGCTATTTAATAGCGAAAATTTATTATTCCTTTGACTTATTTATATTTTCTAAAATTTTAATAATCACTCCTCAATTAATTCATTCATTCAATAAATATTTATCGAGCAGCAACTACGTGCCAATCAGGCACTGAAGATAAAGCACTGTGAAAAACATAAAAATCCTGCCCTTCCATAGTTTTCATTCTTGTGGGAAGCAGTCAGGAAATGAGAAAAACAAACAAGTAATTGATGTATGTTAGAAAAAAATTTGTGGTATGGAGAAAATAATGCAGGGAAAGAGGATAAGGAGTTCTGGAGATAGAGCTGACATTCCAATTTTTTAAGAGTATTGAGAGGCTTCACTGGGTTGATACTAAGCAGAGATTTGAAGGAGATGAGAGGCAAAATATAAAGGTATTTGGCCAGCAAGTGTGTTAAGCAAAAGGAGCAGCAACAGCAAAGACTGAGATGGAAACTTCCTGGCAGATTTGAGAAATAATAAGAAAAATCAATAAAAGTATATAAAATACATATCCAAAAGTCAGAGATTTGTCAGGATGCAGATTAAAGGTGGTTATGTTGAACTCATCTTTACACTCTTCGGAATTTTGTAAATTTTCTTAATAGAACTCTATTGCCTGTATTAATAAAAAATAAAAAAACAAAACCTTAATAACATGTTGAAAATTAGTGTTTAAAATTTGAATACACTGTATGTGAGCTTGCAAAAAATATATAATTATATAATTAATATGTGCTTATTAGAAAACTTTGGAAAATGCAAAAAAATTGGAAGGATTTTTTTTTAATTAGCCATTAGCCCGTATCTTCCTCCGTCTCATGTTCCTAATCCTAAATAACCACTCTTCTCGCTGTGATATGCAGAACCACAGTTACCAAAGATGAATAAAATGTTAAAGATCTCTAAATCAGTGTCTTTCAAAGTGTGGCTCTCAGGTTTCTTGCATCGGAATTAACTAAGAAACTGGCTAAAAATGCAGATTCCGGGATCGTGCCCTAACACTAGTGGATCGGAATCTTGGGATCTGGAAACCTGGTTTTTAAAATCATTCCCAGGTGATTAATATGCTCAGTAAAGCTTCAGAACTACTTCCTTAGTTCAATAATAGTAAAGATAATTTAGCAGAAAAACTTCCTCTACTATCTTCTACTAACCAAGATTAATCTCTTAAATGTCTACCATTTCTAAGTGTACCTTTAATGTGCCTGGCAGTGGGTTTTATCTAAGCATTTTCAACATATGTTAAATCATGATGTTCTTAAAAGCTTAGGTGATAAAATAGGTCACAGCAAATACAGTATTAAGCTCGTTGAAATCCCGGATTATGGAGCAAATAGAAAAGAATAAGGTCATTATGGTAGTTCTAGTTTGGACTCATAAAATGACCACTTATACCAGTATGATACCTGATCAGCAAAATGCAGGCATTATATGTAAGACCAAAACACAGATTCAAAGATGTGGCACAGTGAATGCATTTATTTCATTATCTACCTGAATATTTATTTTTATACTTTCTTACATTTTAACTAACAAAATGAAAGTTATATAGATTTGAATTATAGAATTAGATTTTTCTAGGTGCTTGGAGGATTACAGAACCTCTTGAGTTGTAATACGGAAATGATTTTTAATTTAATCAAAGAAAGTAATCCACTTTCCTTGAATAATGGGATCATTCATTCACATACCTTCAGTATGACTGTTCTGAGAGCCAGAAAATATAGAGGAGTGAAATTACATATTTTCACTTATAAACTAAGAAGTTAGAAGTAAATATTTCATTAAGAGAAACATTATGATATAAAGATGTAAATATTTGTCATAAAAAGATATAAGGTTATTTCTATGACAGAGCATGGCAAACATATGTAGCCTTACTTTTATAAATAGGATTATTCCTCATCAAGGAATACTTGAGAAGTCAATTGTTCTGTAAACCTGAGGAAGCCCTTCCCCTTCTAATTAATCTGTTTTGTGAGTTAGATTTTGTATATAAGTTTTTCAAATAGTCTGGGCCTTTATGCCTATCTGTCTGTGGAAATCGGGACTCCCATTTGGCATGTGACTGAGACTGGCATTTTCCTGTTCTGGCCAAACGGTATTAAAAATTATTTTGGCAAATCAATTGAGAAAAACCAGCAAAGGAAATCAAATGGATTTAAAGCTTGTAAGCTTTAAAATGAAAAGAAATAGCCCACATAAAGTCAATAAATCCGAAAATTTCTTTGAAATATGTACACATACATTGATAGAAGGCCTGAAAAAAATCCTAAAGTTTGAGAAGTCAAAGGTTGTATCAGCAAGGCAAGGCCAATGCACAGATCAGATAGGTCGCTACTCTATTTGATAGCCCACTCATCAAAAATTATGCCCTTAGCCAACATAAAATTCCCCCTAAAGATGAACTAATACAATAATGAAAGTGAGACTTATGTCCAAAAAGTTATTGAAAT
Source organism: Pteropus medius (assembly GCF_902729225.1). Lineage (NCBI taxonomy): Eukaryota > Metazoa > Chordata > Mammalia > Chiroptera > Pteropodidae > Pteropus > Pteropus medius. The sequence continues at coordinate 20,268,494 of NW_024349519.1, read as the reverse complement.
ATAGATGTATCCACTATTATATTATCAGGAATGAGCTCATTTATTTAGTAGTTCATGGTACTCCCATGTAAAGCTTCAAAAGTGGAATTGGACATTGATATTACCAGCTCAAGAGGTAACCAGGTCCCATGCAATAATGTACTTTATATCAATACTTCTCAAACTCTACCTTCAGAAGATTCACTTGAGGCTTATTAAAACACAGATTTCTCAGAGATTCCAATTTGGTCGGGGTTGGGCCTGAGAATTTGCATTTCTAATAAGCTCTCAGGAGATGCTGATGCTACTGGTCCAGTTACACTTTGAATAATTCTGTGCTAGCTGGGATCTGGTGCAAAAGCGGCAGAAAGTCTAGAAAATAAACACATCCACCTTCAAAATGTTACCTGACAGCAACCATAATCTAGGTTTTAGATATAACTTCCAAAAATTTCCTATTTGTAGTATTCTTGACATTCTGTTATAAATGTGATGGCTATGTATACTTACGTACCATTGGGGTGCATTGGGATAAAGAATTTCTAAGGTAACTGGATCCCAAAAAGTCAGAAAAGACTTTGCAGCAAAACTTAAGTTATATTAATGAGTAAATCAAAAAATCATAAAAATTGTGGGAAAACACTTTTTTAACTAATATTTTAAGTAAACTTTCTGTGTGATGAGACCAAACATATGCACATTGTTCATTACATACATAATTATTTTAACATTACAAAAGAGATCTAAATCTTAATTACTCAAACTTTTAAATTAATCCCTCGAAGAAATATAATAAAAGGGAAGATGATGCTGATGACATATTTTGACTTCTTTAGGGAGCCACACAATGCTGAGTGTCAGAGGTTGAAGTTCTAGACCAGTTTTCACACTGACGAATTTTGAGCAGCATAATCTTTATGTATTTAGTGACCTCAAAATTTAATGATGATGAAATAATGGTGTTAGAGTAACTGGTCTCTAAACATCCTTCCAGCTTAAATCCTGAAGTGACTCTTTCAAACCTGTTATCATGTTTACCTTAAAAATAAAATGTTACATAACTCTTTTCATTAAGACTCATTCATAATGTTCTATCTTAAACGACCAAACTTAACTAAATATTACCTATTTCTTATTAACCAACGCTTCAATTTTCAAGACTCCATGTGGAGCTGTTTTATGTTAGAAAATAAAGGTTTTTCTACAGCATATCAAACAGGATCTGTGCAATGAGAATTACTTTCTACTTTCCAATCTGAAAGTGAGTTCTTTTGCATATGTTACATGAAATTCCGCTTATTTTAAATAATTGCAAATGAGCCTGCCTGAGATATTGGTATATGCTCACAACTTAAAGTGCCAACAATGTAGAAGAAAACAATGAATCTAAGCATAAGGAAAATTATTTAACAAACTCTACTGTGAGTTCTCTATGTCTGAGCATTCAAATCTATAAACCAGGTATTGAAATGTGGTAACATCCTCACCAAAGCATGGAAAATTATTTCTTACATCTTTTGATAGAGGTTTTCCTAAATATGACAATTATATATCATCTCTATAATACCAAAAAGCACTGATAAATTGTCTCCTATACACCCTTACTGTAGATTTATTTTACTGTTTGTTTCTATGATATATACATATATTATATTTCTTAAATTACAATGTAGAATTCCAGAGTTTTAGGAGATAGTAAACTGAGTCACACTTTGTAGTACATGTAAAGTAATAAAAAGCAAGACTTTATGCTTATATTTTAAAATATTATCTCACTCAAGTAGCTGATATTGTGGAATTAGTATGACAAGTGCCACCTGTGGTTCCAACTACAGTTTGCCTTTTTTACAAAGCCTAGTCTATTTTAAATGTTTGAATTTATCTTCAGTTATATTTGTCTAGTCATTGAAATCAAGTGAAAACAACTTAAACCTTGTCTCCTAATGTGACAGTCCTGTTGTACCATGAGAACTTTTGAAATCTTTCCAATCAATTATGCTGGGAATTTTTCCCTTCGATATACAAAGGTATAGGTCCAAACTGGTCATTTTAGTTATTTCCCTAACAAGTTTTATAACCAAAGTTACAAGCCCTTTTTGAACATGTTAAGTAACCTCAAGTAAGAAAAAAGTTTTCCTTCAGGTTTTGTTTCTCTACAGAGTAAATTCTTTAGGGAATTTCTACAATTCTCTTCAGGTATCTCTAATTTCTTGTACACAAATCTCCAAGGAAGAGTCTCATCTACAGTGAGAAAATAATCTCCATGTTATTACCATAGAACACAGCATGGTTTTGGATACTGAAAAATGCCAACCAACTCTTAGTTTAATATATGTTTCTGATACAAAAGAAAAGAAGGAGGAGTCAGAGTAAAAGGAATCTCTCCTAATCTTCTAACATGATTTCTGTGGATTAAAATACTCTCAATGAAATCCCTGTTCTGAAGACACACTGGAAGCTACATAACTTCACTTTAATATTTTAATCTGCTAAATGGAATAGATTAACAAAATATAAAATGAGATAATTCTACAATTGCAGAAAGTAGAAGTAACCCATATATATACATATATATATGTATATATATGTAAATACCATGAATGGCTGGGTGAAGTGGCTATTTAGTAATCTGATAAATGGTTATCTTCCTTGCATGTATCAGATTTCAAATAAATTCTGGAATATAGGAAAGAAATGTGAATCTTTCAAAATTGTTTGAATTTCCTTGTAGCCTTACAGTTACATAATGTACAGTTACATAATGTAATAAAATTACGTAGCCTGGAGAATTTGCACATATTTTATTGAAAGTGACAACCTACTCATTCATGTTGGACTTCTAGTTTCTATTAGGGCAAAATAAACAAATGAACAACAAAAATAAAACTATTCCTATTCTTTTCTAATTTATAAACTGCCACTGGCTTATCTATGTCTTGGCCAAAGGCTATAGGTAGAGTCTACAGAAAACAACAACAAAAACTCTCTACCCCTAGTAGTCCCTTGACTGAGAGTACAAGAATTTAAAAACATTTTTTTCTAAGCTAAATTAATGTGTGGCTAATATATAGAGTTATTATGTGACTAATGGGTAACAAAAATTTTCAGTATACCAGTATTTAATTAGTAAAAATAAAAAGAATGAAGAATTTTTAAAGTTTTGAGTAAATATAATTGTTTTCAGAGATAACCCACATTTTAAGTATTTCTATTGATATCAACACAGGAAAATCAGATCAATATAAATAATAAAATGCAACTATCCATTTTATATAGTAAGTTTGTGGAGCTCACTTAAGAAATACATGATTTTTTTTTTTATATGCAGGCCCTTTGAAATAGGCCCTTGGTTTAAAAAACTTCCCAGGAATCTTTAATGCAAGGACCTAAAACTAGCATTGTAACATTAATCTCTAAACAATGCACTAAAGGATGTTTCCTAAAATTATATTGAATTAACTGACAACTTTTTTCATATTTACTAATTTCTATATTTATTTTAGATCACGGAACAGGAAAGATAGACCACTTGTCTCAGATCTCTGCCTTCACACAAGTTAGATATAACTATGCCCATTTTCCTGCACACTTAGACCAGTGAGGCAGAATCTCAAAAGGACATAAGTGAGTGCATTTTCCATTAGAGCTATAATCTTCACAAGCCCAGCATAGCAGTGCAGTGACAAGACAACACCCAAGGCCATTCTGTGGTCCATGATAATCTCATGGAGATTATTCTCTCACTGTTGATGAGACTCTTCCTTAGCAATCTGTGAGCAAGAAATTAGATAGGAACACCCGAAGAGAACTGTAGAAATTCCCCCAAAGAATTTATTCTGTAGAGAAATAAAACCTAAAGAAAACTTTTTCCTCACTTGAGGTTACTTAAATGTTAGGATTTACACCTTTGGATATAAAAATTGGTAGAGAAATGAGTTTCTCTGAAGAGTATTCTTGAAATACTCAGACAATGAAAGATTCATAAATGTAGTGTTTCTCTTCAAACTCTTGTTAAAGACTACCATAAATATGTATATTGAAATTACAAACACAAATATGACTTATTTTTGATACATGATCAAAGTTATCACTAAATTTCATTCAAATCAATTGTTTTTAATTATTATAGTAAAAAAGCTTACATTTTTGCTCCTTTTAGTATTTGCATGCAAAAAAAAAGTCTTTTTTTTTGGAAAAAAAAAAAACAAGAAAGTCTGTATCTTTTATGATTTCCTTAACATATACTATGCCTCTCACATTTAATACCGTCTTTTTTTCTGGAACGTTTCCTTTTTACTCACAGCTTTTTTTGTACGACCCGAATATTAAGACCATCTTCAAAAGGGTACGTAATCAATACAGAAGTGCCTCGAGGGCACAGTGATGAGAATTACAATCTAGACACCAGACATACATACACTTAATCTTAAAAAAATAAAAATAAACCATGTCGCTCATAATAATCATAGTTTACGCTCCAGCGGTAGCTGAGATTCATAAATGTTGGCGGCTTGCTGCGCCTTCTCCTAACTAGGTGTGTGACTCTGATACTCAGGCAACTAGGCAAAGCCCTGGAGGATGCACGAAACCCCAATCTGCGGTCTTCGCAGGGCGGTCAGAGGCCGACTCGCACGATGCCACATCAGTCCAAAGATTTGTCTCTCCCAGTCTGCTCCTGCCCAGGTATCTCACCCCGCCGCCCTCCGGCTCCTTACCTAGAGGATGCGAGCGCAGCAGCGGACAGGAGAAGGTGCTGAAGTAGGCGCAGCGGCAGCGCGAGCTCTGCTGGCGCGCCGCCCCGCCCTCCGCTCCTGCACGCCGCCGGCTCCCGGGCGGGGCTGCTGGGCCGCGGGTTCTGAGGGGCAGGGAGGCCGACTCCACCAGGCAACCGCGGCGCCCCGCTCTCTTGGTCCCGCCCCGAGGTACACGTGACGGCCACGTTGGTCGCTGATTGGAGAGTCGGGGAGAGGCGGAAGCGGCTCGTTACCCCAGGAGACTGAGTGCCAGAAGAGCGGTTACCCGGCAACGGGTAGTCTGAAGGGAAGACGTGGTTCCCAGGCTTTGAGTGAGGCTTCAGCTGAGTTTATAGTGAGGCTGAAAGTGGAGGCAAACAGTGAACCATAAGCGTTCTCACTAGCTAATACATTCCACATACCGAGTATGCACTTTCTAGGTAAATGAGTCAAATATACAATAAATAAATCATCCATCTCCTTGAGAGACCTGGAGGAGGGAGATGAGCCTCATTCGGGAGCTAGGCTGCACTAGTCTTGAACTATCACCTGGAATGTGAGTGAATGCAGAATGCTAAGTCTCCTGCACTTCACTATGGTCTTATTTTACTCAAGCCGGTCTGTGGGAAACCCTTTTGGGTGCGACTATTTATACTAGTGGAGTCGTATATAGTTAATATACGGGGACTTCAAAGTGTTCAACACTGACTTTTCCCTTGTGGAATCTGATTGAATGGAAATGCTTGGTACTGTCATTTCTATTTTCTTCATATCTCTGAAATATCTTCACTACCTATGGCCTTTATCAAACACGGGAGAAAATAATCCTTCATGTACTTGGAATAAATCGTATTTAATAACATTTATTGAACTTTAATTATATGTCAGACTGAGACTAGTCAATGAATGGTCTACCCCAACCAGGGAAATTCCTTGGACATAATTTCTATCCTCCAATGTCATTGGCTTTTCTTTTCTTCCTAAGTATTCTCTGCAGGCTGTTTCCTACCACAGCATATATTCTATTTTGCAAATTAAAATTTACTTATGTTGCCTAACAATAAACTTGTTAAAAGTTAGAATCAGTTCTTACAATTGTTCCCTACGTCTAAAAAAGTGCCTGATGAATGGCAGACCTCCAATACATGTTGGATGGGTGAATGGGTGGATGGATGGATGCATAAAATAATAAATTAGCACACAGTCTACCAGAGAAAGTATAGAGGGCAACAACTAAATATAATTCAATGTGTTAAGTTCTACTTAGAACTTTTAGAAAAGTTCTGTGAGATGATCTTACATGAGAAAGTTTTCTTCCAGTATATTCAGAGAAACTTTCAATAAGAGTGCTATTTGAACAGGAACTTATTAAATGCATAGATTTCACCTGATGGAAAAGGGGACAGGACATATCAGGCAGCAAGAACAGCATAGCCCGAAGCACAAAATAGGGGAAATGCATGGCTGATTTAACTAATTTTGACTTGTTCACTTTCTCTGGAGGAGGCAAGCATGGGTATCTAAAGATATGAGAGGAGGTAGAAATTGGCCAAAGATTAAAATGGAAAAATAAGAAACCAGATGGAGGAGGACATTGGATTCCCTATTAAGGTTTCACTTTACCCTCTAAAACAAGGGTGTTTTCTTGAGGAAAGATACCTTGGAAATGGTGGAGGTACATAAGGGTGCAAAGAAGTGAAAAGCATGATTAATTAGGAGAAGAATGCACTAGTTAATGGAAAAGATGCCAATAGCCTGAATTTAAACAATGAAAATAAGAATGATGAAGAGGGAAGATCACAAGAAACATTTCTGAGAAAATAGATTTTCCTTTTATGATTGATATTTGCTAGGTACAGTGCTAAACAGTTGATAATACATATGAAGAGAACAAGTAGTCAAAGACAAAATGTCTAGTTTGGTCCATCAGTTGGATAGAAAAGTCTTTTAAGTCTAATTGGCTCATAATTGCTCAAACTTTCCAGTTAAGAATTGTATAACCAAATGAAACATTAGAAATCATCTGTTTATGCATTCTCAATTTTAAAATGAAGGTATTGACACTTGGAAAGTTATAAATTCATCACGATCATGCAGCCATATTAGTAGAAGAATTGGTATCATGATCCCAGACTCCCGATTCAGTACTCTTCTCCCTTTGTGGTTCATTCGTTTTGAAAGCGAGATTTAAACAATCACAGATATAGTTAGATCTAGAACCCAGAGAAACAATAGAATCTAATTTCTGAGGAAAAGATCTCTGCTCTAATTTTCAACCTTTTATGAAAGTATTAATGTAGTGCTTTCATCTCACAACGAAAAAAAATTGTCAGTTGCTCAGGCTGAAAGTTTCAAGGAAATCATTAGAGTTCTTCATATTTAGAGTGCACAGAGTCTTCACGATTAAATTTAAAAGCAGAGTGATTAGGGGAATCAAACGGCTCTAGTCAATTCGTCTTCAAGGCTAGGCATGTCCTATGAGAGCAGTGGCTTTGAAAAGGTGCTGAATGCTACTTAATGTGCCCTTTTCAGTGGATATTCAAAAAAAAAAGAAACTAACCAGGAAGAACATTTTAAACTTAAATTTTAGGAAAATTTAGCCAAAAGTGCTTTAGATGCACCTAAATGGAAAGCCCTCTCACACTATTTTTAAAGTAAAAATAGTAAGAGAACAGAAACAATTGTGCCATAAAAACAAATCAAACCGATGTGCACTAAATATATAGAGAACTAAATATTTAAAAACATATTGTATATAAATATACTTTTAAAACTTGAAATCATTTTTTAAAAATACAATCTATTTCCAAAATATTAGCTATTATGGTGTATATATTACATGTATTGAAAAATTAACATTTCAGTTATTATAAAATATATTACTTAGCTAACATTACTCTTTGGACTGCATAGGTACTGAAAGGGCTTAAAATTAATTAAACAATAATTGCATAAAATTTGAGATGTTATCACTAGAATAATATTGATTAAATTCTTTAAAACATTTTTAATTATAAAATATTTAAACAAGAAAGTACAGAGAATACCATTTATATTTAATAAATTTTAAATATAAATATTTGTCATCTTTTTTTAAAAAAAACACTTTGTAGGTAAAGTGAAATCGTCTATTTTTCTCCTGTCATACCCTCTCATTTCACTCAGACATAACTAACAGATAAATCTATATTCTAAATTTTCTTTATTCCTGTTATTACTTTTAAAATTTTATACATATTGGTATGTCTAGTTATAGTTTATTCATTTTGATTGATATGGATCTTGCTATACAAATAAATCACTACAATTTACTTATTTACCTATTGATGAGCATTTATGTGAACTTTTCCCTATTGCAAAATGCAATGAATCTCCTTGTACGTACACTTATTTATGAGTTTCTCAGACCACAAAGTGGGATTTGCTGGGTCATGATACATGGGCATCTTCAAGTATAATATTTCCAAATGCCTCTCCATTTATACTCTAGCTAGCAATATATAAATGTGTTTCCTGCCCCACATCCTCACTAACATCATATTTTCATAGTTTTTCCCAATCTGAGTAAAATGGCATCATCTTATGATTTAAATATGTATTTTCTGAATTCATTGAAATGTAACTATTTTTATGTTTATAAATTGACCATTTATTTCCTTTGATTATTTATCTTTATTTGATTCACTTTGCCTTGTTGATTTGTGGTTCTTTAAGTACTCAGGGTGTTCATCTTTGTTAGATATCTGCATTGCAAATATCTCTCCAAATTTTCAGTTGTGAAAAATTCTCAATCATTATTCGTTCAAATATTTATTCTATCTTTCTCTTCCAAAATTTCAAGTGGACCTATAGTAGAGTCATTAAATTCACCTCTCATGTCTTTATCACTTTCTTTTCATATTTTTAATCTCTCTATCTCTCTATACTGAATTCTATATGAATCACTTAGTACTAGATTTTAATTTATTAATTCTTTCTTCAAGTCATTTCAAAGTAGTGAGTCTGGTTCCTGCCGAGACTCAAAGGGCACTCTGAGGGTCCATTTCTCAGATGGAGCCAACTCTCATTTGCTTTTCCCTACTTCAGACTCGAAATCTTTGGCTTCATGTTATGGTTTCAGTCCCAGATCATCATATTTCATCCTCAAATGTGCTTATCAAATTTCTAAGTGAGGCTAACGACTATAATATTCAAATTCCCAAAATTATGGGTCCCTAAACCCTCTGAAATTTTGACTTATTTGGAGGAAACTTTTTTTTTATCTATTCACACAAAATTTTCATATACATTCAGATGGTTCACCTTCTAAAATCTCATCAAGGATCAACTGATTCTAGATTACAAATCCCTATTCTATTGATTCCATGTTTCTCTAACACGTTTCTCTTTGCACTACCAGAAATGCCATTCCTTTGACAATATATCCACTTTCACAAATTGGGTTTCAGAATAACACACCCTTTTTATGTTCTCTTCTACTCACCTTAGTTCCTTAATATTTCTTCTTAGTTCAATTTATTTTACACATAGTAATAAAGAACATGATGTTATCACTCAGTAGGCTGCTGAAGCCAGACTGTACTGACCTGAAAGAAATGACTGTTATATTTTTCAGGATTTTTGCAACCCATTATTAAACACAACTATCATGAAATTATATGAGCTTATAATTAAATTTAATCAAAAAACAAAGTAATAAATGCTCAAAACTCACTTCCTATTATTTATGATTATTTCACTTTTATCTATGCTTTCGAGATTATTTATGTCTAGTATGTCTATTTATGTCTATGTCTGTATGGTGGAAATACTATATAATATTGCATATTATTTTTCAACTTATCATTCAGTGACATCACATTGGTGGCTTGAAATTGGCCACAGTAGATGGGTATATTTACACGCTGAAAATCAGCAAATGCTACACATCAGAGCATGACTCATGGTTTTGTTGATTGTCTAGATCTACATTGTCTAATAAAGTAGCTACTAGCAAAATGTGGCTATTTAAATTTAAGTTAATTTAAATAGAATTAAAAATTTAGTTCCTCAGTCACAGTAGCCACATTTCAAGTGCCCCATAGTCCCATGTGGTTAAGTGGCTATCGTATTAAACGGCACAGATGAATATCATTTTCATTGTCACAGAAAGTTCTGTTGGAAGTGCTATTTTATTTCGGGAGTCAGAAAACCATTTCTGTGCATATTCTAGATTTTGCAAGCCATATAGTTTCCATCTCAGTGACTGAATTCTGCTGTTGTTCCTGGAAAGTAGTTATATAATACATAAATGAATGGGTGTAGCTGCATCCCAAAAAATCTGCATTTACAAAAACATGACATAAGCTAGATTTGACCTACATGTCAAAAATATATTAAATGAAATATATAAGCTGAAATATGTTGTTATTTAAGAGGAATGTGGCAAAATTAAGGTTATAAACCAATCCCTGCTATATATAAACTTAAAAAAGTGATGGAGAAAACATTAATAATGCAATTCAACTATAGAGTGAGAGTCTATAGCTTTTACACTGTAAATAGCACACAAAATTGAGAAATTTGCTTCTAATATTCAAAAACTGTTATTCAGTGCTACAAAGAGATTGCTAAGGTTAAGGATGAACAAGCCTTCATTGTTTGGCTTTTGACTTACTCATTAACATAAATGAAGATACCAATCGGCATTAAAATTGGAACTATATTCATTTGTCAATTGCAACTAACTGTAAGTTGGCTATCAATCCAAGAGTTTGGCAAAAATTAATGAAAAAATTCAGTGAAAATTAATTAGCTATATGGAACATAAAGTGAAGAATAATAAATATTATATAATTATGTATAAATTGCATACAGCACACCCTTTATATCAGCCAAATTTATATATAATAAACTTGTGTACATACATATACGCATACTTTTTTTTTTTCAGAGAGCTGGTTGTTAAACATTTATTAGTACACCACTAGAAAGTACTTAAATGTGTCTAAAAATGAGACACAAGAGTGCATTATTAATCTTGATGTTTCTAAAACTATTTGTCTTTGTATTCATCTGTTTGTTTTACTTCCTGTATTTCTGCATCATGGCCTTGAAAATTTGCCACTCATCTCCAGCTGTGGGGAACATAAATGATTGATGGCTCCAGCTGCTATGCTCTGAATCCACTACCACTGGGTCTTGCCAAAGCCACATTCACTGTATATAAATTTTATTTCAAAAATTATTGCTTGACCTTGGCAAATAACTAATTGTCCCTAATTAAAATAAAATGTCCCAACAGTATTCAGTTTGCCCATTCAATTGAAGGAAAATTATGTGAATGCATTTCTTAAAAAATAAAAAAGGTGCTTTTTCAACATATATTTGCACTGAATGTTGAGGGTTAATAGAAACGTAAACAAAATTATTCTTGTTTACTTACACAGCTACCTGAGCTTATATCCTCAATTTTACCATGTTCTTACATATTTGTTCAGCTTATTATAAACTAAGTAGAAATATTTTTTGACATAAGATACAGAAAACTTATCTGAGATAGATATTATAACTCCTGAAATCTAAAACTTCCCAATATGAGCATTCTATTCATGTGTGTGTGTGTAATATATATTTTACTGTCTGTATTGAAATAAAATTTGTCAAAGCCTTATAAATAGCATTGAAGAAGTATCTATAATAGCCTGACACAATGCAAAAGACTAAGCGCAGGCAAACTAAAACAAAGTTTAGACTTCTGGTTCTGGAAAATAAGCCTTAGACTATTTTGCTATGAAAATAACACAAGATGCTGTTGCTATGAATGGGAGTCCCGCATGAAGCAATTTGCTGAAAAATATCTCAGAAGACTTTGGGCCCCTAAGACAAAGCTTTCAGGTTCTAGGGGTGATTGCCAACATTTATTTTTAATCCATGATTTTAATATTTTAGTGACACCATGTTGAAGGGCATTTGATAATTTTTCACTTGTTTTTGAATGCTTAAGATAATAAGCAATAATAAGTAAAAACTCAACTTTCCTAATATCTTGTTCAGTGCATGGCCAAACTTACTTTGGCTCTGCTTTTTGAGAGCAGCTGTAAAATTAAACCTTAGAGGATTTCTTCTATGTTAATTGTATTTCCAAATGTAACCATCTTGGAAGAGAGAGAGAAAAGAAAAATAAAGGGAAGCTTTGTATATATATTTTATGAAATATGAAAAAAAGGTTACATCATGTTTTTCTGGATGGCAAACTGATAAATTGGTTGATTTTATGATTTAAAGTTTTTTTCAAAGAGCACGACAGGTTAAATTAATAAGAAGTTTTTTGTCATATCAGTGTTTTACACTACCTTGTACCTACGCCACCCTGACCCCACCGCTATGTTATGGTGTTAGTGTTTTTAGGGATGAAAAAGAAATAAGAAACCAACTGATCCAATATCTTTTCTGGAGAAGATAATATAGAATTTCCTTTTTCTCAAAAGGAATGTGCAGTCAAAGTAAATAAGTAAATAAGCAAGTCAATCGATACTTGCCACTTACATAAGTTGCTTTGGTAAGCGAATGTTAAAAAATTTAACTTTATATTTGATAAGTTAATACTTAAGGAAATAATTATAGTTAGCTTTTCAAAACTTTCCATTGAATAATGCCTTATTTTTAAATTGAAACATAGAGAGTGATCATGAAGCAAGATCCTTAGGAATTAATTTGTAAGTATTCTTTAACTCTTTAATTGCCAGAATATTTTAGTATAGTTGCTCTTTGTATGCAAAGAAGTTTTTCTCTCTAGTTCATGAAAACATGGTTAAATTTTGAGAAATTTTTCGGTCATGTGCCATTTCCCCAGTTACAAGCTTTTTACTCATTGAAGGAGGGAGCCAGAAAGATGTTATAATTAGTTCAAAGGAAAATTCAAAACCTCACAAATGTATATAGTGGGTAAGAGAATATTGAAATGAATTTCAGATGGAGGCAAACACTATGTTTTGGGCACGAAGGAGTAAATTAAATCTTTGCCCATCAGGTCAGAATCTACATATCTATCAGTTACGTATAATTTTAAAAGCAGCGCAAAATCACTCAAAGACAATTAACTGGGCTAGAATCAGACAGCCAGAAGGATGGAAGTTAGTCAATGCAGAGATTTCCATTGTCTTTTCAATAGATTGTGTTGGTGATATTTGCATAGCTCGCTTTGGACACATAGTACACTTGTTGAGGTGACAAATGCGTAGACTTTAAATTTAATTGAGTTGATTGATTTCTAACAAATATCACATGTAGGTTCACCAGGGAAAAGAAATATAATCTCAGGGGATAAGAGGACTGAAGTAGTATTTAAAGCTTAGTTTAAAATAGCATATTGGCATAGTTGTAAACTAGAATTATCTAATAGCTATCAGGCATTAAAAGAGGATTTTAGTTTATTTATTCATCACTGCTATTCCAAAATCTTTATTGTCAAATTTACAGTGGTTTCTAGCTGAGATTTCTTTGGTGGGGAACAGGTAGAGTATATTATAATTACATATGATGGAAAAAGTGTTAATCTCTTAGTATTAAAAAATCTTAGTGATTCTTTGCTTAATTAAAGTATTGAGTTCAAAACTAAAGTTTCTGACATTTCTGAAAGAATGTATAGATTGTCTATTATAATAGGACAATCCTAACTTTTCTAGTGATTAAGTGATACTTTTGAATTGCCACTAGATGACACTGTTGCATCCTTAGTAGATAATGGCAGTTGATGTCTGTTGGTAGTTCTGAAAGAAATTCAAGTTCCGTCAGGACAGGCTTGATTCTTAGCCCCTACATTTGATTGTCTGCTTGCTCATAAAACTCCACTCAAACCAACAATCTGTCTAACCCTGAAATGACCTACAGAATCTGATAGTTGTGATACCTAGTTATTAGGAGCCAAGTCAGTGAAACCCAAGCATTAGTCTCCCTCTCTTCCAGGGGTCAATTTGCTCGTTCTGCGTATAATCTTAAAGCAGTAAGTCATGCCTTTGTCTCTGCTAAGTTGCCCAGCTGGCAGTTTTCCTTCCATCTCTTGCTGCTGCACTGTGGTCACTGCCTCGTTCCCCTGATGCGATGTGCTCCTTCTCTGAAGGCAGCAGCAGCAGAGGGACAGTAGAGAACCAACAGTTCCTTTGACTTTTCCACCCTTTCATACTCCATAGCAGCATCACCCAGTGCTGAAGGGTGGATGGACCGGTGTGACAAAGGAGCTATAATGTAGGAGAAAGCAACTTCAGACTACATGCTGAATATGCCTTTTCTCACCATCCGGAGAAAAATCATCCAAGAAATTTAGTTACAACTTTTATAGGATTAGAGTTTTGCTTGTCAGGTATACAGAAGTTCCTAACCTTGATACTCCTTCCTCAGCACTGGCTACTTCATAAAATTGCCTCCTCCTTCTAAATTCTGCCATTAGGCTCTCCATGCACAATCAGGGAATCCATCTCTTACCCACAGAGGTTACTTTCACCCCAGCACCCACCCTCCCAGCCATTCTGGGACAGGTGGGGCATGGGCAGAAGGGAGAGGAGTGGGTGGAGCAGGAGCTGCTGTGACAGACTCACCTCTGGCTTTGTAGGTCCGTCATAATGATATCAGCAGAAGCAAGCACTCCAAGTCTCTTCCCTTTGAGGTCTTCCTATTTTAATTTGCAGGCACGCCTCTTTCTTCAGATTGTCAAATAGGCCCCTGAGAAATTAAACACAGATTTACAACATGCCAATTTGGGGGCAGGTACGTACACCCCTCATGAGACAAATAGCAATTAGCAGATTCAGCAAAATGTAAATAGAGGTTGCAAACTGGTCAGGACCAACATATGGGTTGTGTTCGGCTTAAGGATTACACAATTTGTTTAAAAGTGAGGCAACATTAAGGTTTTTGAGAAAACTTGGAGGAGTGAGAGATGTCCCAGATCTCTCCCCTTGAAACAACAATAAGCTGAATATCTGAAGCTCAACAGAAAACACTCAACTGACACACAAGCACGTCTGATCATGGGATCTGCGAATAGGAGCTACTACAGGTCAGAACTGCGGGAGTCAGATAGTTGGGTGGTAGACTAGGAGAAACAAAGAAGCTGCCTCTTGCAGCCGGAACTCCCAGCAGGAGGAAGGGGAGAGGAGCATGTATGGTGGGTACCCTGAACAGCAATGACTGAGAGAGCTGTGAGCTTCACGCAGTGGCAATGCCCAGGGATCAGGGCAGAAAGCAGAGAAGTAGGGATGGCAGAGAAGCAACAGTTGTTTATTATCAGCCACGGTTGTAAAATGCAAGGCCGAGCCACAGCTCCCATCCCCCAACCCAAAGAGCCCCTCTCCCCATATCCTCCAAGACTAAACACCACAGAGCCCCAGGGAAATTTGAGCAAATGCTACCAAAACTGTCGCTAACAATGACAGGGACTGAGACTGAGGGTAGCGAGCATGATTGAATATTTATAAGAAAAAAGAGGTAATTTTGAGACATATAAGCAGGGATCCAAAAGGCTTAAACGTCACCTACTGGAAACCAAAAGAAAAATGACATCTTTGCAGTAAGCTAAAGATATCTTTGTATAATAAATCTTTTTTCCTGGAAAAAAGACAGAATACACTTTCATTAATACCTAGGTGGAGAAATAGTCCATTAAACACCATCAACAACCAAGGTGACAAGGCATCTCAGGAAGAAAGAGAAAAATCTCCAGAAAAAAAGATTAAAGACATGGAAATATGCAACTTAAATGACAGAGAATTCAGGATGGTACTTCTGAAAAAACTCAGTGAGATCCAAAATAATTCATATCAACAATTTCAGGAATTAAAAAAAAAAAACAGCTGGATCATCAGAATGTGTTTTTTAGCAAGGAGATTGAAACCCTCAAAAAGAATCAAATAGATCTTCTGAAGATAAAGAACACACTGAAAGAGATGAAAAATGAAATAGCAAGCTTGGAAAATAGAGTTGACCAAATAGAGGAAAGGCTCAGTGATGTCAAAGACAGAAATCTAGAAATAAATCAGAAGGAAGAAGAGAGAAACCCAAGAATGAAAAATAATGAAAGAACAATACAAGAACTAGCTGATACTATCAGGAAAAAAAAAACAAACATAAGAATAATGGATATTCTCAAAGGGAAGGAAAAGGAGCAGGGATTAGAAAGCATTTTCAGACAAATAGTGGACAAGAATTTTCCAAATCTAAGGAATGAACTTGAGCTTAGAATTCAAGAACTCAACAAAACACCCAATCATCTCAACCCAAAAGGCTTTCATGAAGACACCTTGTATTAAAATTATCAAAAATCAATGACAACGAAAGAATTCTCTGGGCAGCCAGGGAAAAGAAGACTGTAACCTATAAAGAAAAACCATTTAGATTATCATCAGACTTCTCAGCACAAACCCTACAAGCAAGAAAGGAGTGGAATAAAATATTCCAACTATTAAATGAAAGGAACTACCAACCAAAAATAATATATCCAGCAAAGCTCTCCTTTAGATATGAAGGAGAAATAAAGGCCTTTCCAGACATATAAAAATGGAAGAAATTCACTACAAGGCCTGCATTACAAGGAAATACTGAAAGGGATCATCTCACCTAAAACAAAATGACAAAAAAAAAATACGTAACTAGGAGTAAAGTGACAAGCAGGCAGATAGAAGCAGAGGAGTTCAACCCTTACTAAGAACAGGACATTATAAGCTTAAATAATAAGAAGAGATTTGCCATTGCAAGATAGTAATGAACATTCAGCATACATAGGGAAAAACTGAGACAACAATGACAGAAAAGGAGAGGATTCAAAGATCCAAATTAGCAAAGGGGAAAGGAGATAAGGCACACGCAGAAGAAAAAGGACGACTGTATATATATAACGGTCCTCTACATATTCGTAATGGTAACCACAGGCCAAAGATTCAGAACTGAAGTATATAACATAAAACAAGAATGACCAAAAACCAACCAAAATAAAGAAAACAGAAACACAAGGACAAACAATGGAAACACCAAGCTATCAGAAAGCAAAAGATAAAACGGCTATAAGAAAACTTCATATTTCAATAATCACCCTAAATGTAAATGGACTGAACTCATCAATAAAAAGGCACAGAGTTGCAGAATGGATCAAAAAACAAAACCCAACCATATGCTACCTCTAAGAGACAAACCTCAGTTCCAGAGACAAATATAAACTCATAGTGAAAGGGTGGAAAAAGATATTTCAAGCAAATGGCATTCAGAGAAAAGCAGGAGTAGCGGTACTAATATCAGATGAAACAGACTTCAAAATAAAAAAGGTAAAGAAAGATACTGAGGGACACTGCAAAATGATAAAGGGAATCATATACCAAGAAGACATAACACTTACTAATATATATGCTCCCAATAAGGGAGCCCTGAAATATATAAAGCAATTACTAGCAGAACTAAAGGGAGAAACAGACCAAAACACTATCATAGTAGAGGACCTAAATACCCCACTGCCAGATATGGACAAATCATCCAAACAGAAAAATCAATAAGGAAGTAACATCTTTAAATGACACATTAGACCAACTGGACATAATTGACATTTACAGAGCCTTTCATATAAAAATAGCTGCTCATGCATTCTTCTCTAGTGTGTATCGAACATTCTTAAGGATTGACCACATACTGGGACACAGAGATAGTCTCAACAAATATAAGAGGGTTGAAATCATACCAAGCATATTCCTTGATCATAATGTAATGCTTTTAAGCTGGAGATCAACTGTAAAAAGAAAATGGGAAGAACCACAAATACATGGAGATTAAACAACATACTGCTGAAGAATGACTAAGTCAGAGAAGAAATAAATAGAGAGATCAAAAGATACATAGAAACAAATGACAACATATCAAAACTTTTAAGACCCAACAAAAGAGGTAATAAGAGAAAAGTTCATATCATCACAAGCCTATCTCCAAAAACAAGAACTAGCCCACATAAACAACCTAATGCTTCATCTTAAAAAACTAGAAAAGGAAGAATAAATGAAGCCTAAAGTCAGCAGAAGGAAAAAAATAATCAAAATTAGAGCAGAATTCGATGAAATTGAAAACAAAAAACAATAGAAAAAATAAATGCAACAAAGAGCTGGTTCTTTGAGAAGTTTAATAAAATTGACAAATCCCTGGCTAGACTCACTAAAGAAAAAAGAGAAAGGACACAAATAAACAAAGTCAGAGATGAAAGAGAAGAAATTACGCCAGACACTGCAGAAATACAAAGGATCATACAAGAATACTATGACAAAGTATATAACACCAAATTTAATAACCTAGAAGAAATGGACAAGTGCTTAGAAAGATACAACCTTCCTAGATTGAATCAAGAACTGGAAAATCTAAACAGATCTATCAGCAATATGGAAATTGAAACAATCATCAAAAACATATCAAAAAGTAAAAGTTCAGGACCAGATGGCGTCACCAGTGAATTCTGCCAAACATTCAAAGAAGATTTAATTCCTATCCTCCTTAAACTCTTCCAAAAAATCGAAGAGAAGGAAATACTTCCCAACCCATTTTATGAGGCCAATACTATCCTGATATCAAAACCTGGTAAAGATAACAGAAATAAAGAAACTACAGACCAATATCTCTTATGAATGCAGATGCAAAAATCCTAAATAAGATACTAGTGAATCAAATATAGCAACATATTAAAAAGTTTACCCACCATGATCCAGTGGGTTTCATTCCAGGGGCACAGGGTTGGTTCAACATATGAAAATCGAAGAATATGATAAACCACATGAACAAATTAAAATATAAGAATCAAACAATCATATCAATAGATGCAGAAACAGCCTTTCACAAGATACAACATTCATTTATGATCAAAACATTTAACAAAATTGATATAGAAGGAAAGTACCTTAACATAATAAATGCCATCTATGACAAACCCTCAGCCAACATTATAATGAATGGTGAAAAACTAAAAACTCTCCCTCTAAGACCAGGAACAAGGCAAGGCTGTCCATTATTGCCACTGTTATTTGATATAACATTAGAGGTTCCAGCAAGTGCAATCAGGCAAGAGAAATATGTAAAAGGCATCCAAATAGGAAATGAAGAAGACAAACTCGCTATATGCAGATGACATGATTCTCTATATAGAAAATCCTAAAGATACCACAAGAACACTACTAAAAACAATAAGCAAATACAGTAAAGTTTCTGATACAAAATCAGTGTTCAAGAATCCATAGCATTCCTATACTCTAATAATTGTGTCAGAAAAAGAAGTGGAAAAAATCAATCCTTTTGCAAGTGTAACAAAAAGAATAAAATACCTAGGAATAAATTTAACGAAACATGTGAAAGATCTATATAATGAAAACTACAAGACTCTATTAAAAGAAATCAAAGAAGATACAAAGAACTAGAAAGATATTCTGTGTTCTTGGATTGAAAGAATCAACATAGTTAAAATGACTTTATTACCTAAAGCATTGTACAGATTTGATGCAATCCTCATCAAAATCCATTGGCATTTTTTTTAAGAAATAGAACAAAAAATCATTAGATTTGTATGAAAACACAAAAGACCCTGAATCACCAAAGCTATTTCCAGAAAAAAGAACGAAACTGGAGGCATCACTCTGCCCATCTTCAAATTATACTACAAAGCAACGGTAATCAAAACAGCATGGCAGAAAAACAGACACACACACCAGTGGAACAGAATTGAGAGTACAGAATTAAACCCATATTTATATGGGCAAATAATTTTCAACAAAAAAGCCAAAAATCCCACTACTGGGTATTTATCCCAAAGACTTGAAAACCCACATCCAAAAAGATATTTGCACACCGATGTTCATAGCAGCATTATTCACAGTGGCCAGGACATGGAAGCAACCAAAGTGTCCTATGATAGATGATTGGCTAAAGAAGCAGTGGTACATATATACAATGGAATATTACCCAGCCATAAGAAGAGATGAAATACTGCCAATTGCGACAACACGGATGGACTTCAAGATAATCATGCTAAGTGAAATAAGCCAGACTGAAAAAGTAGAAAATCACATGATATCACTTATACGTGGGATATAAACCAAAAAGCAACAAACAAACAGGACGAACAGAGACTCATGGATATGACAATAGAGTAATAGTTATCAGAAGGTGAAGGGTGGAGTGGAGAGGGAGAGGGAGAAGGTACATGGGATAAAAGGGGTCAAATATGTGGTGACAGAAAGAAATCTAACTATGGGTGGTGAACACACAATGCAATATATATATGCCTTACTATTGAATTGTATACCTGAAACTTACTGAATTTCATTAACCAATGTCACCATAATAAAAATAAATAAATAGATAGATAGATGAATAAATAAATAAAAATAAAAGTGAGCCAACATTTAAAAATCCAGAGATTTCACCCTAAAACTTCATTATTCCAGATTTTCAACGCAAATCAGGAACACTGGCAATATGGGCCCCTTATCCCATATGACAGCAATCACCTGGAACACAGGAGTCATAGACCCAGAGGAAGCAGGCTTTTTCTATTTGCCAGTCACTCCTCCTCTCTTTCTTCTTATATCCATTGCCTTAGCTTATTTACAATGCTTGCCTGACTGCTGCAGGTATGTTGTTTTGCAAACCCTGATCTGAACTCTTAAGGAGAAAAGAAGAATATTTTTCCAAATACCCTGTAAGTTGTAAGGCTACCTCTTCTACAATCGCAATAGAGTTAATACTTTACATTGTGTATTCTGCAAAGCATAATTGGTTCTTTTCCTTCATTCTTCCCTTTCCCACTCCTTCAAACTTGATCTCTTTCTGTTTTCATGTGATGCTTTGACATAATTGAAGTCTCAACACTGTTGCCATGTGGAAATTTCAGCTACTATTAAGCGTGACCATCTCTTTAATCCCCAGCCTTGAACCCCTTTTCCCTCTCACTTATCCGACTGCGACCAATGTCTTTTTGCATTAAGAAAATATCAGCCCACTGAAGGCTCTTCTCTTAGTTACATGGACATTCTGTGGATATCGGACCAGAAGTGAAAGGGGAAGTTTTAACTTCATGTTATACAGCCATAGGTTTGTGTGATCTTGAATAATTAACTAGCCTTTTTCATGATCAGTCTTCTCATCTATGAAGTGATATGTTATAATTTTACTTATTCTTAGATTCATAAATAAACTGACTTTTAAAGACTGGCCCACTGCATGAAGGACATCTCAAGAAACATTCAAAGGAAAGTTGAAGCCCACAACTGTGGCACAATAGTAGTGTCCTATGTCAGTGAGGAGGAATAGCCGTAATTATGGGGTTTTAAGTATTTGCGTGTTATACTCACTGAAGGAGAATTCAAGGAAGAGAGAGGTACAAGTAAAACAAGATACGGATCACTAAGTCTAGTTTCATCTCACATTTGGAAGAATAAAAAGGTTTATAAAATTATTTTGGCCACAAGAAATTTGGAGTGAACAGTGATCATCAAAACTCACTGGGTTGTTGGGATAATAGCATAAATCTTAGAATGTAGGAAAGACATTGTTATGAAGAATGGGCAGCAGAAACTTCTATTTTCTTCTTAGTTTAATGGCAAACAAAGTAGGGGCAAAATCAGGAGGAAATTGTGTAGGTGCTTTAAGAAAGAGCAGGTAGAAAATGTCTCAGTGTTGTGTGATGTACCTTGACATAATGGGTAAAATGGACTGGCATTGTTGCCGTTCAAAATTTCCAGCTACTGTCAAGACTGACCATCTCCTTAGTCATCAGCTGTCTTTCTGCATTAAACCAAATGAATGAATGAATGAACACATATGTTCATGCATTCATTCATACATGAATACATGGGATTTCCTGTGTTGATTGCTCTTAACACCATCATGAGGAACTGCTATACAGATACAACCAGGTTCTTCCAGAAATAATTGGTAGAATCTTTCAAGTGAAATAAATGGAGAAACTGGCTTTTGGAAATAAAGTAATTATAATATAGAGTAGGGAACACTACAGAGTAACCTCTTGCTTATTTTGAAGATGTCAACAAAAAGAGCTTTTTTAAATCCATACTGACTTCATACTGCCGGAAACCATATTTATTCTTCATTTCAAGAGACTCTTTTGACTGTTAACTCTGTGTGATGTGAGCCTGTGTTGGTTCTGGGATAATGAACTCAGAAAGACTGATTTTCTGGTTTTCAGAAGGTCACAGTCTAAGGGAAATATAAAAATAACTCTAACACAACATGATAAGTGTTTGTTAGAATAAAAACAACCTGTTGAGTTTCAGAAATGGAAGGGGACTTGGGGAAATTACATCCTGCTTTTTTCAGCTGTCCAGCCAGAAGGCCCTGATGTCCTCCTCCCACCAGGTGTGCACTCAGTCCTTGTAAATAAGAACACACCTTTCCTGCCCACAGTGATAGGTGAAAACGAGGACAGAAGATCCAAATAAGATGAGATGGATATTTGGAGGCTGGGAGACAGAAGCTCTTCATCAGGTTGTTAAGTTAGGAAGACATTAATCAAGGTCAAGAAGAAGCCATCTTGCCTCACATGAAAGGAAAAAAAAAAGAAAAATCCCTGTGTGAAGAATGGATGCAAGATGATTTACACAGAGCAAGAAACCCAGGACTTGATGGCATTATTGGAGCTTCTAGATCAAGTCATTCCTAAAGCCGGATCTGTGTATAGACTCTAAACCCTACAAGACAATAAATTACCTTTTTACTTAAGCTAGTAGGATATACAAAAATAAAATCATACTTTACATACTTAGCAATGGAAAGAATCCTAAGACATGCTGAATTTATTTTTCATCAATTTACTTTAAATGTTTACTTTACAGAAGCAAAATTAAGTATAGCCTCTTGAAGATTCAGGCTTCACTGTCATAGCACATCATTCATCAGAGAGTTAAGGCAGTATTCTTCCAAGGGGACAGTGAAGGGGTAGGGATAGGGGGTTAGGGGATGGGAGAGCTAACACTCAGGTGAGATTCGAGGGGTGAGCAGTGTGCACTGTTTGTCAACGAGGGCTTGGGCATCTCAAGTTCTGATTCAACAGGTGATTGGCATTGGGGAGTCAAACTAAAGTAGCAGATGTGTCAACTGTGGATGCAAAATGGTTATGAGTAAATGGAACGGGCAAGATTCGTTTACAGGGGGCAGGACCCTAACTGATTTAGTATAGTGCTATAGCTCTTGGAAATAAACTTGTCCTTGGTGGAGACTGAGAGATCTAGACAGTCAACTGGAATAGAATCTTAGAATGTTGACCAAATAGAAATCAGTCCTACAGCCTAGAACCGAGGTCCTGAAGAACTGGGTTCAGAAATCTGTTGGAAAAGCCCAAAGATCAGGAGAGAGTAACTCTTGGAAGGGCAGGTAGGGGTGTGACACATGCTTTTCTGGAGGCATGTTTGGGAATGGAATAGGGAGAGCCCACCGAGGGGGTCAGCGACCCAGCTCTGAGACCCTAGAAAAAGCGAATACCTAGAATTGCAAAATATATAAATGAAGGTAGTTTTAATTATAGCTTCCTAAACTTTAAGTTCCTAGAGAAATTTTATTTTGAATAGTGAATTCTTATTCTAGTGGTTTTCGTAAAAATAACCTTTTATCTACATGATCATTTCCCATCCTGAAAATCCTCTCTCTGTTTGGATGCAAGAACGGGTACTTGAACTGGAAACTTACAATTCCACCTCTAAATTCATTTTTATAAACCTTGAGACTGCAACTCAAGAACTGGCTCTCCATCCCTTTTCTCTTGCATTTTCTTTAACTTAAAAAAAAAAAAAAGCTCAATTCACAGAGCAATGAAATGTGAAAAGAAATGAACTCAATTACTGTTGCAAACAAGAACAGCAACATAAACAAGGTATTTCAAATATTTTCACTGTCTGAGATTTAAATGCCACTCTTTGAAGTCAGGTTTTCATGTGTGTAATTTGACTGTCATGTCCAAAATTTCATTATTTTGCAAATGTTTTAATAACATAAAAGGACATCTAAGAATAAAATGAAACATAAAATGTTTTTGTTCTATTTCCTGTGTTTTTAAACAAACAAAAATGCAGGTCTAATTTATTTTCTATCTTTAAAAGAACCAAAAGTTCTCCAACGACTGGTCTGTGCCCAGTTTCATATGAGCAGACACAGTGCCCTGGCTAGCTTCACCTCTGGGAAGACACCTCTGCCTTCCTTTTTTCTTTCTTTCCCTTTTCTCATCCTGTCCTGAGAATCTTAGTGTTATAAAAGCAAAGATGAATATATTGCTATCCCTGGCCTCCTGGAGTTCATATTTCCTCAGAGGAGAAAATGATCGGAACAAAATGCCAACTGTTTTGAAGATTTTGCCCTCTCTATGGCGGTCTAGCTTGTATATGTCAGTCTTCTTCTGTTCTCTAATTCGTTGAAGACTTTAACTCCCAGGGCAAGGTCTTCTTCTCTACTCCTGCTTCTTTATCAGTGAAGTCAACATCTTTCTGGATGACCCAGGTAGCAGTCAAGCCTCTCAGGCTCTCACCTTTATCTCTGACCTTCTGCTCTAGTGTACTCAGCTCCGCAATCCATGAATCATGGAATCTCAGTGTTAAGACTGAAGCTCTGAAGGGTCTAAGGTGTTACCGTATCTGCAAGCTAACAGGCTAGCCTGCCACAACTTTACATACATATGTGTGATGGTTCATTTTCTGTGTCATCTTGACTGGGCTAATGAATGTCCATGTAGCTGGTAAAACATTATGTGAGAGTGTTCCTTGAAGAGATTAGCGTTTGATTCATCAGACTGAGTAAAGAAGATCCTTTCTGACCATTGCGGGTGGGCATCATTCAATTCATTTCAATTCATGGAGGGCTCTAATGTAACAAAAAGGCAGAGAAAGGGCAATTCGCTTTCTCTTCTTGAGCTGGGACGTGTATCTTCCCCTGCCCTCGGACATCGGGGCTCCTGGTTCTCAGGCCTTGAGACTCTGACTGGGATGTACACCATTGGCTCTTCTGATTTTCAGGCCTTCGGGTTTGTACTGAATTACACCACCATCTTTCATGGGCCTCCAGCTTGCAGACAGCAGATCATGGGACTCTTCCTCCTCCATGATTGTGTGAGCCAGCCCCTCATAACAAATCTCTTTCTATATATCTATGTATATCACACTGGTTCTGTTTCTCTAGAGAACTCTAATACTGTGTGTATGTGTGTGTGTGTGTTTGTGTGTGTGTGTGTGTGTGTGTGTGTGTGTGTGTAGAAACATGAAACCTCTGGATCAGGGAACAGACCTTTTAGGGACTCACAGAACATCTGTCTCCCTGCCCCAATTCCCCATGGGGAGACATGGCAAGAGTCAATACATTTGTGTCAGAAGGGGTTTGCATCACAAAAGAGAAATTCTGAAATTACGAAACCCAGAGATTATATTAGAACTGCTGCCATATCATCTCATCCTCCAATCTGGATAGAGCTAGAGCTAGAGCTAGAGCTAGAGCTAGAGCTAGAGGCAGAGACAGAGACAGAGACAGAGACAGAGACAGAGACAGAGATGGAGATAGAACTTACCGTTTTTTTTACTTTGGAATGTAAACAAATTTGAGGAGGGGGTGGGAGGATAGGGGATGGGAAGGTCCTTACTCTGTAATGAAGGCAATTGATTCTGGGGGAAGCAAAAAAGCTGTCTTTAAATTTCATTATCTATAAAATTTGTATTCTGTTATAGCAGCATTAACTGACTAAGACACGTTTACACATCTTCAACTTTATTGTCCCTCTCTTCATCTTAAAAACATCTCAACCCAACTTTCTCTTTGCTTGCACCTATTTGAATGTTGCTGGGGAAAAAGTAAAATCACACAACTAGATGAACTGGTTAATTTTAGTTTAATTCATGACTGTAAACCGTACATAGAATTAAATGCAGTATCCCCCCATAAGACTGTAAGCTCTTCTTAGGGTATAGACATTTCATGTTGGTAGTTACAGTCATTGTTTCTCAGAACTTGACAGCTCCCTATCCACCCTAGACCACTAAACCACAGTTATCTCATGACTGTTAAGTTTGATTTTCTGCTAGCTTAATCTGTCTTTAATGGTTGACTTTTGACTCTAACCTTACTTTATTTCTGGCTGGTTTTCTTGGATCAATACTTTGTTTGACTGTAAGTTTAAATCTTGACTCTGATTTTCCCTGTTTCCTTTCTTTTAGGTGACCTTTAACTTCATGGTCTACAGTAGCAGTTCTTGTGGTCTAAAGGCCTTGGTTACGGTCTTTTATATACTAAAGAATTATTGAGGACCCCAAAGAGCTTGTTTATAGAGGTTGTATTTATCAATACATACACTATTAGCAACTAACACTGAGAATTAAAAATTGTACTTATTAATTTATTTTAAAACAATACAAATTAACCATTTGCAAGTTAACATATTTTCTATGAAAAATAACTATATTTGTCAAAACAAAAAATTTAGTGAGATCAACATTGCTTAATATTTTTAAAATCTCTGTAATAAATGGCTCAATAGAAAATGACTGCTAGATTCCCATATCTGATTTTACATTCAGTCTATTGTGATATCACAGCCTCACAATATGACATTGTGATATCATGAACCCTCTGAAAAACTATTATAAAAGAATGAGAAAGAAAAGGCAAATAATATCTTAGCATTGTCATATGAAAAATTTGATGTTATGGAAATGATTTTAGGAACTCCAGGGGTTCCGAGGTTACACTTTGAGTACCACTGATGTACTGTATAGACTCTCAATCCATTTCTTTGACTCTATCCTAGAATGCTCCATTAAATTCCTGGCCTCTGCAAGTGGAAGATCTCAAAGAATAAGTACTCTGTGAATAGAATCGATTAACAAT
Source organism: Pteropus medius (assembly GCF_902729225.1). Classification (NCBI taxonomy): domain Eukaryota; kingdom Metazoa; phylum Chordata; class Mammalia; order Chiroptera; family Pteropodidae; genus Pteropus; species Pteropus medius. Next base: position 20,241,915 of record NW_024349519.1, on the reverse strand, counting down.
AAACCCCTCAAAACCAAAAGGTTAGTGGGCTGCTTTTCACGGAGAGTGAGGGTCAGCAGAGACCACATCCTACACTTTGGCCAGGCTTGTGAAGAGAACAATCACAGACAGAATAAGTAGAAAAGCAGACTCTATGGCAAGGAGGAAGGAAATACAAGCAATAGGCCTATACCTTCTGAGTACCTTGTGGCTTAAAATGGAAGGCCTGTGGAGGTGGAGTTGCAAATATTGCTTCTTTAGTTCTTTTATCAGAGTTTAAAGAAGTGTCTCAATGTAGCTACAAAAGTTAGTTACATGGTTAGAATGGAAAAAACATAATGTGTCTCCAGAGTACCATCAGAGAAGAAAGATACCCATATACTCTGTGGGATATGATGATGCTCTCAGCCAAATCATAATTGAGTATGACAGGTGATTTGCCAAGTGCAGGAGTGGATGTGGTGGGGCCCCAAATCGGTGGACAGACTGTAGATTAAAGTCAGACTCAGAGCAGATAGCAGCAAAATAAGACCTGGGGATTAAGGAGATCTGTGACCAGGAAAATAAATAAATAAGATATATCATGATGGGAGTGGAAAAATATGGGAGACAAAATCCAGGGTGCGGTTCACTGGCATTTCCTACTCAGTTTCAACGCACTGCTTGGTGATGCTGGGAACTTCAACAGATGGGCCTATCTCACCTAGACAAGGATCTATCTATATAATGACTCAAAAATGGCTTAAATCTAGCTCAGCTCAGTCTTACGCCCAACTCTTTTTTTGTAGGCCCAATAGTGAGAAAACTATACTTCAAGGCTGAAATCTCCAAGGTGATAGCAACTGGACTTAAGTTGATGGAAACAAAAAAATGAGCAAATGTGAGAGTCTGGATTTAGGCCTTTGCTCGAAGGTACAGACTCTGTCTGTATCTAGTGTCTATTAATTATATATGAGGAAAAAATATTTCGGAGATTTGCTTTTTGAGTAATGAATATGGTCTCTTTAATTTCTCCAACACTACATAGAGAAAGGCACACTGATAAGTGTTAAAAGGTTAAAGTTTGGAGATAGCATGGTTGTTTCAGAGAAAATAATTTTATTTTTTTAGTCATTGACCTAACATGTTGCCACTTTCTAGTTGTTTGGTGCAAGAAATTTAACATCTCTAAGCTACAGCACCATAATATGAAAAGTGTAAAAAAATATTATCTATCTTACAGAGGTATTTTAAAGATTAAATAAGAAAAGGATGTAAATGCAGCTAACACCCTGCTGGCATATAGTAATCAATCAATAAATAATCACCATTATGATTATAATTTAGGCAGCAATATAAACTCTAAATTGCTGATTTTTTTATTTCTAAGTATTTTATATACAAAATACTTATCTATTTTAAAATCAGTTTAGAAGAAGATAAATTATTTATCTATTGCCAAGCAAAAGCAATTGGGGGCAGAGGGAAGATAAAGTCATTGCAATACATTGTTCTGCTCACTGTTTACATTCTTAAGCTAATGTCACATACCTTCTTTACAGATAATTTAAATACAAAATCTTAAAACCAGTGTTTCTGTAAGCAAGGTCTACTTGTAGCCAAACTGCCAAGAAGATTGTTAAAAATTCACCTTCTTAGACCTTCTGAGTCAGAACTCTGTTGCCCAAACTTTTAAAAAAAAGAAAAAGAAAAAGAAAAACAGGAAAGAAAGAAAAAAGTCCTTGCTAAATACAAACGTTAATAGTCACTGCAGTAGGGTGACAACCTCTTCCCAGTTTGCCCAGGACTTTCTTAGTTCTAGCACTGAATGTCCCATGTCCAGTATTCTGAGAATTCCCTCAGTCCCAGGCAAACCAGGATGGTTAGTCACCACATGAGTAGAATAGAATTTATCCCCAAGATTTAACTATGATAACTAAAACAACACAATGTGTGCAAATCCCTAACATTTCAATTAAGCTTGTGAAAAACAAAGAAAAGAAGACATGTAAGTCATAATTTCACTAAAGTGGCACTTCATGAACAATCAAGACCAGTATTCTTTGAAGATGGACAATTCATTCCTGTGGTTACACTGACCTCTGCTGGGCATGCCTTCAACTACAGTCATTTGAGAGCAAATAGTTCAAATGAATTGTATTTTTTTAAATTAAGTTTATTGGGGTAAATTGGTTAATACAATTACATAATTTCCAGGTGTACATTATAATTTGACATCTATATATTCTATTGTATGATTACCACCCAAAGTCAAGTTTCCTTCAGCTACCATATATTTGATCCCCTTTACCCACTTCATCCTCTCCCTACTCTCTTACATTTGACCACTTTTACCCCGTCTACCTCTCCACTCCTTCCTGACCTCCTACCCTCTGGCAACTACTAGTCCATTGTTCATGTCCCTGAGTCTCTGTTTGTCCTGTTCATTTGTTGCTTTGAGGTTTATATTCCACGTATAAGTGATATCATGTGATTTTCTACTTTTTCAGTCTGGCTTATTTTGCTTAGCATGATTATCTTGAGGTCCATCCATGTTGCCGCAAATGGTAGTATTTCATCTCTTCTTATGGCTGAGTAATATTCCATTGTATATACGTACCACTGCTTCTTTAGCCAATCATCTATCATAGGACACTTTGGTTGCTTCCATGTCCTGGCCACTGTGAATAATAATGAACATCGGTGTGCAAATATCTTTTTGGATGTGGGTTTTCAAGTCTTTGGGGTAAATATCCAGTAGTGGGATTGTTGGATTATATGGTAGATCAATTCTTAGTTTTTTGAGGAACCTCCATACTGTTTTCCATAGTGGCTGTACCAATTTGCAGTCCCACTAGCAGTGTATGAGGGTTCCAACATTTGTTAATATTTGTCTTGTTGATTATGCTATTCTAACAGGTGTGAGATGATATCTCATTGTGGTTTTGATTTGCATTTCCCTAATAGCTAGCGATGTTGACCATCTTTTCATATGTTTGTAGACCATTTGTATGTCCTCTAGGGAGAAGTGTCTGTTCAGGTCCTCTGCCCATTTTTTGATTGGATCATTTGTTTTTTCGTTATTCTTGAGTCATGTGAGTCCTTTCTACATTTTGATATTAGGCCCTTATTGGAGGTGTTGCTTGCAAATATATTTTCCCATTGAGGTGGTTGTCTCTTTACCTTGTTGATGGTTTCTTTTGGTATGCAGAAGCTTTTTAGTTTGATATAGTCCCATTCATTTATTTTTGCTTTTACTTCCCTTGCCTGGGAGGTCAAATTCATAAAATCCTCTTTAAGTCCGAGATTCCTGAGTGTCATTCCTATGTTTTGTTCTATGCGTTTTATTGTTTCAGGTCTTCTATTCAGGTCCTTAACCCATTTTGAGTTAATTTTGGTGTGTGGTGATAGACAACAGTCTAATTTTATTCTTTTGCAGGTGACCTTCCAATTTTCCCAGCACCATTTATTGAAGAGGCTTTCCTTTTTCCACTATATGTTTTTGGCTTTTTTGTTGAAAATTATTTGCTTGTATAAATATGGGTTTACTTCTGGACTCTTGATTCTGTTCCACTGGTTCATGTATCTGTTTTGCTGCCAATACCATGCCGTTTTGATTGCTGTCGCTTTGTAGTATATTTTGAAGTTGGGCAGAGTGATGCCTCCAGCCTCGTTCTTTTTTCTCAGGATGGCTTTGGCAATTCGGGGTCTTTTGTGTCCATACAAACCTGATGATTTTTTGTTCTATTTCTTTAAATAGTGCCAAAGAGATCTTGATGGTGATTGCATCAAATCTGTACGATGCTTTAGGTAATAAGGTCATTTTAACTATGTTGATTCTTCCAATCCAAGAACACAGAATATCTTTCCATTTTTTTATATCTTCTTTGATTTCTTTTAATAGAGTCTTGTAGTTTTCATTATATAGATCCTTCACATGTTTCGTTAAATCTATTCCTAGGTATTTTATTCTTTTTGTTGCACTTTCAAAAGGATTGATTTTTTCCAATCGATTTTGTTTCAATCTTTTTGTTGCATTTGCAAAAGGATTGATTTTTTTCCACTTCTTTTTCTGACATTTCATTATTAGAATATAGGAATGCTATGGATTCTTGAACATTGATTTTGTATCAGAAACTTTACTGTATTTGCTTATTGTTTTTAGTAGTGTTCTTGTGGCATCTTTAGGGTTTTCTATATAGAGAATCATGTCATCCACAAATAGTTTGTCCTCTTCATTTCCTATTTGGATGCCTTTTATATCTTTCTCTTGCCTGATTGCTCTTGCTAGGACTTCCAATGTTACATTGAATAATGGTGGCAATAGCGGACAGCCTTGCCTTGTTCTTCATCTTAGAGGGAAGGTTTTTAGTTTTTCACCATTAAGTATAATGTTGGCTGAGGGTTTGTCATAGATGGCCTTTATTATGGTGACATCCTTTCTCTCTATACTGATTTTGTTAAATGTTTTGATCATATTGGATGCTGTATTTTGTCGAAGGCTTTTTTTGCATCTACTGATATGATCATATGATTCTTATTTTTTAATTTGTTTATGTGGTGTATCACATCATTCAATTTGCATGTTGAACCATCCCTGTGCCCCTGGGATGAAGCCCACTTGATCATGGTGTATAATCTTTTTAATATGTTGCTGTATTTGGTTTGCTAGTATCTTATTTAGGATTTTTGCATCTGTGTTCAAGAGAGATATTGGTCTGTAGTTTTCTTTTTTTGTGTTATCCTTACCAAGTTTTGGTATCAGAGTAATATTGGCCTCACGAAATGAGTTGGGAAGTATTGCCTCCTCTTCTATTTTTTGGGAGAGTTTGAGGAGAATAGGTATTAAATCATCTTTGAATGTTTGGCAGAATTCACTAGTGACGCCATCTGGTCTTGGACTTTTACTTTTTGGTATGTTTTTAATGATTGTTTCAATTTCTTTATTGCTGATCAGTCTATTTAGATTTTTCCAGTTCTTCTTGATTCAGTCTAGGAAAATTGTATTTTTCTAAGTACTGGTTCATTTTTTCTAGGTTATTAAATTTGGTGTTATATACTTTGTCATAGTATTCTTGCATGATCCTTTGTATTTCTGTGATGTCAGTCATAATTTCTTCTCGTTCATCCCTGATTTTGTTTATTTGTGTCCTTTCTCTTTTTTCTTTAGTGAGACTAGCCAGGGGTTTGTCAATTTTATTAACCTTTTCAAAGAACCAGCTGTTCGTTGTATGCATGTATGTATGTATGCATGTATGTATGTATGTATGTATGTATGTATGTATGTATTTATTTTGTTTTCGATTTCATTGAATTCTGCTCTAATGTTTATTATATCTTTCCTTCTGCTGACTTTAGACCTCATTTGTTTTTCTTTCTTTAGTTTTTAAAGATGAAGTGTTAGGTTGTTCATTTGGGCTCATTCTTGTTTTTGGAGATAGGCCTGTAATGATATAAACTTTCCTCTTATGACTGCTTTTGTTGAGTCCCAAAAGTTTTGATATGTTGTACTATCATTATCATTCATTTCTATGTATCTCTTGATCTTTTTATTTTTTCTGTGACCCAGTTATTCTTCAGTAACATGTTGTTTAATCTCCATGTATTTGTGGTTCTTCTTGATTTCTTTATGCAGTTGATCTCTAGTTTCAAAGCATTATGATCAGAGAATATGGTTGGTATGATTTCAACTCTCTTATATTTGTCGAGGCTATTTCTGTGTCTCAGTATGTGGTCAATCTTTGAGAATGTTCCATGTGCACTAGAGAAGAAAATATAAGCAACTGTTTTGGGATGGAAGGCTTTGCATATGTCAATTATGTCCAGTTGGTCTTATGTGTCGTTTAAGGATGTTATTTCCTTATTGATTTTCTGTTTGGATGATCTGTCCATATCCTACAGTGGGGCATTTAGGTCCCCTACTATGATAATGTTTTGTCTGTTTCTACCTTTAGTTCTGTTAGTAATTGCATATTTTGGGGTTCTCTGATTGGGAGCATAAATATTAATAAGTGTTATATCTTCTTGGTGCATGATTCCCTTTATCATTATGCAGTGTCCCTCAATATCTTTCTTTACCTTTTTTATTTTGAAGTCTATTTTCTCCAATATTAATACCGCTACTCCCGCTTTTCTCTGAATGCCATTTTCTTGAAATATCATTTTCTACCCTTTCACTTTAAATCTATATTTGTCTTTGGAGCTGAGGTGTATCTCCTGGAGGTAGCATATGGTTGGATTTTGTTTTTTGATCCAATCTGCAACTCTGTGCCTTTTTATTGGTGAGTTCATTACATTTACATTTAGGGCGATTATTGAAATATGAGGTCTTCTTATAGCCATTTTATCTTTTGCTTTCTGGTAGCTCGGTGTTTCCATTGTTTCCGTGTCCTTGTGTTTCTGTTTTCTTTATTTTGGTTGGCTTTTGTGGGTTTTGCCTCTGATTTTTTTTGTTTTATGCTATATACTTCAGTTCTGACTCTATAGTGTGTGGTTCCCATTACAAATATAAATAAATAAATAAATAAATAAATAAATATATATATATATATATATATATATATATATATATATATATATATATAGTCATGCATTTTCTTCTGTGCATGTCTTATCTCCATTCCCCTTTGCAAATTTGGATCTTTGAATCCTTTGCTTTTTAGTCATTGTCTCAATTTGTCCCTATGTATGCTGAACGTTCATTATTATCTTGTTATAACAATTCACTTCTTATTATTTAAGCTATAATGCCCTGTTCTTAGTAAAGGTTGCACTCGTCTGCTTCTATTTGCCGGATAGTCACTTTACTCCTAATTATGTATTTTTGTTGTTGTTATTGTTTTGTTTTAGGTGAGCTGACCCCTTTCAATATTTCCAGATTCCCTCAATTTTTGTATGTCTGGAAAGGTCTTAATTTCTCGGTCATATCTAAAGGAGAGCTTAGCTGGATACATTATTCTAGGCTGGTAGTTCCTTTCACTTAATAGTTTAAATATTTGATTCCATTCCTTTCTGGCTTGTAAGGTCTGCGCTGAGAAGTTCGATGATAATCTAATGGATTTTCCTTTATATGTTACTGTTTTCTTCTCCCTGGCTGCCCTGAGAATTCTATCTTTGTTATTGATTTTTGATAACTTTAATACAATGTGTCGTGGTGAAGGCCTTTTTGGGTTAAGATAATTGGATGTTCTGTTGACTTCTTGAATTCCAAGTTTCAACTCATTCCTTAGATTTGGGAAATTCTCATTCACTGTTTGTCTGAAAAATGCTTTCTGGTCCCTGCTCCTTTCCCTCGCCTTCGGTATTGCTCATTATTCTTATGTTTCCTCTCCTGATGGTATCAGCTAGTTCTTGGATTTCTCTTTCATTATTTTTCATTCTTTGGTTTCTCTTTTCTTCATTCTGATTTATTTCTAGATTTCTGTCTTTGATATCACTGATCCTTTCCTCCATTTGGTTGACTACTATTTCCCAAGCTTGCTATTTCATTTTTCAACTCTTGCAGTGTGTTTTTTTATCTCCAGAAGTTCTATTTGGTTCTTTTTGAGGGTTTCAATCTCCTTGCTCCGCTCATCTAGTTGTTTTTGCAATTTCTGAAATCGTTGATATGACTCATTTTGGAACTCACTGAGTTTTTTCAGAATTACCATATCGAATTCTCTGTCACTTAAGTCACATATTTCTATGTCTGTAAGCTCATTTTCTGGAGATTTTTCTCTTTCTTTCTGAGATGCCTTGTCACCTTGGTTGTTCATGCTGATTAAAGAACTATTTCTCTGCCTGGGCATTAATGGAAGTGTATTCTGTTGTTTTTCCAGAAAGAAGATTTATTATATAAATCTTAGCCTGCTGCAAAGAAGGTGCTTTTCTTTTGGTTTCAAGTAGGTGGCATCTAGGCCTCTTGGATCCCTAATAGTTTAGGCAGCATTTGCTCGGATTCCCCTGGGCCTCCACGGTGATCGGACTATGGCTCAGCCTCGGTTTTGCAACCACAGTTGGTAAGAATCAACTGTTGTTTCTCTGCTGGCTGCTTCTCTGCTCTCTGCCCTGATGACTGGGCCTTGCAGCCAGCCGGCCATGGGGAGCCCACAACCCTCCCAGGATCAGCTGTTTAGGGAATTTGCAGCACGAACTCTCTGCTCCTTCTCCCTTCACCCTCCTCCTGCAGGGAGCTCCAGAATCTGCCAGAGGTAGCCTCAGTCTCAGCAGAGTTTGCTCAGATTCCCCTGGGGCTCCACGGTGTTCGGTGTTCGGTCTCAGAGGATATGCGGGGAGGGGCTCTCTGGGTCGAGGGTTGAGGGCTGTGGCTCAGCCTTGGTTTTGGAACCAGGGCTGGTGAAAATGAACTGTTGTTTCTCTGCTGTCCAGTCCCACTTCTCTGCTTTCTGCCCTGATGACTGGGCCCTGTTGCCAGCTGATAAGTCCTGGCACTTCCAAGCAGGGCTGATTAGGGAAGTCACTGCACCTTCACTCCTCCCCTTCCTCTTGCAAGGAGCTCCAGTGGCTGTGAGAGGCAACTTCTTTATTTGTCCCAGTCCACTGCTGGACACTCAGATTTCTGACCTGTGGTAGCTCTTATGTGTAGATCCCACGCTCAGATGTGCTGATGTGCAGTTTGGGTGTTTTTGTTCAGTTTTAGATGTTCAGCTTATTGTTGTTTCAAGGGGAGAGATCTGAGGACATCTCTTACTCCATCATGTTTTCCCAGAATCCCCTGATTTATTTATTTTTTTAAGTTTTTTGTTACTTTAGCATTTAAGTTGCATATTTTTAAAAAAAGAGGTTTTCTAATTTAAAAAAAAATAACTCTCTTTGAGGCAGATCAAAATCAACCCTGGTCGAAGAAAAATAGTTTCTAAAGGCAATGTTTACTGTAACTTGTTCTATCTAAAACTAGGCTCTGGTCCCATTAAAGAAGTGTCAGAGCAGTATTAATTTGGTTATTTTTACATAAATCTGCATTAATATTCAAGAAACCCTGCTCCAGGTATGCAAATAAAGTAGATTAATTAATTAGTGCTACTCTGTCAACTATGTTCAAGCCCAAGATTCAAAGAGTGTAAGTGGCTGAAACACACAAAGGTATTTATACCAATCAGTGCTAATTCATGCTTAGAGGAGACACACAAAGGAAGTTTTCAGACATACAAGGAGGATGTCACATACAGATACCCTTGTATTTGTAACTGGAAACATGACCATTCCCTTTCAAAACCCCATTCCCCCTCTACCACAAAGAAAAGCTTCCACAAATAACAACACATGCAGGCTGGAGGAACAGAAGACCTTTGTCAAGAATTTAAATGAATCTCCATATATATATTTTCAAAATTCATAATTACTTTAGTTTCTAGATATACCCACTTTCGAAAAACAAGGTACAGAGTTAAATGTGAAGGTAGGGAGTACAAAGAGCTGAACTGTTGTCCATTAGTAAATGTGGGGCCTGGGGGGTTTGAGAGGGAACCACAGAGAAGGGAAGAAGAGGGAAAAAAAGAAGGGACAAAAAGGAAGTCTAGGCAATGAAGGAAGACTGAAAACTGAATTATTGTTATGGCTTACTATATATTTTAATTCATTAGAGCAGATGATATTACACAGGGAGAGACTATAGAATAAGAAAAGGACAAAGAATTGGGGACAACTAAAATTTATGAAGAAGAGGGGAAGTGCCAATGAAGGAGATTAAAAATAAATTTTCTTCTCCCTAATTGGTTCCATTTTCGTAATTTTCATAGTATAGACATAGAATGATAAACAGCAAATTCAAGATAGAGTTTACCTTCAGGGAAAGATTGAAGGAAGCAAAATTGAGTAGATATTGTTATAGGAGGGGGCTATATCTCTATCTGCAATATCATATTACTCCCTTTCTTTTCTGTAGAAATATAACTTTTCACCTGAGTTTCAAAGAGCTCATGGCTGCCTAGCTAGAGATTATGTATTCCAGTCTTCCTTGCAGCTGTCTCTTGTATGCTTATATGACTAAATTCTTGCCAAGGTAGTGTGATTAAGAGTGATGTATATGACTTCCCGGTCATTTCCTTAGAGGAAATTGTTTGTCCTTGCATCTTCTCCTTTCCATTTCCCACATTTTGGAATATGGATATACTACCAGCAATCCAGTCTCAACACTGAGGGCATGAATAGTACTCCAGGGCAGGGTACATGGTCCATGAGTCAATGGCTTCGTTTGACGCATGTAACAGTAATTCATTAAGAGTGAATCTTATGTCTTATTTTATTGTGCGAATGCATCGTGGTTTATCCACTGTCCTTTTGGTGGACATTTAGATTATTTTCTGTTTGGGACTATTAAGAATATTCTTATCATGTCTTCTTCCTCCATAGATTAGAGTTTCTCTATGATATTTTCTGTCTTAGTCTGTTTGGGCTACTACAACAAAAATATCATAAACTGTGTGGCTTATAAACAAACATTTATTTCTCATAGTTCTGGAGGCTGGGAAGTCCGAGATCAAGGCACCAGCAAATTTAGTGTTTGCTGAGGACCCGTTTCCTAGATGGCCACCTTTTCTGTATTCTCCTGTGCATAAGGGGCAAGGGAAATTTTTAGGCTGCTTTTATAAGGGCACTAATTGCTGAGGACTCCACTCTCAAGACCTAACTATCTCCCAAAGACTGCATTTCCTAATATCATAACCTTGCAGGTTAGGTTTCTAAATATAAATTTTGGGGGATACAAACATTCAGACTGTAGCATATATGTTTAGAAATGGAACTGCTGAATCATAGGATGTGTTTATATTTAATTTTCCTCAGCATAGTCAGGATAAACTCTTTTCCAAGTGGCCATAAAAATTTAAATCACCATCAATGTGTTAGACAGTCTCATCTTGTTTTTGATTGAATTTTCATTTTTTATTTATCATCATTTTAATTTTCACAAAATTGTTCATATCTCACTGTGGTTTTAGTTTGCATTTTTCTAATTACCAATGAAGATAGGCATCTTTTCATATGCTTAGGGCTATTTGTGTTGCTTTTGCTGTGAAATGCTCATTCACATTTTTGCTCCTTTTTCTATTGTGTTATCTTTTTCTTATTGGTTCTACATATAAATCTTTTGTTAAAAATATGTATGGCAAAACCCTCCCACTCTGTGATTTGTCTTTTTAAATCCTTATGTCTTTTGATGAATGCAAGATTTTAGTTTTAATATAGTGATATGCCTATTTGTTACTTCATGGTGTACAGGTTTTATTATTGTTTAGGAAATCCTTTGCACTCTGAGGTTGCAAAGATATTCTGTATTTTATTGTATAATTAATATAGTTTTATCATTCATATTTATCTTAAATCTGTAACTAGTAAATGATTTTTGGATATGATGTGGGTTAAGAATCAAATTAAGTAATTTCCTTATAGATAACCAATTGTCCCAGATCCACTGATGGAATAACTATTATTCCCTCCTCCCCCCACTACCCATTGATCTCTAATTCCTGCTCCTTATTATTTGTGTGAGATTATTTTAAGACTCTGTCTTTTCCATTATTCTGTTAATCTAATCTCATGCAAATGCCACATTGTCTTATTATAGTCTTGATAAAAATGTTGGTTTTAGATAAGACAAATTTCCCACTCTTTCTTCTTCTTATGGAATATTGTCTGGGATAGTCCTGTTTGCTATTCAATCTGAACTTCAGAATCAGATTGTTATGGTGTTACATTTTATTTGTAGATTTAATTGTTTTTATAGATTAGTCTGGGGGAGAATTTTGGCTCTAGTTCTTTGTTTTTTAAGTTTACGTAAACACATTCTTTTGTGTAAGTTTATCACAAGCCTGATTTTTATATATTTTTTTTATACGGGTTGTAATTTCAATTTTAAATTAGAAAGTAAAGAGGTAATTGGTAATTGTTTTTAAAAAAGAAGAAATGAAGAGAGTTTTGTTGTTGCCTAAAGGATAAATTTATACATTCAGGGAGAAAAAAAAACCTTAGGTGGAAACAACGAAAGTACAAGTCATAAAAGATAAATGTGAGGAGCAAAGCATGTGCCTGATCTTCTTGAAAAGTGAAGCAAGAAAGTGAAGACCATGTTGGCTACCAGCTGGCCTAGATTGTCTTAGGATGGCTCAGCTGAATTGCTGGAGCACTCCCTGAGGGAGAGAGCAGAGGATTCAGAGGTAAATACTGAGGGTGGGAAAGAATGAGTTCATTATGTAAATAATAGTTGCGAGCCAGATGTTCATAGCTTGGGTATACCTTACATGCCTAAGGCAGTTGTACAATGCATTTTCAGTGAGTTTTCATATCCTCGGGGGCCTTGCTATCAAATTCCAAAATTGCTCCCTCTCCTCAGACAGCTTTTCTCACAATTGCTGAAAAAAGAAACTGTTAGGAAAGTCTCACAATGAGGAAATTTTGGTACAGTGCCTTACATGCAAACAAGAAAATAGCAGGAGTTAAGCAATTCAGATAATTACTGTCATGAATACTGGACCATGTGAAAAAGAGAAAAGATTTTGATTTTTAATGTTTACACTTAAGTACATAAAGTAAAAAAAAAAATGCAATGGAGCTAATTTTTTAAAAACCAAGCAGGCTTTTAGCTGCTCAGATCCCATAAAAATCAAAAGGACAAATGTGACTTAAACTTGCTTTACAGAAGCAAATTTTCACAACCTGGCATTTAAATTGAGCTTTGGGGCGCTCAAATAATCCCACAGGCATGTAAAATCTGATACTATATCTGCATCTAGATATTCTGCTCTGAGACGTGGAGTCCCAATTGGCAACCTGGGAAAACCATATTACTTACACTTGCTCAAATAATCTCTAATTAGTTCTTCTGACCCTCTTGTATACTAATAAATGGCCCATTACAAAACATTAAAACTGAATTCTTTCCATTAAAAATGATTTCCTTGCTAGTGAACATGATCTAGGTTTAATGTACAATGTTGATTAACGTTAGATTGTTCTAATGTACAGTAAATGCTTTCCAGTATAAAGTGATTGTATCACTAATTTGACTTTCTGGTTCAGTCATTTCTCTTAGGAGGGGGTGGGGGATGAGTCTTCCTACAGTGATCTAAATATTGCTTATATTCTTAGTTTGTTTTTGGTCTATTACTTTTTGATCGAAAGAGCTGAAAACTCTAACGTGAAATTGTATAATGAGCCTTGGAAAATTGTGAGCCTAAAGAGACTTTTAGCTCACCTCATCAGGTCGATTTTCAAGTTTTATTTAGCTGGTGGTATGAATAGGCTGATGCAATAGAAACTTCTTTTGGGATTCTGGCATACTCCACAGACCATTCAAGACTCCCTTGCCACCTAGTATAGTGTCACACATAGTAGGTGTCCAATGATTACATGTTAAATTAATATTGTAAAATGTTTCTGCATGACTGGTAATTAGTATTTCTGAAATGATTATCTAATTGATCAATAAACTCATATGTATAGAGCTCCTGTATTTGACCAGAATTGTGTGTGACAAACCCTAAACAAATTTTAAAAGATGCATTAAATATGGCTCTATGAAACATTATCATAAGGATTGGAATTTAAAATTTATTTTAGACAATTATAAACTATCTTACATTGGTTTCCCAGAAATCCTGGGCCATAAGCTCCCTACCTGCATGCTATTCTAAATGTTGAGTAGGTCAGGGAAAGTTCTTAACACAACAACCACGTTGTTTTTTTTATTCCTGGATTGATATGATGGGAATTTTACTCACTGGGCTAATACTTATCAAGCACCTACTATGTGCCAGGTGCCCTGCCTAGGCCCGAGGCATACAATCATTATGAGTACCTTTCAGAAGAGCATAGTTAGATAGAAAGAGGGAGACATGCAAACAACTATTAGAGTAGAATGGAGCAAGCATCACAAATGTTTATTACAAATTTAAGCTGACTGCCCTGTCTCCCTGCTGAGCTGGCCTTTGCCTATCTGACAAAGGAGTCAAGAATTCTGTGACTAGACAGGGATAGCAGGTGAGATCAAAGGGATTGATCAAGGATGTTGAATAAATAGAAATGTACAGAGGATAGGAAGCAGGGCAGAGGAGATATTTGTTGAATGGCGTGAAGTCTGGTGGAGCTTTGGGGACTTGGTTGGTACCAGTTTTGCAAGAGTTGACCAAAGTTTCTTCCTATTTTTAGACTGAGCTCATAATTATCAAGTGAATATTCTTCAAAATATAGCACATTTAAGCCCTCTTCTCAAAGGTCTCCCAATTTGTAAAGAAAATAAACACAGGCTTCTTATTTTGACATTCTTGATCTTCTACAGTTTGGCCCCAACATATGATTTCAATCTACAAAAACAGCATTTTTGTGTGTTTCAAACACATAACTTTGTTTCCCTGCTTTAACTTTAGCCAAGCCTGATTCCTTTATTGTCCCTGTGTCTTTTTCAAAAATGCTACTTAAAAATGCTCCTTTTCTAATGCTGCTCCTCTAGGAATGTTTTCCTGGTCCTCCTTCACCCCCATCCACAGTAGGATTTCTTTCTCACCTCAGTACACACTATAATTTATTTCTCCCTATGGTGTCTTCTGTTTTATAATTATATACATATATGTTTTCAACTTCCTTGATTATTAGAGATTCTTATTGTACTCAACTTTTGGCCTTTCATTTCATTACTCTTACTTAAATTATGCAACTAGCATAATGTAAGGCCATAAATAACAGTTACAAAGAGCAAAATTGAATGCTTAATGGAGTCGATAGCGAGAAACTTGAAAATCCAAGGCAGAAGGAAGTATAGGAGAGATGTTGAGTTGTGATCTGCTGGAGAACTGATTGAAGAATCTCTCTCTGTCTCTCTGTCTCTCTGTTCTCTGTCTCTTTCTCTCTCATTCCCTCTGTTGTGTGCATGTGCACACATATATGTGTTTGAGGGACTTCTAAATATTTAAATCAAGATTAGGAATTCTCTCCTAAAAGCATTAATAGCTACAACAATGCAAAACCATTATATCCTCCTTATTTCTTTTATAATGAGATTGACAGCCTCGTTTAAACATTGTGAATAATGCAAAATGCCTTTCTTGAGGATTGCAGTGTACATTTTTCCAATGGTTTCAATGGGTGAATACAAAGTATTCTCAATGCCAGTGATTTCTAAGAACAATTTGACCCTTGTGATTTTTGTCCCTTACTTGCGTAAAAAAAATTTTATAAAGAAGTATTATAGATTTTTAAAGAAAATTATTTGAGTGGGGAATATCTGTGGATATAGGTAGAAAATCTGAATTTGGTACTTGTATAATGAAAGATAAGTATGAAAAATAAAAAGAAACATGAGTATGAAATAAAACAGCATGTACATTCAAACAAATGGTGCTAATCTACCTTTGCTAACATGTTTCCAGATATAGCTGTTTTAACACTCAGGGAGCTCTTCTCATACCTGTAAGAGATAAACATTTTTTTCCGGTGTGGAAACGGAAGCCTGGAAAGATCATGTAACATGCTCTAATTTTCCTTCCGGCTCTAGCTTTTGCTCTCTCTCCACTCACCCTTTAATGAAAACTCCTTATGAATGAGAATCTCATTACTCTGTTCTCTTCATATATTTGTACTCTTGCTCTATTCTATTTGCTGGACAACCTTTAACCTCACAACCTTCTCTAAAATAGTTGTTGGATGCAGACACTCTCATCTAATACATAAAATTCCTTTTGTTTTGATCCTTTCTCTTTCTCTGTTATTCCATCTAGCAGCTTTAGAATATCACTGTTAATCTTCAGTTAACCTAGGCTTTATATCTATACTATTATCCCTGTTTTTCTGATAAGAATAAGGCCCAGAAAATTTATGAGACGTTCCCAAAATTACTGGGATTATAGGTTGAAACACATGTTTCCCATCCACCTCCCAAATTCATATGCTACAATCTTAACTCCCAGTACTTCAGAATGTGATCTTATTGGGAAATGAGGTTGTTGCAGCTGTAATTAGTTCCCATGAGATAAATTGATACAAAAGCAGGATGGGAGCCTAATCCAACATGAGTGGAACAGACAGACACACACACACAGGGAGAATGCCATGTGAAGATAAAGGTGAGTTAAGGGTGATTCTTCCTCAAGCCAAAGAATTCCAAAGGTAGCAAGCAAACCACCAGAAGCAAGGGTGAGGGGTATGGCACAGATTCTTCTTCACAGTGTTTGGAAGGAACCAACTTTGCTCACATCTTGATCTTGGCCTTCTCATTTCCAGAACTATGAGACAATTAATTTCTGTTTTTCAAGCCACCTAGTTGATGGCACTTTGTTGTGGTAGCCCTGGGAAATTAATACAGATTCCAACCAGAGTACTTGGGTCCCGTGCTCTTTCTACTACGTCACAGCTGCATTTTCTGAATAGATGTCATTTTGACTTGGATCTAAAGTCTAGGTTTTTGATGCAATGTTATTGGGAAACGCAGAAGAAAAAATGACTTTTTCTGCCTGGGTGTCCTAGAAGGTTTTATTGAGAAGCTATCACTTGTTAGGGTCCTTGATCAAAGAATTAGAGTCTATCATACGTAGGCAGGCTGGTAAGAGGAAGGATTTCCAGGTAGAAGGAACAACATATCTTTCATTCAAATATAAGAAAGGGGGAACCACAGTAGATTAGAAGAGATTAGGTGAAGGGAGAGAAGGCTCAAGGAGGTGGGACAGTTAGAATGCTTTTGTTAGGTAAGATTCACTGTTTGATTATGGTTCCTGGGAATACCTTGGCAGTGAAGTAAAAAAAGAAGATATTTTCGTTATTAAGGCAATAAGGAATTCACTGAAGAAGAGGACGCTAAAATCTTAGAGACACTTATTGGTGTCTATTCTTTGCAGGATGGAGTTGACAGTAAAATATACCATGGAATTAAACTCCCTGTTACCTGTCAGAATGCCGAGATTCCAGAATGTCAGGGACCAGGTGACAGCACTTAATCATCAGATCAGAGATGAGATGGATTTAATTACAGAATAGGAAGTAAAGGTAGCAAATCAACTATGACAATTAGGGTTTGTTTATCTGCAGGAATCTGTGGCGAAGGCCAATAGGTCATGTTATTCCTGAGAGTGAGATATAGGAACAGCTAACTGAGGCATTGTTCAATTTATTTAATAAAAATAAAAATAAAAAAAGAGATGGTAAGTAGAACTTAGATCTTATAACAGAAAATTGAAGCCCCTTATTCAGTTTTCAAATCTAAGTTAGTTCACAGACATGCATCACATTGATCAAAAGGAAGTCTGAATCCTTTTGAAGGAAAACTCACCACCACCACCACAAGTGTATCCAGTAAATACTTTTCTGAACCTTCAGAAAATGTCATGTGCCCATTTACCAGCGAACATCAAAAGGGGAATACAAAACTTTTTCAAAGATATTAGATTTGTGATCTAATGAAAAATTTTACTACAATCCCTTAGTTAGAATAGGGGCTTATGGAAGGCAAGTGATGATTGGATCGCTGGCTTCATGGTGGGTCCCGTGGGTCCATGGATCCAACCTGTGGTTATTTTCTCATTGTCTTAAGTTATAATTGGGATAAATATGCTTAGCTGTTAGCAGAACCCTCTCATTGGTTCTCTGATCTGTGGAAGGTCTGTTATGATAGGAAAGGTCAAGTGGAAGTCTGTATAACTGCCTCCACTCCTTGGAAGGATTGTGCAAGGATATAGTGATAGTGGTTCCCATTATGTCCCTGCTCAATTCACCTGCCTGGCCTATGCAATAACCTGATAGATTATGAGGGATTACCATAAACTTGGGGTCTCAATTGCAGTGTCTGTGCCATATATAGATTCTTTACTACAGTAAATCAACATAGCCTCTGGTACATGGTATGAGGCTATTAATTTGATACCTGAAGCCTCCGACTTCTCCAGAGGATATCCAGAAGGACCCAGTAACCACATGGAAGTGGGGAGAAGTTAAAACCACAAGGGTTAGACTATGACCAATGAGAGATGACAGACAGGACCAGCAGCTAATCTGATTGCCCTTTCTCTTTCATAGGTTCTTCCCAGCAGTGCTTTCACTGTACTTTGTGGAACTAAAGAATTGGCTAGATTTCTCAGAGAAGCAGTACAAAGTCAGTAACGTATCATCTTATATTTACTTTTTCTTCTTCTCTGCCTCACTTTTCCTTTCTCCTTACTTTTTCTCTCTCTCAAATGTTAGCATTTACGCTTTGTCTAAACTCTGATTTTTTAGAACACCTGGGCCGAGACATTTTAAAGACCTGAACTACAGTCACATTGACGATGGTAAAGAGGGGTAGATGTGTGAGATAATTAGGGAGAAGAAATTTCCATATTTCCTATTGCATTGGATTGGAATTGGAGAGCTGAGTGAGGGTAATGGAGGCAATTATGAAAACTTGGAAGTTTATAGCATTGGCAGCTGCTGAAGTGATGCATTAACAGAGATTTCAAATATTAAACGTTTAGAGAGAAAGTGATGAGCTGAATTTTGAATAGGTTCTGCTTGAGATAGCTGTGGGACATCCAGGTGTTGAAGTCTAGGAGGAAGTTGGAAATGTGTTCTTGAAGCTAAGATGGTGGCTTTAGTAAATATAAGGTTGAGATTAGCTTGCTACAGTGTAAATTTTTTATGCACATAGATTTTTTACAGCCACATTTCTGGCAGACGTGTAGGTGTGTTTCAGCAGTGAATATAACACTTTTTGGAAAACAAATCATCCAATAGTATTTATCTGAATGTTCCTTGCCCTAAAACATTTTAACACTCCTGTCATTTATTTCTTCTAAATCATCTGTCATTTATCCTTTCCTGGCTAAGGCCACATTTATCTACAGGGTGGCTGTGATGTGCTATCAGAGGTACCAGTAAGGTGGCTCTGTCTTAGAAAGTATCTCTTGTACTGCCTTGCTCAAGCTTGATTTTTACAATGAGTGGTTCTACTATTGAAATGAAAGATGTAATTCATCAAAAATCAGTAGGTCATTAGTGGGTTTGGAGAGACTGAGAGTAATAGATCTCTCTGAGGGTAGATTTTATTGTAAAGAGAGGTATGTGTGCGTGCACGTGTGTGTGCATGTGCGTGTGTGTGTGTGTGTAAAAGATTAGGGGGAGGGAGAGAGAGTGTGTTAGAAGTACCATGCCATCAACGGTGTAAAATAGTGGTTCTATTTAGTGGTTAAGAACCCAGGCTCCTGTGTCAGTCACCTGTGTTCTATTCTACCTATGTGTTCCTTGGCTCCATCACCTTGAAGTTATTTCACTGAGATTCAATTTCACTGCATCTCTAAAATTGGCCATAATCATAGTAAATGCCTATAGTGCTGTTGTGTGAATTAAATGAGAAAATGGATGAAGGGCACTTAGTTTATAGTAAGCTCTCAAAAATTATTAGTAATGTTTTTTAAAGTGTAGATTTTGATGTCAAAGACAAACATTACCAACCTTATAATTCTGTCTGGAAAAATATTTTTAGATTATGCATAATCATTTGTTAGTAATTTAGATTCAGGATCCATTTTTTTTCTCTTAAGTCATTTACTTTATGATTTAAATAAACAGATGGTCCCAACTGCCCACCCCTCCCCTATCTCCATGAAAATTTCATAAATCTGCTTCACCTTTTGGCTCACTGAGAGAGCAGCTTCTTGGTGTTACGGTACTCATCCATTTACTTGGAAGGTGTACTATCTGCCTTACCTCTAAAATATACCTTAAATTACCCACTTCTCATCATCTACATGGCCTTGACAATAGCAGTGATTTCTTGATGGGACTCTAACTTTCATTTTTCCCCCCCTACAATGTTCTCCTTTCAATTTAGAACCTTTTAACACTCCTGTCATTTATTTCTTCCAAGTTTAGAACCTTTCATTCGATTCCTATTTTGATTAGAGTAAAATTCAAACTTTTAATCATGGCCCCCAAGTCCTCCCATTCATAAACCCCTGCCACATCTTCCACTTCATTTTATAACAGCCAAAAGACTTCATTTTATTTCTCAAAACATCAAGTCCTTTTTGCTTCTTTCTTGGTTGTTTTCTTTCTTAGGCCTTTTCACTAGTCTCATTGGCCTGAAATACTCTCTCTCAGTTCATGATGTGTCACAAATTTGTGTTTGCAAATGATCTTCCTACTGTGATTTTCAATCACAATACCCCTTTCATTTTCTTCATAGCTCTTATATCACAATTTCTTGCAATTGTCTTGTTTCTTTTTTATTTCATTTGTATAAGCCTACTCTCTTCTATAAGAGCTTCATGAGTTAAGACGCCTAATTCCTATCCTGTTTATCTTTGCATCTCTAATGTTAAAAGAGCCTGGCATAGCGTAGGTACTCAATAAATATCTGTTTAGTGAATGAACATAAGGAAGTATTATTGCCCATCCACATCTCCATGACTAACAGAGTCAGAAAATGAGGTGGCAAAGAAGGTCACCCATATGATGATAATATACAAAGTGTCTCTATGCCTATGGGTAGATAAAAAGAAGTAAATATGAAGCTTTTAACAGTTGAGAAAGCATTACATGATAAAGAACTTTAATCATATTAACTCATTTAATTCTCACTATAACCCCACAAAGTAGAAGCTGTCATTAACCATCTCATTTTATAGATGAGGAAATGTGATGCTCAAAATCACATAGGAAATGTCAGGGCAGAGTGTAAATCCAAGCAGTCTAGTCCCAGAGCCAATGCATGTGACCACTCTGCTCTGTGGCTCTCTAAAGCAGCCTAACAAGCTCATTAGCGTGACCTTGATACTAGATGATGAAATCAAGAATCATATCTTATCACTGTTTATATTTAGTCAGCACTCAATCCATTGCCTTACCTATGATTGTTCTGTATCTACTTGAATTAGATATTGAAGTCCTTGCAAATATAAGCAGGGTAGGTGAAGAAAGAAAGGTACTAAGTTAGATGTTAAAAATCAACAAGTTTGTTGGGAGAATGTCACAGAGATTGACAAAAAAAAATAATGACTAAATAAAAATGGGGAACGTGGTGATAATAAATATAAACAATAAGATTTTTATGGAATCCAGGGGAAAAAATAGGGTAAAAATGAGTTTTCAGAGAAAGAGTGGCATTCAAAAGAAAGACGAGGGAACACAAATATATAATTAAGTTGGCAACCAGAAACCTTCAGTGGAGAGGAATGACTCACTAGGCTTCATAGCTTGATGAAAGTATCATCTCTCGAGGCCATGCAATTTCCATTTCTCCGATTCCATATTTACCAAGCAACCTTTGAATTTAAATTCAATTTCTCAGTGTTTCCTGACCTGGATAAGAAAGCACTAAGAAACAAAAAACCTAAACACAAACAACCTGCCTGCTTTAAAGCACAATTTTTATGGAAAACTATTAAATTTTTTCTCTTTTATTAATTCAAACAATGCTGCTTGGGCACTTACTCTATACAAGGAACTCTTCCAGGCCGTGGGGTGGAACAAGATGACTGGAACATTATCCCTCTTTTCAGCTTACTTACAAAGTTCTGAGAGCCATATTATGTTTGTTTTGGGTATAAATGTGGGCCTCGTTATCATCTGGAGGAGCTGACCGTTAAATTCCTTGACCTGTAGCGGTGGAGGATCAAATATTATACTTATATTGCCTTCAGTAATGTGTCTCCACTTTAAATGCCTATTTCTAGGAAGGACATAAACTTTCCCATTCAGAGAATTTGCTCACTTGGCCCTGTTCAACCTTAATTCCTGTTCCTCCTCTATCTTATGAACTAGTACTGACCTGGTGAACCAGCAATGAACATTTCCCCAACTAGGGATTAAAATAATACCTAGCCCGTCATGACAGTCACACCATAATATTGGTCCTCTTGTCTCCTTTTTAGTTGTGTGTGGCCTTGGGAAAACTTAAGAGACAAAGGTTGTGTGATCTTTGCAATAACTTGAAAAAATTTTTATTATTTACTTATTTCAGAAAGCCACAGAAGAATAAAGCATTTAAGCTTATTTTAAGCGTTCATTTTTCAATCAAGAATTATGTAGCTTGATATCTGTCTCTCTGTCTCTCCACCTCTCTCTCTGTCTTCCTCTCTGTGTGTCTCTCCCTCTCGCCCCGCTTTCCCCCTCATCCTCTCCCTCATGTGTGAGAGCGCGCACACACAAGGACACACATTGCCTTCTCCCAGCATACCATTATATAATCTTCCTGTTTTATCGTTCTCCTAACACAGACTAGAACCACACATACCACACGTGTCGAGGATTTGGGAAGAGAGCATGGAGATAACATCTTGAAAAACTTGAAAGAATTTGTTTACCACTGCGACCTTCACCCTTTCTCTTATTTGTCAGCTCCTGACATGTTACAATTTTCAGCATTACCCCTTGAGCTTTAGTGCATGAGACCCTCCCAAAGCTAATGTCGATAAGTTGACACGAAAATATTCACAATTACATAGTTTTAAATATCAACTAGGATAAAGATAAAACACATTCTAAGACAAAGGAAATGAAGTTTATCACAGAATGGCTCTGATGGCTATATAACACTGCTTTGCACTCTTGCATCTATGACCTTGACTTCCACACTTATGTGGCAAGGCCTTAAATCTTCCTTTAGCCTTGATTGAAATCAGTCTAAACTAAAAATGAGGCTTTTTTTCCCTTTCCTTTTCTGCCCCATTCCATTACTTTTTCATGGTTAATGTCTATGTGGAACTAACTCATTGCACTGTTTTTCAATTCGTACTCCCCGAAGCCTCCTCTCAAGTCATAAAACCATGAATAAGAGGAATTAGCAAACAGAAAGCCTATGATTTTAGAGTATCTGGAGTATATGGGAATATAATTAGACTGATGCTGGTTTATAATTAGGAGAAGGATTATATCTGCCTTTCCTCGCTATCTACCAAGGTAACCTGGAGAAATATGACTAATTTGGGGGAGAATTATCACATTAGCCCATCGCTCTAGGTCAGCCTCTCTCTCCCCCATCTGTGGTAACCCTACAGGCCCTTCTTAAAGAGAAAGCACTGGCTACCACCCCTGCTGCTTTATAAAGGCTCTCTTTTCAACCTAAAGGGATTGTACCCACAGCACAGTGCAATTTTCATTTGGAAATGGGCTTCCAATTGTGTTGACACACCTCATTAGCTAAGCCCTACCTCTTAAGTCAGGGACTTTCATACAGGAGGGAGGGGAAAAAAAATAACAAGTAAAAAAAGAAAAGCTTCATTTTTCGCCTAAATTAATAAGGGAGGACAGTGTTCCTTATTTCAAGTTCCTCGTACCATGTAATTCTAAGCTTTATTCTTGCTGTTGTTGCCATTGGTTTATTTTATTTCATTTTTCTTTTCTCTAGGGTGAGAAGTCCCTTTATCTATAGATGATGAAAGTGAGGTTAGATGTGGGTTTGACATTTTAGAATTACAGAAAAATCGCACAATATTGTTTTTCTCTATATGGCTTCCACTACCGTGCATTCTTTCATTGTCAGGTGTGCCATTTGGAAGTATTCAGTTAAATTTATTTTACTGTTTTATTTTATCAGCCTCTGCTGAGGGTATATTTGGCACTTGATTTTACTTGATAGTTTATCCAAGGAGTGGGTTTCTCAGTTGTCTAAGGGAATATGTGTACTGATAACTGAAGCAGGTGTTTAAGTGTTTGGCAGGGTTTGTCACTTGGAAGAGAACCAACCTAGCTTGGGCCATGTCCTGTGGTAGTAAATTTCAGCTCCACTGTAGGTTTCTCTTGCTCATCGATGATTTACATGTTAGGAAGAGCATCTAGAAGTTCTGTTGACTTAGATGACTCTGCCATCCTCAGAAATATGTAATGAATCAATTTCCATTATAAAACTAGGCTGGAAACAATTGCTCACCCATTTTGCTTTTTTTCTTCCTTCTTCTTTCTAATCACTTTCCTGAGAAACAGAATTGTATGATAAGCCTGCTGTGTGCAATTAATATGTGATACTTGCCTTTTTCTGGGCACATTTTTATATTTCATGATCAGCTTTGCTAACAGCAGAAATGAGAAAGAGAATGTCGAGAGAGAAGCTATTGAAAAGGCTTTATGTGACAAACCATATTGTCAAACATTACCAGAAAAAACATGGCTACAGAATGGTGGCAATGCGTAAAGGAGAAGCACCAATGGCCACCACAGATAACAATATATATTTCATTTCCTTTAAGTTCTTTATTCGCAGGTTATGCTTCTGCAAAGTATATTCTGGAGTGGTATTTGGGTAACTCGCTAGTTTTTTTTAGAACCAAAACATTTTTCTTAGTAAACTCAGTGCCCCCTTTTATAGGTTTCATGGAATCATTTTTGTTTTAGTTCTCGGTTTATGTCCTTTTTACTTGAACTATTTGTAAACTGTAATTTTGCTTCATTCTAATTATTGGCTGTCTCTAATGATGTTTGCAAAGATATCAAAAAATGATTCTTTTGAATTGCACCACCCCACCTAAGACAACTAGCAAGTAATTTACCACCTGAAACACATATCCTAGTCTATTAAAAAACATTTCCTACAATTCAAGAATTGTGTTAAAGTCTTTACTTGTTCATTTAAGACATGGAGATACCTCATATTTCTAGTCAGTCTCAAATTATGCTCTGGAAAAACTGCCCTAGTGCATTTTTTGCAAAGTTTGAATAGCATAAACATCACCTTTTTGAGAATACAGATTCTAGCCTGAAACTATACTGCTTTGGATCAAAATTGCCAGAGGGTGGGGCCCAGGAATCTGTAACTGTGACAAAAACTTGGGCTTGAATCTCTGCTTTACCACTTACTAAATTTCTCTGAGTCAATTTCTCTGAGCCTCACTTGTCTAACCTGTAGATTAGGGATAATACTAATAGTCAGGGGCTGATATTAAAAATATTTGACAGCCAGAATGGAATAGCAGCAACCAATCAGAATCAACATTAGCCAGAGCATTGTGCTTAGACATCAACCTTTTAATTGCTGAGTCATGGGGAGGTGATGTCAAGAGAGCCTGGGTAGCTGGGAAGTCAGGTGAGAGCACTTAGAAGACTGAAGCAGTGGCTCTTTACTAACCCATGAGAAAATGTTACAATATTTTCACAATTGGGAAAGATATACCCATATACTTATCAGCAGACTATCAGCCCTGTATAAATTAAAAGGTGGTTATGACTATTAAAATAATTCTTGAAAATACAGGGCCTAGTACTTTGTAACTATTCAACAAATATAAATTACTAGTATTATTAATGCTTTATTATTATTATTACCTATACGGCACCTGTTATACTTGGGGTTTGGAACTGACCCAGAACAAAGAAGATTAGAATTGAGAGTCCATAGTCACCCCAGGGCTTCTAAAGTAGGATTGTAACCAGATTATTAATCTAGCCTTGAGAAGAAAGGATGTGGCTATACAAAGGGAAAATGAAATTGTGAGATGACGCCAAGGGGAAAGAACAGTTAGCATACGAACCAAGGTTAGAGTGAATCTCATGTGTCATTTTAAGCAGAGATGGATCAGGTAGTTATTATAGAGTCTACAGAGACCCCTATGTCTGTAGAGAGATCTGGCAAAGATCCAGAGATTCAGATATTCAATGGTGGATGTGAAGAACCTAGATGCAGGGCACAAAGTAGGTGAAGGATAAGATAATAAAGATGGTTCGGGGACAGGAACTCAACCTTGCAGAAACTTGCTTAGCCACAGTGTCATAATGTCAAACAAATTGATTTAACATGGAGATAAAATTTCTTAAATATGAACACTTCAATTCCCTGTGTCTAAGGACTGGATTGTTTGCACTGTATGTGGCAAGTCTTAGCCTATAGAAGTGTACTAAATGGACATTTTCCAAGCAATACTCTGATCTACATGGCAAGAGCCAAGGGCATCATTGCAAACCCCAAGGAGTTACTGAGAAAGGAGTGGGTGAGAGACTGTGACAATGATTTGCAGGGCAAGACTGAAAAACAAGAAAGGTCAACAGGCACAAAAAAAATGTCCTTTGGTTACATGACACTTGTTTTGTTCCCACACTCACCAGTTCTCTGCCCCAAGCCCATTTTTCTCATCTATTGACATTTACCCCCTCAAATAATGTAATTGTCTGGAAGTATATCTCCATTGCCCTAGGAAAGTACTATACACATTTATTAAATAAAAACAGAGTTATTTGTAAAAGGCTTAACTATTTTTTTAATTGAAAATACTACTCTTAAGGTAGTGACAGCAGTGTGGTCTGCAACCCTGTCACTGAATGACTGCTGGAAGGAAGAATTTAGCTGCTGGCCCCTGCACGGGGCTGGGAGAGCCATCGGAGCCAAAATTGAGAAAACGGTGTTTTGTAACCCACAGACGTATTGATTATTCTCTGCTGCCTTCTGTGGGAACCAGAAATTCTGGTAGCAATAAGGCTAGCCAGGGGCAAGTAGAAAAAGGGGTTTTCAAGTAGTGCAGAGAGCAACAGGGAAGGGAGCATCTATCGACTGGAAACTCCAGGTCCCAGGCTGCCTTTCGTATCCTGCCTCTTCCTACATTTACCTCTGGCCAATGTTGATGTGGAGTAATTGGGGATATTTCTTCATTCTGTTATTGACAAACTCCAGAGAGAAGTTTTACCAGCTGCCTCCTGGTGCTCTCATTTCTAAATTTTGAGCTGGTGACTAGAGTTACTTACAAGGTGGGTACCTTATACTCAATGATTTAAATAATGTATATTTATTTATGTCTTTAGCTAAGTTTCTTTAGGTACCTACTGTTCTAAGAAGTGTCACAGTTAAGCTGATGGTGGTGAGTTCGGGCTGTAAAGACAGTTTCTGTTTTTCTGAGTTTAAATTAAATCCTTGACATTATAAAATATTACAGACACATTACCATTGCCGATTGTGTACTGTTCATATGTTTTTGCTATTGCATTATTCAGAATTAAGTTAAAAATTCTTTTTATTGTGTCTTAATGTTTCTAGGATATGGACAGATCAATATTTCTAGACTGTGCACACATTCTACCTAAAGGCTATGAGTCATATTTGCTTTGAAAGAAATAGCACTTAAGACCTGTCAGTCAAGTCAGTTGTAAGAAACATAGAACTCTTTAAGAATTACTCTGCCTCCTCCTCACATCTAAATATAGCTAACTGGTTGGAGTGTCTAAGAAAGATAGCTCCACAGTATTTTTAAAACGGTACAATTGTAATTAATCAATGCAAATAAAAAGCTCAAGGTCTTTTTGCCTATACATATAAAATATACAATCTTTATTAAATTAAAAATTATATAACAATATGAGTAAGGAGTATGTGTAAGGAAAAGACCCAGTTTCCTAAAGTCATCTGTATGTCAATGTTTTAATAGATCTTTATACCTTGGTTGGGAAAGCACTGGGCAGGATGTGCGAAAATGGGATTTCTAGTTTCCATTTGGCCACTGCTTAACTGCATGACCTTTTAAAACTACTGCCTTCATCCCAAGGCCTAAGTCTCTTTTCAGGCTATAGGTTAAGGACTACATATTAAGAATGAACTATATATTGTCAGGTTTACTTGCTGTGTCTCTGTGAGAAGTTGGATTAATATCAATACATTTTGATATAGAAGAAATCCTCCTTTAACACGAAAGCTGATTTGCCTAATTAAAATCCGTTTACTGTTCCTGAAAGCAAAAAAACCTAAAATTGTTCCTCTGATATCTAATATACTAATAATGTGACAACTATTTATTCACTGACTACCTTCTTTAGTCTCACCACTGTGCTAGCTGTGTATACATTGAATCCTCTCCCTGTATAAGCTTTAATTTACCTATCACATAATTTATATTTGCAAAGTGGTATTTCCATTCTTCTGGCATATTACTGCCAAGAGTGCCAATAAAGGAACCATACGGTGCCCTAATATCCCTGATTATATTTGTATCAGTGTCTGTAGAGGTTGTATCAGCAGACGGAACAATGGAGTGTACCATTAAATTAGCACAATTTTGCAGCATCGCCTGGCAGAAGCTCACACTTAATCCAAGAGGTTATTCAACCCTATCCAATATGATTACTCTATAAATATTTGCCCAAGCTCAGCACCAGCCGTTATATCACTAATCACATATATAGTTTTGTTATAGAGAAGACCCCCAGTGTCAGCAATTTGAAAAACAAAGCTAATTAGTTTTGATTTAAGGATGAGGAGACTTATTAAGTTGAAAGTGAACAGTTTGCATAGTATAGTGGCTCTTTAGAGCACATGTGAATATGGAGGAGATTTACTATAGTTTGCATAGAATTTTAAGGAGTGGAAAGGCTAGGAATACAAGCATATGTGACAACCAGTGACAACAACCAGTGATGGCTGGAGTGGGGTGGGGCACTAGAACAAACCCGTTAAAAACACTACTCCAAATAAAGATACATTAAACCCCTTTCCAGTTTAGGAAAAAAAAGTGCCGCTCGCTGCCAACGTTCATTTAACATCACACATAGGAATGCTATGCCTTCTAGGATTTGACATTTTCATCAATCAAACTACTAAAATAGGATACTATAAGTAGAATGATGTCATTTGTTTTCAAACAGTATCGATATGCTAGAGCGATGCAAACATAATAATAAAAGCGAGATATTTTGTGGCAAACTTTGAGGGTAATGTTAGGACTGTAATCCATGAGTTATTTCCGGGTAAACACTGTAGCCGCAAGCACCGCTGGAGAGTATTCTTGGGGCAAACAGGAAATGGATTGAGTAAACACTGTACTTTCTAGTCATCCAGCTTTAGGACAAGTCCCTGGTTTCCCCTTCCAAATAGATCACTGCTCCTAAACTCCAATAGAGAATTCTGGTACTAACGATGGTGTTGACCTGTATGGTTTCATTTGAGGTGAGAGTAGCAAAGAGCCCCTTACCCCGACATCCCTCAGCTACCAGGATACTGTGTTACTTGAGATTGTTATTATTATTGTGCTTGTATCCTTTAAAATGGTTTGAAATCTAAAAATTTTACTTAGTAACATATATCTTAACACCAAATGATACAGTATTATTTATTCCAGTTTTTAAAAGGTTCTATTATTCATTGGAAATACCTCTACTCTGGGACATGAAAGGAAGTGAAGTAACATTAATTAAGCCCTTACACTGGTCCAAACACTATTCTACCCTCTTTAAATGTGTTCTCCTTTAGTTTAATAGTTATAATAATTTTATTTGTTAGGACTCAATTTCCCCCTTTAAAGATGAAGAGGCTGAGACCCGGTAGGTCTTTCTATGCAGCCAGCTTTAGGTCAAGCTCCTGGTTTTCCCAGTGGGGTTATTTAACTCAGCTAAGGTCATCTCAAACTCTCTCCCATTGACAACCAGATTCTTCTACTTACAGTTGAGATCTTGGGTAAGTCGTACTGTTCTTTGGGGTCACTTACCTCCTCTGTGAAGTAAGAGGAGCAAGCAAGATCACTGGTCTCTCAACTTTTTTTTTTATTTTACTATCCTATCAGTAAAGAGAAAAAAAATCTTTGAGCATTTTTCCTCTAACATATATTTATTATAAGTTACATATATACAATTGTGAATCTATTCATTAAATAATAAGCTTATTTCTTAAGTAAATTTTATACTAAAATATATAAAAATATATATATTAACATATTTTCTTCTCAATTGAATGAATTAAGATTTCTGTGTACTTTGTTTTGGAAACTACTAGACTAGATGATCTCCACAAGTTCAAAAACTCTATGAATCTAAGTTGCTTCTTAGCTTTGTAAATTATAGAAAAAATGTATTGATGAAATCTTATTGGCATGAGAAGATCTTATTGGCCTAGAGGAGCCAGAAGGAACCTGGAAAAACTAGGCCAGGAAAGTTTAGTTTAGAGTCCTGAACCAGGTAATGAAGAGAAACTGGGAACTCAATAAATGGGGAAGAAGTAAGGATGAAAGTAGATGATGATGATGATGATGATGATGATGATGATGGTGATGATGATAACAATAACACAATTGTTATTATGTTGTTGTTCTAGCCCCTGTTTAATAATTTCATGTATATTTATTTATTTTTTAATCATCACAGCAAACCTATGAGATTGGAACTATTATTATCTCTAAATGAGGAACACTTAATTTATATAAAAAAAGGAAGTGCTATAAAAATCTAAGGGATAAAAGGTCAGCTTTGTAAACAAATTGTTTAGCCCTATGTTTCCGATGTATGACCCTGTCTATTAACGTTTGCTGTGACATGCTCCATTCTTGGGCTTTGTAAAATGTCGAAAAACATTTGTATTAGATTTGTGTTATCTCTAGGATAAATTTTTTAGTTGGTATAAATCATTAACTTCATACAAGTTTTCTTGAATAGTTGGAAAGATGTTCAATTGAGATGAACCAAAACAGATGTTCTCAGCTTGGGGTAAGTCGTTCTCTGCTACCACAAATACAATCCACCTTAATAACATTTAATAATCTCAGTGCCTGAGTCTCCCTTTTCCAGCACTAATACCATACCTCAGCCTTGCTTAAAAATTTGTACTGTTGCCACCACTGATATATCTGTTCTAGGAAGAAACAGGCTTTCATTCCCAGGACTGTCAAATCAGGAGCTTTCACAAGAATACAAAGATTCACTCTATTATTGCACTTCATAGAACTCATGCCTGTAGCTTGAAAATAGAAGTCTTTGGTGTAGGCATTTGCTTGTTTGACAGCTCTGTTCTAAATTTTGAAACTGGTGGTACTGTAAAGTGCCTGTCTGACAATGGTGTAGCAGAGCTTAGTCATGCAAAATAATTATTGTTCACGGTTCCTTAGCTGAAGTCAATAGCTCCGTGCAAAACACAACATAATGCAGAGATCTAAAGTTACTAAATCAAAACTGAGAAAAAGGAGAATTTTAAAGAGGTTTGGCAGAAAAAAAATAGCTTCTACAAGATTTACCAAGTGATTTCTCTCAGCACATGGAAGGCTCTAATATTTCTAAAAGAAGATCCATGATAGAAACGGTGGTAACTTTTATTAGTACATTCTGGTAACTGTTGTTAGTAAGCTTATACGATGTCAGGGAAACAAAAGCAATTATGGAGATATTAACAAATGGTGCATGGTGCTTGCTTTCCAAACTTAAAATATTTTCAGGTTTGCTTCTGTGAATGTATTGTTTTAAAAGCCTCCAATATATCACCTACACTGAAAGAAGGATTGATTAATCTAAGTTTGTAACTAAATTTTTTGATTGGAGTGCCAGGATGCCTTCCCTGGACCTATAGAAGAGTCCATGAATCAGTGTTGTAGTATATGCTGGAAAAGTCAGCATTAATCCCACAGATGAAGAATTACGTGTCCATATTGCCCGAAACATTTGCTAGAGAATTTTGGCAAGATTAGGTGTTGCTACTCGACTGCTTGTAATAAAAGAGATGATGTCCTTTTCAACCTTTGGCAGATAATTGCACTTAACAATATCCATCTTCCGGGAGAAACAAATAAAATTTTAATTTCTTTAGAAGAGGGACAAACAAATGCACTAAGTTTTCATAGACTCCTCTATAATACATTTACCTACATTTTTTCTTCAACACTTTCCATCTGATTTAAGATGGAATCAATAGAAGTGAATATGTATTTTAGGCTTAGCTCATTGTTACCTTTCACAGAGTTAATGAATTTTAAAAAATTAATTTCTTATTGAGGTATAATTTATGTACAGTGAAGTATACAGATTTTAAGTGTATAGTCAATGTTTTGATTAATGTATACAGTACTCTCAAGTTTTATTATCATAATTTTACCTATTTTTGAACTTTATATGAATGAAATCATGCAGTATATAGTCTGTCTTGTCTCTTTTATTTAACACAGTATTGAGATTGTGTCATGTTATTGTGTGTATCAGCAGCTTATTATTATTATTATTTTTATCATGATGTAGTTAGTATTCTTATAGGAATATACCATAATTTATTTTTCCAGTTTTCTGCTGATGAACATTTGCGTTTTCTCAATTTGGGGCAATTATGACTAAAACTGTGAAGAAATACTTAAACAATCCTTTTCGTGTCTCTATGTCCTCATTTCTCTTGGGTAATACCCTGAAGTGGAAATTTTGGATGATAGCCTAGGTCTGTATTTATCTTTATAAGAAATTAGGTGACAGTTTTTCAGTATCAGTGTTCCATTTTATACTCTCACAGGCCACGTGTGAGAATCCCATTTGCTTCACATCCTCATCAATATTTGATTGTGTCTGTCCTTTTAATTCTTGCCATTCTAAGGTTTTGGAAGAAGTAGCTCATTGTGGTTTTGATTTGCATATCCCTGAATACTGACATTAAACACCTTTGCGTATGCTTTTTAGCCATTCATATGTCTTCTATTGTGAAGTGTCTGTTCAAATCTTTTGCATATTTTTCTACTTTTAATTGTCTTTGTTGTCTCTTAATTATTGCTATAATTATTCTTGGTATATTTTACATATAAGTTCTTTGTCAGATAAATGTAATGAGAATATTTTCTCCCACTGTGGCTTGCCTATTCATTTTCTTAATGATGCCTTTTGATGAGCAGATTTTAATTTTGACGAAGTCTAATTTGTCGATTTTTTTCTCTTACAGATAATGATTTTTGTGTCTGGTTTAAGAAATTTTTGCCTACTTCAAGGTCATGAATATATTTTCTTATACTTTCTTCTAGAAGTTTTATGGTGTTAGCCTTTAGGTCTAGGATCCATGTTGACTTAATTTGTATGTATGGTGTGAACTAGAGATTGAAGTTCACTTTTTTGCATATGACCATCCAGTTGTTTCATCTCCATTTATTAGAAACTTTTCTTTCTCCATTAAATTGCTTTGGCACCTGAGTTGGAAATTAATTGACCAATTAAGTGTGGTTCTAGACTCAATTCTATTCTTTTGACTTGTCTATCCTTTTGACTGTACCATATTCTCTGGATTAGCTGCATAAATTTTCCCATGTTTTTAGTCCTGTCTCATTGTGGCTACTTTTACATACTGAAAAATTTAGGTTCAGAGTTTATTTTAGAAATCAGTACAACTTTCAAACTGCTCTAGATCTCAGAATGTCTACCTATAAAATAGGAAAAATAAGAATTCCCTTGTAGGGCTGTTGGGAGAGATAAACAATCTTAATATACTTTTTAAAAGTATGTTATAATTCTAAATAATAATTGTATGTTTAGAATGTTGCATATATTTGTTTTACTTTTTGCTTTCCTTAATCTTAATACATATTCTAATGTATGTTTACTGAAATCTCCAAGAAGGGTATGCACCTTTGTTTCAGATTTTGGGGGCACCTAGTCTGTGGATTTAAGGACAAACAAAAATCTGAGATAACTAAAAGATGTGATTCCTTCCCACTTACAGGAAATCTAGTCTAGTGAGGATGGCAATCTTTTCTGATATTTCTCTGTGTGTTTTTAAAAGGCAAGAGCTACTAGACTTCTAATGCTTTATTCTTCCAGACCTTTCTGATTTGATCTCCCTTTTCTTTGTTGTGGCAGTTACTCTTTGCTGAATGACCTTTGCTCTCCTTATCCTAAATCAATGAACTTTAAACTGTTCTAATATTTACTAGAAAATTACTTGTCCCAAAGATTTCCTTGCAGGCTTAAAACAGTGGCGAGAAGAAGAATTCAAAGTTTGAACCCTCCCCTTTACCCAAACTAAAACAAGCTGAATTAATAACTCTTTCTGTTCCTCACTCATTTAATAACATAATACAAAGATGTATAGAAAGCATAAATTCTTTCACAACCTTTTTCCTGTTATTGCCTTAGTTCTTACCCCAATTTTCATTCTGATTTCTACATTGAAGTCTTTTCTTTCTCAAGTTTAATGGCAACTTCTTACTTCTTTGGCTTTTGTGTTTACTAGATTGTAAACTCTTTGAGTAAAATTATTTTATTTTATTTATTTATCTTAGTTTCATACTTTAGCATCAAGCCAAGTGCCTTGTATTCATTTCATAAATATCCTTTGAATTAAATTTATTACAGTCAAGTGCTGATATTATATCAAAGACAGATATATATCACACAGGCAATAATTGTTCATGGTTTTTTGATAGCAGGAACTTAGTATTTATTCACTGATTAGTTAATTTTGAATACATTTTATAATTAGAGCATCAGATGAGTCAAGTGCTCTTTTCAAAAACATATTAGAATGTGAGAATTGCTCAACTGGAATTCTGTAGGTCAAATTATTTAAGTAATAGCTATATCTTTTCCTGTAAAGCAATCCATAAGATTTGGGTCATATCACCTCATAAAAAATGAAAAGAGTCTTTTAAATGCTTGTAGTACTAAACTCCAATGGCAAGAATTCAGACTAGAACTATCTCAAATTCTGTCCAGTTCCAGTTAGTGTTGTAGCCAGGTTCCAGTGTACTTTAACAAAATAGGTGACTAGTTTTCAAAAGATACAGACATGAAAATGAAGCATTTGTTTTCTGATGCTAGATTTCCCAATACTCTTACTGGTATGCTCATGTAAAAATTGTTCTCAGGCCTGTAATTAATTTCTGCTTCCTAGCACAAACTAGTCTTACTTCCCTTTTTTGTAGTAAATCCAAGACAGCTAGTCCTGGAAGCACCCCTTAAAGCCTAAAGGAGGTAAAATTAGGACTCCCAAACCCCCAAAACGACAACAAAAACAAAGAAGCATACTGCACCTAACAGGTTGCAATGTGTGAGAAGTATTACCAGGAGAACAGTAATGTAGATTGAAAACATAAATTCTTAAACATTTCTAGATAAAGTCATGGAAGCTAGAGCCATAAGTATTGTTGTGGGTTAGAAGGCTTGGAAATATCTCTAGCTATTGATATTAGAATAACTATGTCCACCTAAAATATTTCCTTAACTGTCTCCATAAAAACCATACTAACCTGCTTGTGTAATAAACTTTACCCAATATAACTTCTCCCAATTCCATTTTGGACTCAACATTAGGGGACACGGTAAGGAAACAAGTTATCTGGGCTCACAGCTTTGGAAGGCTATCGGTCATCTTTACTAAATGTTTATATTGTGTCAGTGCCAGCCTTTGCCTTGCCACGGATGTATGGAAAATGAAGTTTAATGGAACATAATTTTATCAGTGATTGCTAATCATTTTTTTCCCTAGAGATTTAAATTTTCTATAAAGTTTTAAATACTTTCAAAGTTCAACGTTAAGATGTTTTTACATTGTTTCCAGCTAAATAAAAGTTAACCGCTTTTTCCTTGTTTTCCCACTCCCGTACTTAAAATGCATGCAGAGTTCCTCCTATACAATAGCTAACATCTCGGCCCCACCTAATAGGAGAAATGGCATTTAGGGAAGAATTGTTGCTATTGGCGCCAGATAGAGGGGTTCAAATACGGGAGCCGGTAGGCGTTATTTACTCCCGGAGACAAAACAATCAGACGATTTAGGGAAGGTGTTTGGAGGCTGGGAGTTGTTTCATAAACGCTGGAGAGGAAATTAACAGAAAATTAGTCAGTGTGGGTGGCGCCTTCGTCCCGCCCATTCCCGCGCTCTGTGAAAGTCCCCGCAGCGCCGCGAGCCTCCTGCCGGGACAGGTTTGCTTCTTCTCTCCTGCTGAGACCCAGGGTAAGTGCCTGGAGTGGATATGGAGGGGGAGAGTGCAGAGAGGGTGCCTGGCCAGAAGGGGAATGGTTGGTGGGGGCCATAGGCTTGATAGGGCCCTGCCAGCTGGCAACTTTTTTTGCTCCATTTATCTGCTAAATGTTTGCTTTTCGGTCGATCATTTCCAAAAGGGAGTTGTGTGCCTGTATCCTTGTAGGTAAGTTTTGCCGTTGTCAAATTTCAGGAATGAAACTTGAGAGCTTAAGTCTTACCATGTTTGAGTGATGATCTACTCACTTTTTATTCTCAAGCCAAAGTAGCACCTACGTTGAAAGGGCCCCCTTGAACTTTTAGGGAATAAAAAGTACGTGCCAGTATATGAAGTCGCCTTAGTTTAAGCAACTTCTGTTCACCCTAAGGGTGTAAAATCCTGAAGCAGCTCTATTTCATGGTCAAATTGTCTTTTGCCTGCTGGGATGGGCTCCTCTTGGTTCACTTTGATACGCAGGAGAAATATTAGCAAGTTTAAAATAATAACAACAAAAACAATAACAAAGTGCAGGAGGACATGGATTAGACCCTGTGATCTAATGGCCAGTTGACTGGAAAGCTAAGGATAGAACTCCCTGGAAGGTTCTCCATCCCCAATCTGGAGTAGGAAGCCACGTGGAAGGAGTAAAAGAGAAGGGGACCTTCTGTGGTCCCCTCAGATATTATTTCTCTGGCAGGAGTGGAGATGTGAATGGAGAGAAGGGTGCTTGCAAGTCTTACATTTTCCTGTTTCCTTTGAAATACTTCCAAGGCCTCTTGGTAGTCCGGGCACCATGTGTATCCTCTTCCCTGTCTCTGCTTTCTCTCCAAGGGAGTGCCAAGCATTGTGTTGTATAGCCAGATGGAAACTTCCCCAGGCTCCCAGCTAACAGCCTTTAATCCAGTCAGGCCCAGAGTTCTCAGGGCCCTAGCCTGCTGTGAATATCAAGCAAGGCATACCTTTTGCATGCCCTGTGGATTTACATTCTGGGAATTAGGGTAGTTTGGACTTTGTGGTCCTCTGCTATTTCCCAAATAAGAGCATTGCATATGTTGACCATCTTTGATCATTTTTTAAAATGGCAGATTGGTCCAAATTTGAATATTGCTCTCTGTGGCAGACAAGTATAATTTTTCTAAGGGTTTGTTTTTGAGGGGAGTTTATGAAACACTGGGGCTGGAAAAGGAAGTCAGCATAGTCCCCTGGTAACCACCTCACCGCACAGCCCCCCAGAGCACCTGGGCTCCGAAGCATAGGAGGGCAAGTCTGCAGTCACCTCAGTCCATTCAGGAAATTCTAGAAACTCATAAACAACTACAAGGGCACTGTATTATCCTTTTTCCTTATCTCATGGGTAGTGTTCTTTTGGTTTCAGAAGATATAAAATTGCAGAGTCATGGCCTTAGGGATGGGTGCCAGGCTTTCTGTGTGTTTCACAATCTTGGCATAGAGAGGCCACCATAATTAAGAGAACTTTACTCTTTTTGGCCAAACGCCTGTAAAAACAAGAGGAAGATTCCTCAGTCGAGAGAGGGGTGGAGAAGGGGAGGGGAAGATAGGAATGAGAATGATTTTTGACAGAAAAAGGGCCTCCAGAACACCAGCCTTGATGCTGGGTAGCCCGCGAGTTAAACACTTGAGAAAACTGGGTTTCAATTTTGGTTCTTCCAGTGAATTTGGGTCAGATTACTCACTCTACCCTCTGGGCCTCAGTTTCCCTATGTGTTAAAGGAAGAGACAAATATTATTTGCTTTGACTATCATAGAGTATAGCAAATCGAGTGAGATAATTCAGAACTATTTCGAAAACTCTAAAATTGTATCCTCAGTGCCTAGAACAGCACCAAAGTAAGAGCTTTTTATTTATTTGCCAGGTACTTGTAGAACACTTACCAAGTCCTAGTGCTTTTCTAAGTACTTTACATTTACTCTTTTAATGCTCACAAGATTCCTGTGAGGTAGGAGGTATTATTAACCTCATTTTACAAGTCAGGTACATAAGTACCAGAGAAGTTAAATCTCAGATAGTAAGTGACAGAGTCAAGATCCAGCAGGACTTCTGTCTAGTTCCAGAATCTGTGTGTGCTCAACACTCTGCTCTTTGTCTTCTCAAAGGTAGTCGCCTCCACATTAGGAGACTGAGCCCTGCTCTCTGGCCAAACAGATTGAGATATTCTCTTATGCCGACCACTGATGGACAATAAAAGAAACAACACACTGTACATTGTAATAATTTATTTTCTATAATTAATAACCAAGTTTCATATTTTGCTCTGCTTACTTTTTTTTTTTAAGGTTATTTCCAAGTCACTCCTAGAATATGCAAATCACCTCAAATTTTACCCTCCTAATTATTATTACTACTATACTGCTCTCTTCCCTCCTGGCGACTATTCCTGTGAAAGCTTTCAGTAATTTTGTTTTTTGAGTAGTGCCTAGCCATAATGCAGATTCAGAGCAACTTATCGACAAATCAGCTTTGAAAAAAAAAAAGCCCAGGCCAGCATCGCCTTATTCTTTGCTATAAATGACTCTTATTTCTAAATGTCTTACCTTTACTCCTCCTCACCTGGCCCTCACATGTGCTGGGAATAGAAGATGTTGGCTCCAGAGAGGTAGTTCATGGACCTGTAGCATGCGATATCAGAAGCCGTTTTGGCCCGTCTTCTAAAACTACATGCCTGAGGAGTTAAGCCACATTTTAGGTGATTGAAAAACTCTCTTTGGGTGGGGTGCAATTTCAATGTATTGTTCACATTTAAAGGGAAAGCTTCTCACTGCCCTTTTCTAACTGCTGATATCTTTGTGTTCTTTTCCTACCAACACTTCTGGAAGTTTTTCTTCCTCTACATTTTCCATACCAATTTTCACTAAGGGAAAAACATTCTTTGGACTTTTATTTCATTGCTAAATAAATTTCGTTGTGCAAACATTAGTAGACACCTACAGAAACTGTTCCGGTTTTAAAATTATTGTTAAATAACAACACTTCCAACTCGATAAACATTTCCTAAATTTTTATTTTTTAAATTAACATCCTCGCTATTTCTTCAGATCTCTATCCAGAGGCATAGAACTTAGGGATCCCTTATTAAGCTAATTACTTTACATGAGCTCCGAAGGACAGAACAGCTTGTTCGTGACTTTCACCCCCTCAGTACTAGGACAAGTGCAGATACATGAAATGGTACTGAAAGTGTTATCTTGCACAGAGTCTTAACTAACGCACTGTGCTTTCTAGACTCAGTAGTGGGGTCTTGAAATTAATTCACCCTGTGGGGATGAATTAATTTGTTATCGTGTATTTTGTTTTTTAAATTAGGCTACATCATTTCTGTTTGCCTAAATCTAAGGAGTACACTTTTGGCCTA
This sequence comes from Pteropus medius, assembly GCF_902729225.1. Taxonomy (NCBI): domain Eukaryota; kingdom Metazoa; phylum Chordata; class Mammalia; order Chiroptera; family Pteropodidae; genus Pteropus; species Pteropus medius. The sequence continues at coordinate 20,203,043 of NW_024349519.1, read as the reverse complement.
CCCTTTAAAATAAGAGTTACGCCGGAAGCTTTGGTGCTTTGATCTGCAGAATGGGAATAATAATACCTACCTCATAGCATAATTGGAAGAGGATAGAAGGCAACAGTTGTAAAGGGTACCAGCAGTGTCAGTCTCAGAGTATGTATTTAATCCATGTTAGTCGAATTAGAATTAAGCAGTTTTCAGTCTCTTAAAGACAGGGCAATGTGGTTAGTGTATGAGATATGAGCTCAGAGACGTCAGTTTGTGTCCCAGGTTGGCTGCTTAACATCTCTATTTCCCATTTTCTTCATCTGTAAAATGGATCTAGTCATGAGGATTATAATATTATGAAGATCATGTAAGGCAATGCACATAAAGTACATAGCATAGTTGGATATGTGGTCAATTTTTATAAAATTAAATATATATGTATATGTATGTGGTTTATATCATATTCAACAGCAGCACATCGACAACTATATGACCAGTAACAGAGAATAGAAAAATATGTAGATTTATAGATTATTGGAAGATATATAAAATGATTAGAATTTGATAGATGTCGGTCTTATAAGATGGCATGCAGAGGCTGAGTTTTAAAGGCAGGAGTGAACATTGTCTGGAATAGAGCACTCCATGCTTAGCAGGTTAAATAGTGTTTAAATTTGGGTATGAGAAAAGATGCGTGTTTCTGTGGAAGGTATAGAAGAAGCAGAAAATAGGGCTGATGATAGAACAAGAAGAGGTTAAAAAGTGTGATGACTGGATAATGCAGAGTTTAAATTTTAAGATTTACCCGAAATTCTTACCCACTTTAACTTCGGTGTCTGTGGCCTTAGCTTTCCCCCTGAGCACCGTCCCAATTATACGTCCAACTCTAGGCTAAGATGGTTACATTCAGTTTACTCTTGACAGTTTTCAAATGGAAGTAGATATGGCATGTGAAGTAACCTCAAGAGTTATGTAAAGTTAATCCTCTTTCCCTTATTTCTTCTATGAAAGTACCATAAATGCCACTTTTTTACCTTGCATTTGCAAGCCTGTTATTTTGTTTCCATTATCCTTCTCCTTCACTTGCATTGATGTTAGTGATGACTATGGTCATGGTGATAGTGATGATCATGATAAGGACATAATAAACTTTATCAAGGGTTTTTTTACGGGCCAGTTGCTGTGCTAAGTATATTCCAAGCATTATCTCAATTTAATCCTAACAACAACCTAATAATTTAGGAGTTATTACTAGTCATATTTTATAAATGAAGAATTTTAGCCTCAGAGAGGCCAAATCTCTCAATCAGAATAACCAAATGGTGGGACCAGAATTCATATCCTGGAGCCTGAGATCTTGAATTCTGCTGAAATGATAAAAAGCTGTAAGAATGGTTCTCAAGCGGGACATGTATTAGAAGTTAGGCATTGCTAATGAAACATTAATAGTACTACTATGTACATGGTTTGATGTTTCTAAAGCATTCAGTCCATGAATTCTGATCTTTTGTGTTCAACTTGCAGTTCATCTTGATGTAAAAATATGATATTAGTCTATCTTTACAGCATTTTGCCTAATTTTTCTGGTAATACCCACTTCATTTTTGTTTTCTCTCTACTTCTTTGATGTCTCAAGCTTAATGACATAGAACTAGATATAAAACACAATTCTGTTTATTTTGAAATTTTAGAAAACAAAATGATTATTTCTTCTCTGAATAACCCAAGATATTTTAAAGAATAGGATGACTAATGCTGGATTATAAGCACGCCAAGTGACCCTTAAGTTATTTGGAATATTTATGTCTGCTTTTTCTTATCTTGTCTATAATCTTTTTAAGATTCCAGATCAAAATTGAAAAAATGGTTGATCTCACCCAGCTAATGGAAAATGAGGTATTCATGTCCTTTGCCTCCTATACAACGATTATGCTTTCAAAAATGATGTTTATGAGCATTGTAACTGGATTCTACAGAATGACAAGAAAGGTAAGAAATTTGGAGGATATATTTTCTTTTAAGAATTGAAATTCTGAAAAGCAATTTTCTTTATTTTTTCTCTTTTTTCGTAAAGTCCAGTGGCACATAGTATAATGCGGCGAATGTAGTATGCAGTCATTAGGTATAGATGGTTTTGATATATTTATGGAACGGGTGCTTTCCCCTAGAAACTGGTAAATGTTTTTTTCGTTGTGGATTTTACCTTTTGTCATGCTGCTTAGCATATGAGATTTCTGGAGTATCAAAGTTTTCAAGGAAAGTTTCTGTGATTTTGAAGTTAATTTGCCAACTAGAGTTTAGAAAATAGTCATTTTCTAGACATGTAAGTTGTGTTTTCTTCTCTATTACAGTTCAAGGATATGTCTCTGGGGACACAATAATAGTTCTTATTCCCATAGGAGAGCTCTTTATGGGACAAAGCATTTAAATTTTGTGTAGTTCTGAATTCTTAGGTGGATAATATTGCTACCCGGTATTATAAGAATGATTAAATAATGATAATAATAATAAACTGGCAACATGCGGAAGGTGGTAGGGAGATTTTGGAGCACATATCTTGTATTTAAATAGGGTTTACCATACGGTCAGGGGAGTTGAGTGAGCAAAGCTACCTTGATAAAATTAAAAGCTACCTTGATAAAGTGGTCCCTGTGCCTATTTAGCAACTTCCTCCTGATATTCACCTGTTCCTCTCTTAGTGCCTGTCCTGAGAACCTTGCTTTTATCTAGAGGTCACAGTCTTCCTTAAGGTATTTCCTAGCTACTGTCTTGAGGTATAATTTCTTTCCCAAGGATTTTTTCATGTTAATGGAGACACACACCCACTTGTTTAAATCTCCGTTGGGGCAAGGTGTTAGAAACTGCAGGCTATAAAGTAGCTGCCTACCACCAGGTCCACACTGTCCTCCAGAAATAGTGGCACCATGAAATGTACCCTGTCTTATCAGAAAAGGAGAACGGAATTCACATTTGTGGACTCCCAGTGATATGTACCAGGAGCCATGATAGTTTTTATATGTATCAGATCATGGAATCATTTTTCATAATCGTTACTCTTATCCTGTGAGATCATCATAAATTAGCCCATTTTATAGCCGAGGAACTGAAAGTCAGAGGAGTAAAGCAACTTACCCAGGGTTTCACATCAGTAAAGGGTGAGACATATTTAAATTCATATTTGCTTAAACTCAAATCTCATGCACTTTCCACTGTAATATATTTATTTATTTATTCAAAATATATTTATTGGAGATCTAGTGTGTGCTAGGCATTTATTTAGGAATAAAACAGGCAGACTAGACCTCAAGTCTGTATCACATTCCTGCCCATTGGTTCTCATCAACATCTTTATCTGGAATAAATACCCATATCATATTAAGAAAAATATTATAATATTTATGAAATTTCTGAGCTTACATTATGGCTAATTTTGTAGTTCATGTTTTTATTTATTAATGTATAAATTATTAAATAGTGGAACATATTTAAATATTTTTTAAGTGCACGTTTCAAGTACCAAGGGATGGGGAAATCATTTCAAACAGCATAATAATTATAGAAAGGAAAACATGAACATAGCCCTAGAATGTGTAGTTGGTACATATAGGAATGTAATTCAACTTCTTATACTTCATTATATTATTCAACCCAAAGTTTTAGTTAATTCAGAAAAAGAAAAGAGATCCACATATTCTAACAAAATACAAAATACAATTCCTGCCCCTCACTCTTTTATGCATCTAATGTTCTTAGCAAGTAAACTTATGACTTTCAGATGAGCCAATCAGTTGGAAACGTTCGTACCCTTGCGAGAAGGTACGTTAACATCACTATGAAAAAAATGCCAGTGCACCAAAATGATAGTCAATGATGACTTAAAATTATGACCTCTTTTCCATTTTGCTTCTTTTTACTATTTTTATACATTGGTTTTTATTTAAGTTCTTATTTATGCTTCTCTTTTAAAAAACATTTTGCACTGTTAATAAAAATTCAGATTTAAACTATGTTTGATCTGTTACTCCAAGTTTTCTTTCTATAAGGACCATCCTGGATGCTTGTATTTCTTCTGTTAAAATGGAAATAATTTAGATAGAGCACTCTGATGTAATTTGGTGTTTGAAAGATTTTTCCTTTGTATTTGAACTAGGTTTTTACCAACCCAGAAGACACTGTAGTCTTTGGGGGAAAAGGAGAAAATGCCAAGAAGTATCTTCGGACAGATGACGACGTGGAACGTGTACGAAGGTAAATTCACTCTTGAAATTATTTACTTGATCTAAGAATTTTGGTTAAGACATTCAAGTATTGGGGTATTGAAGAAGAAGGGGGAAAAGTCAGTCATCTTGTCTGATCCATATCATAATTACAGAAAATTAGGGATTTAGAAGTCTCCAACTATCACTGCAATTGCACATATTGCCAATTTTACTATACTTTCAGGTGGACCTTGTTGGAGTTAATGACTTTGTGTGTGTGTGTGTGTGTGTGTGTGTGTGTGTATATGTGTATATATATATATATACACATATATATGTGTATACACACATATATACACACATATATAT